>NC_068278.1:28974283-29293449 GCF_025860055.1 Xyrauchen texanus | reverse complement strand
TGTAATTGCATAATGTAGTGATATCAGCAGTTGGTGATACCCATCCCTAATATTTAGCATCGTCATGTGTTGTGGTACATATTTAATGATGATCAGAGAGAAAATCTGTGAATGTGAGCTGATGCTCAGAAGCAATTATTAGTTGAAAAACATATTATGAACAAGCTCAAAGCTTGATGACACAATTTAATGATCTGTTTACTCTTGCCTCACAGATGCCCTAAAAACCACACTGACTTTTGATTTAGTGAGCACTCTCGCACTTACACAGGCACATGCATCTTACTTTAATCAAGAACGTCCTCTTCATTCTCTCACCCCGTCCTCCTCATCTCAGCCACACACACTCTGTTTCTTCCTACAACTCAAATTAACTGCGGAAATATAATCAGTTTTCTGACAGATTATATACTTTATGGGTGATGGGTCAGGTAGATATTTGAAAAATTGAGCATTCAAAGCAAAACTCAGTGGACCGCGTAAAAGCTCTTAGTATTCAAGGGAGAGGGATTCAATATACGTATGTTAAAACAGCCAGATACTCTCATGAGGGGAAGTCAAGGTGTCGTGAGAGATATAATCTCAGAACCAAGATTTCTGCTCTCTGAAGCTAACCCTTATATGTATTTATAGGGAGTGTTGCTTGAGTGATAATTTAAGTGATATGAATTTATTCTAGAGCAAAATGTTCCAGCTCAGTGAATTTGTGTTAATATCATATGGTTGGTTACATTGGGTTATGTTTTTTGTATAAATAAGCATGGCTCACAGAGAGCTTTACAGAATATGTGTTTATGTGTGTGTGTTTTTTACCCCCAATAAAGCACTTCAGGCCACCCTCATATTAGGATATTATTGGAAAGAGATTTAATTGCTGCTAAGAGGTATAGTTTACAGCAAAATTCTACTAAAGATTGGTGGAACGGGGGTGTCAAGTAGATTTCTTCTAGCTGCCTTGCCTTACAGCTGCAAATGTAAATATTAAACATAACACATTATATTTAAAAATTAGAGTATGAAAAAGCTGTTTGTTTAAACTAGTGCAGCGTTGACGGAAAGCATCCTTTCGCAAAAATAGCCAGACCAGCACCACGAATGGAACAGAACATTGGGGCATGTTTTTTACATGTTAGATGCTGTGCAAAGGTCAAAGACATCTGTCTAGCTTATATTTACGTGGTATAACAATGTAAAAACAGCACGGACAGATGCAAAAATGCTTTTGGTGTGAACAGCCTCTTAGAAGTTAGTTCACTGTTTAGAACTGGAACTTTAGCCTTTTAATCTAAATTTGTATTTAGTTTAAACTTCAATGTTTTAATTTATATACAGAGCTTTGTATTTGTATAACTGCTCAGCCATCACCAGAGGGCTTGAAGGCACAGGTTCCACAGATTAAGTCGAGGAAGTTCCCTTGACCTTTTCGTCAAATCCCACTCCGTTTGAGGTGTACAAGCATAATTAAACGGCACAATTTTGATGCACTCTCATCTTTCCATGCCAGTCGCACACCCATTCACTGCTGTTCATTAGCCAAGTTTAAGATGTAGGGGGAGAGGTTAATGACAGCAACCACCAAGGCCTGAATAATATTGTTCATCTTTTCCATTGCTTTTTTCTAGCTGCATGTTCAAAAATGTTGCTGTTGCTTGCGACACTATCCATAATGAGATGTTGATGTTGGTTCTTGTTAGTTGTCTACATTGTCAGGAAAAATTTGCAGTGACATTTAGCCATTAGCTCCATGCTGAATTGGACAAACGAACAAAAGCAGAAGCACAAAAACGCAAATCATATCCAATTAAGCGAGGCATGAAACGGTGAAACCCTAGCAGGAGATTTTACAGGCAGCACAGAGAAAAGGTCAAGCTCTGGCAGAACAGGGCACATTTAGACAACTGATTACAACTAACAAGCTCTTTGCTTTAGTATGAATTAGCTACGTTACACAAAGACCCCCCCCCCCCCCCCTCCCCCCAAGTCAATAGAAACCCACACCATTTATTAGATGGATATAAGAAATGAAGTTTGCTCATTATCTTGCTATATCATATACTTTGAAAAAGCAAACTGATGCTAACAGACCTTGAACGAGGAAATATCCACTAACCTGCTCTCTGTGCTTTTCAGACGATTGTTCCTGAGACTATTCCAGTCTGTTTCCTCAGTACACCCTTGTGTTACTTACCTGTTTTCCCTCGTCCAGAGACTCCTCCATCTCCCTGGTGTTCATACTCCGCGTCCTTTGGATTGTGATACTTACCACACTCAAGCCTGCCGTTATCTGCAAGAGAAAAGACGGTCATTCATCAGTATTATACTCACAGTGCCCGTTGATGCATCTGAACTTCCCTACTGTCCTACGAAAGCTTCATTAAAAGTTATTCTGAATCCTTCTAACCTTGTTGTCCTAGTGTGTATCCTGACAAGATGCAAGTATATAGGTTTGTTTAATATGGATGAAACAAAACACACATTTCAATTTCAAGATAACCTAATTAACCAAAATGTAGAGAACATAGATGGCAATAATATACAGTACAGAAAATATCACAAGATTTACAGGTTTTTTTCCCCAAACTGTAACATTTTCAGCTGATACAAGTTACCATACAGATCTCCTAAACAATAAGGAAACTCTCAATTTCTGTACTTGTGATATTATATTGTCATTCAGTTCATTCTGTTATCTCTAGTACAAACATATACTGTAGTTTAATTTGTTCTGCAATTTTGACATGACACATTTCTTCCTTAATTTATCAGTGTTAATCTAGCAAATTCTCTTATGTATATATATATATAACATTTATAACACAATAGCAATAGTTTATTTCCGTCTTCTTAACCCAGAAATGTTAAAAAGAGTACATAATGTCAGTGTAATCAATACATTTTTTAGTAATTTTAATTAGGATAGCTCTGCTATCATTTAATTAATTGACATAAAGCAAGGCCATTTTGAAAGTGGCTAGAACGGTCCCCCTCCATAAACTGAAAGTGTTCTGTATCCTCATAAATCAGTAACTAAAAAATTCCAATATCAAATACACAGTTTGCAGGTCTTTCCGTGCCGTCTGTACTATGTTCAGCACTGAAAATATAAACTATGAAAAATGGGTGCAGTGGTCCTGTAACTGGTCCGCTGAGCTTGGGCATATTTCAGGGGGGAAGGCAGCTGGGATCTCTCCCCACAGATGCGCCAAAGTGAATCTCTATCTTCGTGTGTTTATGGAGTAGAAGAGCTGAGATTGCCTGTGACAGTGGCAAAGTGTGGCTAACAAACAGCCTAATGAGGACGTGCCAGCAACATTCCTCCATTTGTGGCTATGTGTGCAATAATCCATTTAATGTACACAGAGCTGCTCAAAGTGGCAGAGTTGGTTCCATCATGGAAAGGTGTGGGGCTGTTAATAATCCAGGTACAGAGGATACTAAAGGCCTGTCATCACCTAGAGTGTTCCACGGAAGTCATGCAGGTTTGGAATCACATGAGGTTGAGTTGAAGAACTCCTGTCCCTTAAAGCAGGCCTATTCAACTGCCAGCTTGTCTGCCAAATCTGCACCGCTTGAAAAAATTTTAGTGGCCCGTTTGAATTTGTCAGTTGTCTTAGGTGCTGTTCACACTGCATTTTGTGTCTGTTCAATTTCTGTTCAATGTTCAATGTCTGTTTGTGTTTTTCAACTGTTTTCCTATGTTAACTAGCACTAGATGGACGTTGTGTCACTTCTCGATGTTTTCACTGTGTCTCATGCAGGAGCGCTGTGTTTTTTAGGCGAGTTTGCTCTACAAATAATCATTATCAATCAATTTGAAGTTTATAGAATTAAAATCATGGATGACTGAAAAGTATGAGTTCAATGAAACAGAAAAGTTCTATTCATTAATTTGGTCAAGAAATCATTTGATTTGAAAATTCAAATTCAAAGAAGATTGCATCTATAACAAACTTCACTGCTATTAAAGCAATATCACACAAGCAAGAGTGGTGTATGGCCCTATATCAGCATGATTGCGAGTGTGATATACATCCCATTTTCTCTGTGTAAAAATAGCTGTTGAAGCAGGGTCCTCCCTAAGTATTTAGCAGTAGCTGGTTTGTTCTCTCCTTCGCCATGCTGAATGTTTACATCTCATCTTAATGTGGAACATCCGGAAGGCAAGCACCTTGAGTATGTGTGATTAACTTCATCTGTTGTGTCTCTCAGCTGGGTGCTGTTAGTTTGACTGTATTTCACAGCTGTTGTGTAGTAGTAGTAGTAGTATTCTGAGCGATCATGGAGTGAGACAATGCAATTGACTTCAAAGAAACTGCTCGCTGACTGACAACGCAGACTCAAATGAACGCTAGACTTTTGTCACCACCTGCTGGCTTAAATCTTTAATGTCACAGGAAACAATTAAAGGATGCACATCTAGCTGCTTTTAGACATTTGCTTGGCTCTTACACTTTAGTTTACAATGCCACAAACACATGCGGAATGATACAAACAGTAAAGCATCCGAGTGCTGCTGTTCTGAGACATCAGAACTCTTGGAACGCCTCTTGTACAATCAGGTTCGATGACCAGAACTCACTTCTGTTCAATATTTAATATAATGTTTAGTATCAGTCTGATTTACTCTCTGATATTGACCAATTTTGAAAGCACTTTTAATTGATTTACTTTTTTTTTTGTCTCAAGTTATCTGTATTTTTTTTTCAAGAATATCCAGGTCATGATAAAAACAAATTAAAGCTATAAACAAAGATGTTTTATTTATATAGTGAACAAATATTATAGGCCTACTCGAACACGATATTTGCAATACATTTTTCATTAACAAAATATTCTGGCTTGGCACGCATGCCCTAAAGATTTTTTCCATCTGACCCACTTGTAAAGGTTGAACATGAAAATACTAAAGCACAGCCTATATTCATTAACCTATTAGCTTTGAAATGTTTCACAAAACTCCTTTCTGCTCGTAAAGAGAAGAAAGATATCTCAACATATTCTAAAGCCAAAACGACAGCCAAAACATCAAGTGTGAGTGCATATTCATAACAGAAACTTTTTATATTTTGCAAAGGCCAAAACAAACCAAAATGATGAAGTCATATTCCTGGCACTGACTCTCCAGATGATGTTTCTTGTTTTCAGGCACACAAAAATATAAAGGTGACAATACATAGCTGTGTCAGCTATGATTATATGACAATGCACAACTGCACTGCAACAGAGACGAAATTGACTTTACTCCAGCAGGACGGCCTGGATTGAAAATACACTTGATTTTTTTTTGGAAGGACCCTATATCTCTTTCCCTTGTCCTGCTTCTCTCATTCTCTCTCTGTTTGTCTTGCCCTCCCTTTCTCCCATTCTCCTGGCAGGCTGGCCAGCCATAAGGTGGGGTGGTGCCTGAGGATAATGGCAGCAGAAGGCAGAGGAAGCGGACATCTGGCAAATGCTGCCCCAATATGTTTCTATGAAAGAGGCGAGGAATTTTCAGAAGACACAACGCTTACCCATACGACACGCTCGGCGGCAAAAAGAGGAAGATAAAAAATAAATGTAGTTAACATCTTGCCAGTTTCACCCTGCGATGCACATTTCAGTGTGCAAGGACTGATTGCAGCTGCCATTAAGAAAAAAGTTGTTGGAGAAAGCGTATCGTTAATTAGGAGAAATCATGTGTTGCCTCCTAAAGCTAATTCAGTAAGCACAGATGTGGTCCAGAATTATTTAACCCACTCTGTAGATTTCTGTGTTCCCCAGTGAGTGGCAAACTCACTTGCTTCTTTTCTTTCTTTCTGTTTTTCTCTTTTTTTGTAGGAAACATATTGTTCATTTGAAAGGCAAATGTGCTTTTTCTGTGTCCAATCATGTAAGTTCTAATGAGGTGTAAAATATGTACATTAATGACAGAGAGCTATTTATTTCTAGGGGCAAAAAATTGCTCCTAATCATTGCCTACATTGTTGAGACAACAAACCACTTCATTCTGCTGGCTCATTAGGTTTAGAGTGGATCACGTTATAAAAGAAAGGCATCCAGCATACTGAGCTAGCATTGTCTGATATACTACAACAATAAGAAACATTTTAATGGGGTTTGTGGAGCCTCAGATAAATTAAAGCTTAAAGTATTTACATCGAATTAAGTGCCATTAACCTACATGTAACAGCGTGTCAATTTATGTGCTGTTTAGAGGATTAAGGGGAGGGGGGTACTAAATAACTCTAAACTTTAGAAAGAGAGTTCTTTAAATACAGACTATTAATCAGTTAAAAAGGTGAAATAAAGGTCACTAAGGAATGATTATATCTACTTTAGAATAATTATGGGCCCACTCCTCAAAATTTAGTCAGTTATCCCTTTGACAGTACCACTGTGTGAAAGTGGCTGTGTGAAAGTGTAAACATATAAATTGGTATTTAACACTGGCAAAAGTGACTACTGCATGGTACAAATACATCTAGATGGAATTAAAAGTGCACTCTGTAATTTTTGGTTCATGTTGTACAGGCCGATATGGCAGTCATCTTGGACTAATACTGACATCTAGTAGAGGTTCATCTTCTGTCACTCACTTGGCGTTGTGTCGAATGAAGTGACACAAGGGGTCTTCCTTTGATGCCGAATCGTACCTCTGAACCTGAGAAAAGGCCAATGTCAAGTTGGCAGACAGAATTTGCATGCCCCGCCCTGGACATACAGGTATAAAGGGAAGCGGGGCAACGAATACCAGTCAGAATTTTTCTTCGGAGCTGAATGGTTGTGCAGCAAGCAGTTTCACTCACCTCTACCAGTGAGAAGCATTGCTGTTGTATCCGCACGGCGCATTTCCAGCTGGCGTCTCTCTCTCTGCACGCTGTGCAGTTCACGCCCCTGGGTGCTTCGACAGCGCTTTCTTTCTGTTTAAAAGATTGTCTCCTCCTAAAAGAGTTGTATTTCCACTAAAAGAGACTCAGTTTTCCACTCACAAAAGAGCAATACACAGCGGCGTTGAACGTCCTTTTCAGAACGCGTCTTTTTCAAGATGACTCTCCGCCTCTGTGTAGTTCCTGGATACGGTGATTTCTCTCCACTTCTGATGGTCATAAAAGCTGCCTCGCGTGCCTGGGCTGCGATCACATGCAGGCAGTGTTTTATGAATGGTTTATGTTCTCAGTGCGAGAACATAGCCATGGCAGCATTGCGGTTGCGGCTTTCTTTTCTCACGCGAGATAGTCACTTCAGCCGCCCCCCGCGTCGTTCCTTCTTCCCACGGGATTGAGGACGACCCGGCTGGTGATGAAGGAGACTTGGGGATAACGACGGGCTCAGTTTCGCCGGGTAAATCCCCACGAACCACTCGCACTCCGGCACGCTTGATTGCTTCAGTCCGAGTTCGATGTACTCAACGTTCTCCGTTCCCCGAGGGAGGGAACGAGACGTTGTGTTCCTCCTGCCACGTACTCAACTACCTCGATGACTGGCTCATCCTGGCCCACTCTCAAGAGTTACTATGCGCCCACAGGGACCAGGTACTCAGGCACCTCAGCTGTCTAGGGCTTCAGGTCAACTGGGAAAAGAGCAAGCTCGACCCGGTTCAGAGCATCTCTTTTCTCGGCATGGAGTTAGACTCAGTCTCAATGACTGCGTGGCTCACCAACGATTGCACTCAGTCAGTGCTCAGGTGCCTCGCTCACTTGGAGCCCGGCACAGCGGTTCCTCTAAAACAATTCCAGAGGCCCCTGGGGCATATAGCATCCTCAGCTGCGGTCGCGCAGCTCGGGTTGGTGCATATGAGACCACTACAGCACTGGCTACAGACTAAATTCCCGAGAGCCGCTCAGACAGCACCGAGACGGTAGCGCACATAAATCGCCAGGGCATATGTCACAACTCGACCGCCATCTCCTCCTTTGGAGCCAGCCACGACTCAAGTCGCTGCTTGCCACTCACATCCCTGGCAACCGCAACATGACGGTGGACGGGTCGCGACAGGTATCGCCCAGCGGAGAGTGGAGGCTCCACCCCCAGGTGGTCCAGCTCATATGGGACCGATTTGGCAAATCACAGATAGATCTCTTTGCCTCCCAAGATAACTCCCACTGCCCGCTCTGGTACTCCCTGACAGGAGCCCCTCTCGGGACAGACGCACTGGCACACAGCTGGCCTCGGGGCTGCACAAGTATGCATTTCCCCTAGTGAGCCTTCTTGCATCGGTGCTGTGCAAGATCAGGGAGGACGAGAAACAGGTCATCCTGGTGGCCCCCTACTGGCCCACCCGCATCTGGTTCTCGGATCTCACGCTCCTCGCGGTAGCCCCTCCCTGGAAAATTCCTCTTAGGAAGGACCTTCTTTCTCAGGGACGGGGCACCCTCTGGCATCCGCACCCAGACCCCTGGAACCTCTGCTGTCATAGACAAGATCAACCAGGCCAGAGCTCCCTCCACCAGGCAACTCTGCACCCTAAAGTGGCTCTTGTCGCGAATTGGTGTTCTTCCCGAGCCGAAGACCCGCAGAGATGCGCAGTTCGGTCAGTGCTTCTATTCCTGCAGGAGAGGGTGGAGGGGAGGCTGTCCCCCTCCACCTTGAAGCTGCTATTGCAGCCCACCACAACGCAGTAGATGACAAGTCCCTTGGTAAGCACGACATGATTATCAGTTTCCTGAAAGGTGCCCAGAGACTGAATCCTCCCCGGCCTAGCCTGTTCCCCTCTTGGGATCTCTGATTGGTCCTCTCGGGCTTTCAGAGACCCCCCTTAGAGCCGATTGATTCAGTTGAGCTCGAGGCCCTCTCCTTTAAGACGGCCCTCCTGATCGCGTTAGCCTCCATCAAGAGGGTTGGAGACCTGCAAGCGTTCTCTGTCAGCGACATCTGCCTGGAGTTCAGTCCGGCGCTTTCTCACGTTATCCTGAGACCTGACTTGGCTACGTGCCCAAGGTTCCTACGACCCCTTTCAGGGACCAGGTCGTGAACCTGCATGCGCTGCCTCGGGAGGAGGCAAACCCAGCCCTTTCGTTGCTGTGTCCGGTGCGTACTTTGCGTACCTATTTGGACCACATGCAGACCTTTAGATGTTCTGAGCAGCTCTTTGTCTGCTTCGTGGATGGCAGAAAGGGAAAGCCATCTCCAAACAGAGGTTTTATACAACAGCACATGGCTTGAAGGCACCATTGTTATTTATTTATTTAATATTTTTGCTTACTGTCATAATGAAACATTCAGAACTTTGTACAAAGCTACCTGAAAGCCTTATTTGAGCAATTTACTTAGTTAGCAGCATCCATTAAATAAATGATGATAAATGTCATAAAAATTATACTCATAGAATTATATGAACTTTTCCCCCCTCACATTTACGTTGCATGTCTTCTGTGTTTCAGCAATGTTGATGTCAGCTTTTATTTTGTTTCGTTAACTTGTGATTAGCCTAAAGCAAATATTTTTGCTTCCACTACCCCTTATATGGTAAGTGCCAATGTGAGCCAAAACAGAGAGCTTTTGACAAAAATCATGCATGTGCTCAACAATATATTAAAAAAGCATGGCTAATTGGCAAAAAGTGGTTACGGTTATATTTGTTGCTGACTAGCAATGATTCACCAAAAAGATAAATGTATTAAGAAGAGACTTGCATTACCATTGTTTTGTAGTGCAAATACTGCACATGGAATAAACATAAACATCCCTACAGAGGGCTCAGTATTGTGGTTATTTCTCTGGGGTGGTCTACTGTATGACTGTATGATATATATATATAAACATGATTCATGAAATAAAGGCAATGTGAACTGTATCCTCTGTCTAAAATCTATACCATATTTTCATACTGCACAAAGCATTGAAATACTGTAAGCCCCTCCTCCAGTGTTGCATATGTTCTTGTGTATTTTTAATGGTAAAAGGGAACCATTCATACTGCATATCCATTTTCTCCCTATAACCCCACACACATCATATATTTTCTGACAAACACTATGAACTAGCCAGTGACCGCCACACTCTGGAGCGCTACATCTGTTTAGTCTCATTACTATGCATAGTGCCCAAAGCTATACATTCCCCAGTCTCCAAAAGACTCAGATTGAGGCTAGGCTAGCCAGCACTGACAGCTTACATTCCCTCTTACTGTTTAGTCTGAGCCATCAGGCTAATCCCTCTAGCAACAGCTGTCCTTTAGCCTCATAGATGCTAACTTCCCCTTTGACAAAAACAAAACGGGATCTTCAGTGTCAACAACGATTTACCAAAAGCCATAGCTAACATCTTCAAAATCTTCATATCTCTAACCATTTCAGGCTGATACTTTAAAATCAACAAACGCCACCGTGCGCTCATATGTATGCTAATTGAGTTTTTTCTGCTGTTAAGAAGTTCTGCGTCAATATTCCTCTTGAACTTGATCAGCATACGAGAGTGAGGGAAAGTGGGAAACAATGTGAATGAGGCAGGAGAAGAGAAAAGAAAATAAATCTGTTAATTAATATATCCTGGCTAAAAAGGGCTTGGAGAATCATCTGAATGGGCCTGAAGAGTCATTGAGAGACACTGGAAAAACCTTCTGAGAGTTAAAATTTTCGTGTATGGCCAATCTACAGTCTTATTCATGCATTTAATTCATCTATCACAAAGTGCTTGAGAGCCGCCAAAGCTATGAAGGGCTGGGACTCATGGAATGACCTCTGTGACCTACATCTACCCTGACACATAAGTGCTCAGCTAAGTTCAACAGCTACTTGGAAAAGCTGGCCGGCTGAATGAAGGCACTAATTAGGGTGGGAAACATGGATGAAAGAGTCCCTCAAGAGCTGGCACACAGTATGAGTGTATACTGAACCTTGTCATGTAGGTCAGTTTGAAGCTTTTAGCAAAGCCATGCATATTAATGGACCCTTTTTCTTTCTCAAACACACACACACACACACAGGAGGCTATCCCCTGCCTTATGGCTCAAGAGGCTTTGGATGAATTAACAGTGGGCTCTTTCTAAAAACATATGCATTATAAATTGAGATTACTGCTACATACTAGAGCAAAAATATTGATACAAAGTTACATTGCCATGGTCTCCTTGCCAATGTGCATATCGATGCAGCTGCGTCTGAATCAATGTTATGCATCACTTTGAAGTTTGAGTGTAGCCTATCATGTTCATCACTTGACGCAAGTTGGTCTTCAATCACCTTAGCAGGAGTAGAGTAAAACCAAAATCTAAAATATATGTGCATTTTGGCTTTCACCTAAACTCGACAGTTGGGAGTACAACATGATTCATGCAATATCCAAATACAGCAAAACAATTGTACTGAGTAACACAATAAACCTCCATCTACCAGTACATATGTAAAGATAAAGCTGGCGATATGTGCTTATTTTTCACTAAGCCATTGTGTTAACCTAAAAATGTGTAACTGTTGAATAGTGGTAGGTAACTTAGCTCAGCTTCATGCAGGTCTGTAAGTTTCGGACCCCGTTCGCACCATTTAGCGCTGTCCACTTGTGAATGGATCTCATAAGGCGGATGTTAATACCAGATCAGAACAGGGCAAGAGTGACATTTGACAAGAGATGTTGTTGCTTAGACACAAAGACACCTGATTGAAGGAACCCATTTTGAAGCGCAGACTGAAGAAAAGCAGAAGGTACGCCTCTAATTCGCTGTCTGTTGAAATGCTCAGTGGTGCTCTGCCACGCATGAGTGCATGTCAGTGCCCTTCAAATAATTTTTTACTTATATGAGTGCTGCAAATGATCTCAGGCCATGTATCGTGAGGTGGTTGCTGATACCCAGCCCAAAAAACAAAACGATTCAAATAAATACATTTTGAAAGGTTTTAAATAGTGCTGTTTGTTGATAACATTTTTTTAATTGTGATTAATCACATACTTCTTTGTAGTTAATTTTGAAAGTACTGAAATTTGCATTTAATTCCTTCTTAGAAATTAAAACAATATGTAACAATATGATTTACTAACATTTTCCAAACAAAGCCTTCCACAGTATAAAGATTGAAATCCACTGAAATAAAACCAGTTCAAGTAACGTTAAATGTTTTCCAAGGTCTAATTGGGAGTTTGACTTATTGAAAGAACTAGCCCCAACATAAGTTTCATATTAATTGCAATGGCATTAAATCATGAAGCCACATCCATAATTCGTGTCAGGGCGTCAGCACCAGTGTCAGGCACCGCTTTGAACTCCGCATGAAAAGGGTTTGCAGACAAAAACATATCATTCTGCATTTTGGTGATAGTTAAGACTAAAATGCACCTGACATAGACTGAAAAAAAACTTGATTTCTCTCACAAGTTCCATCTAGGCTTGTTAAGGTAGCGTTAAGAGCTCCTTTCCCCATCACTTTTTCACAGACATTGAATGACTGCTGTGTGTGTTTGTAGCGCATGTGTCAGCGTAAAAAGGGTCCACCCATCCAACCAGTGTTTATGCTGGTTTATGCTATATTAACGTTAAATACGTGAATCTGTGATTAAGAAAAAATTAAGTGTTGAACTTTTCTAATTAATTGCATGCGTTAACGCCTTAATTTTGACAGAACATGTTTTAAATTATTAATCAACAAATATTGTTCGTAATTAAGACGAAATTTATTTAGACACATTCTGGATGTCACACATTAGTGAAATATGTCCAAAGTGTGATTAACTAGAACTGTGGTTACTCTGATAGGACACCTGTGTCATCTTGAGGGGAACAGACTTCATACATCCAATAAAATGGCCTTAGTTGATTAAAAGTAATTGTACAAATAGCTCGGTTTGATTTGATATTTTGTTATCTAATGCAATTAAATATTTTTAAGTGAGACTTAAAATGTCCAAAAGAGTCTAAATAAATTTTGTGTGTATATATATATATATATGGACAAAAAAATACTTGTAGTCTGAGATTTAGCTAGTTGTTTAGAGGCACTAACACAGAGAGCTTTTTTGAAGTGTTCATTGTCCAAGAGTTTTTGCTCAATGCATGCTCAGATCTACTCTGATTTCCTAACAGACAGTGGGATTTGGTTGGCATGGATCTTCAGCTAGGCCTCACGCATTGTATGTTCTGCTGTCACTCACCAACAGCGTTGTTTACTCCAAAACATCAATCCTCCCCTCTCTCCGATTCTCCTGTGCTCTCCCCTCTTTCTGATCCCACTGATATGTGTTTCTTTGAAAGTTGCAATCCGAGACATGTGATGTACATCGGTGGTAATCGGATAAGTTGGGCAGCATCCTCCTGCTATCTTTCCAAAACAACATCTCCACTCAACTGTGCGCCAGAGTGCAACTGTCACATTCCAAGCCAAGGAAATGTGTTCCACAGCTCTGAGCTGTAAACACAAATTGTAGGAAAGAAAGAAAATATCGAGCAAGCTGAAAGATGTTTTGCATGACAGAAAATCGCTAATGCTTTCAGGCGAGGGGCAGACAAATCGTCATTCTGTTGTCTGTTCTAACTCTTTAACCAATTAAAATGGCAGAACAGAGTGCATATATTAATATGCATGACAGAATGGCAGATTAGGAGGGGGAAAAATACTATAGCTAATTATGTGGTCAACAGTCTGCCATGATGCCATTGTACCTTCCATTTCATTTGCACATAAAACCTCACCTTCATGATGGCAAGATGCGTTTTTGATCTCGCAGTTAAAACCGAAAGCTTTCAAGTGCATTGTTTTAATGAGGCACAGAACATTTTGAGTTGTTCTCTGGGCTAGAAAAGAACTGGGGAAAAAACAGAACACCATTTTTCAGCCTTATTTGACTTTCGTTCATAATGTGATAACAGCCCTATTGCGCTATATCTATTAATTGAGTAAGTCATTATTGTTTAGCTACCTCCCCAAAGCTATCTAATGGGCAATTCCAAACAGTTTATTTTATTGCAATATGTTATGGCTACCAGCATATATCTATTTTTTTCTTTTTATTTTACCAATTATTTGTATATTTTCTGGTTGAAATAAGTGAACACTGATAAACAATTTGAATACATAAGTTATTCTGTTGAAAATGAAGTCCATCCATCCATCCATCGTCAACCGCTTATCCTGTTGAAAATGAAGTCCATCCATCCATCCATCGTCAACCGCTTATCCTGTTGAAAATGAAGTACCATAAATAATTAAAGGAATATTCCGGGTTCAATACATGTTAAGCTCAATTGGCTGCATTTGTGGCATAATATTGTATACCACAAAAATAAATTTCGATGTGTCCCTCCTTTTCTTCTTCTATGAAAGTGAATGGGGCCAATCAGTAAATGTTAAAATACTCACTATCTCAAAAGAATAATTACAAGACATTAACAATATGTGTTAACTTGATTTTAGTGTGACAAATCACTTACTAACCTTTTCTGTGCAAAGTTATAGCCAATTTTACAGTTTCGTTGCCATGTCGATGTAATGTCAACAAAACCTAAAACCCTTAATTGACTGTAAAAATTACGATTTAAACTAATTTACAGCTCAAATAATACATGAATTTTAACAGAAGAATTAATGTACGTGCTTTTATAAAATTATAAGCTTCGCATTTCTGTTGAAACTCCAATAATTGGCCCCATTCACCTCCATTGTAAGTGCCTTTCTTTATCTTCGATTTTTTCTTTTTTTTAAGTAAATGACAGATTAGTAGAAATTATTTTCTGTGGTAATTAACATCATCCACAATTGCTGTCGGTTGAGCTTATCTTGTATTGAACCTTGAATATTCCTTTAAATACATGCTTCTACACCAATTTGGCACTGGTGGCAAGCAGTAAGAATAAGTAACTTCAAAAGATTAAGACCAAAAATACATTTAGGATGAGAAAAAAAAAAAAAAACGAATTCCCCCAAAATTGAGACATTGCAGTAGTCTATCAGTATGGGTTTTTAAATGGTAAAGTCTAAAGTTTTTACATGTGGTCCTCCTCTGAATATGTGGTTACCTTCTTGATTTCACTATGGAATCAATTTTCTCATATAGTGAATATGGTCTTGGGACCATAACTGGGAGACAAATACAATAAGTGCATTACTTTCCCAGACCATTCTAGGCCTTCACATCTCTCTGTCTGCATCAAGTCTAGCAAATGGTATATTTTTGAGAAAGAGACAAAAAATAAAAAAAAATCCTTGCCTCCATCTTTTTTTATTCATAAATATCGCTGCCGAATCTGCAGAGCTTGCCAGAAGCGCAGCTCATCCAAAGTCATTTGCAGCAAAGTCCATTATCATCACCACTTCTGGTGATGAATTCCCTGTGAAGGTAGCGCAGTTCGCTGCAGCCTGCACACATAATGACATTCTGCTCTCTCTGGCAGGGCTCCCGTGCAGATAGCTCACTCTAAACCATCCGAATGACAGACAATGCACCACTGCTTTTAAATTGATTTATAGATTTTATATGTCTTTTAAAAGGGGTGAGAGTAAGTTATCAAATTTTTCTAGTGCTGCTACCAGTGCCTTATGTTTATTTGAGGAAAACAAATAGTATTCCTGTTGCAGCAGTGCCCGAGTAGTTATTGCAAATGCTCTAACTGAGCCATGGTGCTCACATGGATGATGTGACTTTCAATCTGGCTTGTGACACTAGATTCTCATCCTCCCTCTTTTGCGGTAAAAGATAGTGAGCTGCCTACAGATGCAACAATTTAGGGCATCATAGACACGCCCCAGATATTTTTGTGTGCTACTTTACATATTTTTATGCTTCTCAGAGTACACTGCAAAATTGCCAGTGTTAAATTAACATTCCTCAGAGTACTTACTTTCTCAATCTACAGGAGTGTAAAAGTATTTTTTATAAAGAATTAATAGAGGTTTGGCTTATTTAGGGTTGCTGGTGTCATTTAATTGTTTAATTTGCAGTCACCATTATAGTGATTAGTGTTATCTTTGGCTAGACACTCGAACATTGGAAACAATGTAGAATAAATATGGAGCAATGAACGTTGTAGTGACAAGGTGAACAACTACTGCCTTTAAAAGATATAGTTTTTGAGTCGACAATTAGACACACAGACATCAAGACTCAGCATTCAAAACTCATCAGTGGAGACAATCAAAGCAAACATATTTTCAGATTCATGCTGCAATGCATTGTGGGTGCCCACATAGTACAGAAATTAACATTGGCACCCAGCATGCATTGCAGCATGAATATGAAAATCATTTTTGTCAATTGTCACCATTGATGAGTTTTGATGTCTGTGTCTAATTGACAACCTTAACAAATTAAATCCTGTTAAGGTAGTATCTATTAACCTTTTCACAAAGGTTTTGCATTAAAATATTTGTATTACCTCATTTAGTCTGTATTACCTAATATGTACACATACTGTTTATAATGTGGATTTAATATTATTATGTGACATTAAGTTAATAATCAGTAAGAGATTCTCATCCAAACAAATGCTGATTATCACAGTGTATCACAGCTTTTCTCATGAACAATACTGCACTGGAAGGAATTAATATATATATTTTTCAATGTTCAAGTTTGGCCTAACCAAATACAGTACCGTGCAAAGGTTTTAGGAACTTGTGAAAATGTTTGCATAGTGAGGATGTCTTGGAAAATAATGCCATAAATAGTTTTTATTTATCAATATACATCATACAAAATCCAGTAAACATAAAAAAGCTAAATCAATATTTGGTGTGACCACCTTTGCCTTTAAAACAGCCCCATTATTCTAGGTACACCTGGACACAGTTTTTCTTGGTACTTTCTTGTCCTCTCTCCATTTTCAACTCAGTAAAAGTGCCAAGATCCCAAAAATAAAATAATTTAAAAAAGGAATGATATTTCAAGGGACTGCTAGGGTAGTATGATCATCTCTAAGGTAGCTACACATGTGAGAAAGACAAGAACAATGTTAGTTCAGCTTCAGATCTTACTCTCTTGAGTGTAACCTTGAGAAGAAGGGGGTGGGACCTCCCTTCTTTTGTTATTATACTGAGAGCTCCAAATAGGATGCCACATAAAAAGTTATAATGGGTAATTTGTTGGTTTTACTTGTCAGGGTTTAGTGCCAGGTCTGAGGGTGTTTTGGGCCCTGGAGAAGTTTTGACATACCTTGACATTTGTGCTTTTTTCAGTTGCTTAAAACATATTAATGGCTAAAGTCTGATAACACTGTATTTAGCACAAACTGGGCTAAAATAATATCTGAGCAACATGTGTGTACATGTTTGTATTTTTAAGAAAATAACATTTATGTGTGGTTTTTGAAAAAACAAAAAATTTAAGTCACTGAAATAAGGCCATATAACACATACTCAACATTTGTCCACAAGCCTTTTGAGAACTGGATCTTGTAGCCTAGAGTTTTCACTACAAAATGATTTGAAAACCATCCTGATCACTCATTCATACAAAAAAATATACTAATTTAACTTTTGTAAGACAATTTTAGTGTTGAAAGGCGATATCCGAGGAGGCATGAACTATCATGAATATTGAGGTAATTTACACCTGAGGACACAAAAGACTGGGCCCATCAATGAGGAATATGACAGAAAGAGAATGAATGTGAGGAGACTTAATGATCAAAATCAAGTTTTAAGTTAAAAGAAGTAATCTGACTGTACATTTTCTTTAAATACTTACTTTTAGACCTATACTACCATTTAAAGAAGTCTCTTCTGCTTACCAAGACTGCATTTATTTGATACAAAATACAGTAAAAACAGTGATATTTGTAAAATTTAAAAGAACAGTTTTCTATTTGAATATATTGTAAAATGCAATTTGTGATCAAAGCTGAATTTTCAGCATCATTACTGCAGTCTTCAGTGTTAAATTATCCTTCAGAAATCATTATAATATGCTGATTTTCTAATATGGGCATATTTAAAGTGCATTTTACTCATTTAACCTGAACAGATATTTGCAAGCACAAACTTTGATGATGATAATGAGGCAGCATAAACACTAGTTAAAATATAATCTAAACATTCATATTATTTTTATATCATATTTATATCATACAGCAGACAATATAAATACCTGCTTTAGCCAAAAAAAACATTTAAATGTAACTGAAACTTGCTTATTAAGACATATTTCAAATGTCAATACTCTGAATCCTGGCTGGCAAGTCTTTAAACAGTCCCACAAGTAAAATATGTACATGTTTATATAAAATAGCATGTCAGCTAATGAAAACGAAATGACTTACTCGTCCAAAATTGTATCCTCGGCTGGATCAAGTCTTCAAAATACAAACGTTCATCAGAGTCCTGCTCTTCTTCTGAGGAAAATGTTAACTCTTCCTTATTATCCAGGAGTTTCATCACCTGTGTATCGTTACAAATGCGCAGAAAATGCGTTGAGTTGTGTTGTGTTTACATCAAACCTCATGTCGGGGGCGTTTCCCATTTGCATTGATCGCCTCAGCACATTAGCATATGATTGGCGCGCTCTGCTGGTGGGTGTGATCACATTATCTATAATTAGATGAACCTGTAAAAACTGTACATTGCTTTGTTTCATACGGATTACATTGCAGGAGAATATTTGTTTTAAATTTGAATTGTTTTATTTAAAAGTAGAAATCTTAAGCTTTCTTTAGACATATGGTTCATGTTTGTGTGATAAGCATTCGCGGAGTTTCAGTCCATTTTTGTGAAGTGTTTCAGAAATATACTTGTGAACACGGAGACTGCTGAAAGCTCACCATTTTTATTTTCTTTATTTTATAAATAACAAGGTTTTGTTGTTATTGTGAGTGTACACAAATAAAAGTAGACCCATTTTATAGTCTCTAATGATGTCTTACACTTATCTGTATGCCCCAAAATGAAGGAGTATTTTAAGTTGTTTCCACTGTAATTACGAAAATATCCAGCAGGACGCGCCGGCACGTCCTGGATGAAGTCCAAAGTTAGGTGCCTTTGTGGAAGTTCAGAAGGTCATGCTGAGTCTGCCCTATATCACTGTCCAGTGGGTTGCAGGGGCCTCTCTGACCAATGGCCCTTTTGTTTTAAATCATTCTGTTTTGCTGTTTTAGCGGAATGGTTAGTCTCCTTGACCAGCCATTTGGTACACGTTAATCATCTAAAATCAAAAACCTAAAGGGAGATTCAGTCTCCCAAGAGGGGACTCTCCGAAGAGAGTGAGATCTTGGACAAATGTCCTTTGTTCAATTTATTGGCCAGATGTGGTTCATTTCATTTATGGTGCCATTTTAGTTTTATGGCTTTGAGGAATTCCAGGGTTAAAAGGTTGGGTTTTCCTTGATTCAAGTAGTTTTGCTTTGTTCATTTTTGTGCACCAAATATATTACAGTTTGAAGGAGATATTGTTTTTAATATGTAATTACCCTCCCCACAATGCATTGTTAGTTCCACACACCACAGATGTGTTACCACCCACTGTGGTTCAGTCTCTGGCTTTGCAGCATGCTCAGCTTGAAGCCTAAGGCCTTAGCTGCACAGTTACAGTAATGGAAGGAGACATCTTACTGCAGTACTGGGTACATGAAGTAGAACAACTGACTTCTCAGTGAAAAAATGAGATAGGGAGAAAAAACAGCTTTATAAGCATCAGGCTGTCAGTGATGGAAGAAATTAAGGTTGATGCCCCATGAAAAGAAATGTATGAGGAAGAGCGAAGCCAATAACTTCCAAACGGCTATAGGACGGAGTCATTCACTGTGAAATAAAACAGTCTGTGGACACTGTAAGTCTGTCCTAACCACTCCTGCCTTGCTCAGCAGAACATGGTCCTTACTTGCAAGGAGCTTGACCAGCTGCCTGCTATCAGGGCTTTATCCTGGCAGGTTACTGAGACCCCATTATAAGAGGTCAGAATTATTATCTACTTTGATAATGCTTTTACATTTGGTTGGTCTATATCAAGAAACATGAAAGACAAAGGAGTGGCAATAATTGGAAATATGGAATGAAAACTTGATCGACAACATAAGAACACTGCTTTATATATTTTTAAATGTGTTACCTTTATGTTTACAGATTTATGTTTACAGTGATAAGAGCTGCCTCAAATGCCCAAACACTTCTTGGAAAGTGGAATAAAAATGTCTGAAGGTGACATTACCAATAGTTCATCATTGGCGATTTCTAACAAAGGCATGGCAAAGTACCCTTCTCCTATAGCTGACAACTGGTGATGGTCATCAGATGGGATATGTTATCCTAACAGTCTGGAACTCTGCTGAATTATTTGCTGATAGATATAAAAAGCTGTTATTCTTGGTAATGGAAAGCAATTAGAAACATCTGCACACTTGGCGGTGAGCATTGCCTTCTTAAACCACCCTGTTCCCAGGTGCCACTGGGAAATAATCACATCATCAGAACAGCGCCGGGCCTCCAGGACTGGTACTGATCTGTGAAGAACATGAATGTAGCCCCTTCCATGCTAAAAGTGCGCAAGAGAGAGAGGCAGAAATGAGGACAGCTTCATTTTCAGCTTTTTCTTCCAACACTGATGTCTGTAATTTGTTAGATGCTAAAATGATCTCATATCACTGTCAAATATGCAGTCATCTATAAGTAAGCAATCTGTAGGTTGATTTCACCTAAAAGTGTAACACTGTTGTTCTGTAGTGCTATCAAAACATTCCTCTGTTTAAGCGGCTTATACAGCATGACACAGCAATATCGTCTCAACCAATGGTGTAAGTTTGGGGTGGAACTATCTGTGTGTACAACCAATGTATCAATGCAAGACAGTAGCAGTTTTTGTAATTTTTCTGAAAATGTTTGGTGGCAAAGAAATTACACACTTTGGTGCCACAAAAGTTTTGGTATTTTTTATATTAATTAACAACAGCTGCTTGTAATTATGCATAATTTACTGTTATTACTATAGTCAATACTTGTAATATGTATAAGGATACTATAAAATAAAGTGTTACCAAAGTTTTACCCCAAGAAATGTAGTAGTTTAAAAAAATTAGGTGAGGGGTTGGGGTACTGGTGGTCCCCTAGTGACTGATGTTGGAAACACAGGCAACAAAATATATGTATAAAATGTGTCAATATATATATATATATATATATATATATATATATATATATATATATATATATATATATATATATTATGGGCTGTCAATATATGAATTTTTTTAATCGAATTAAATACATGGTGTCCCGATTAATTAATTTAATCGCATATACAAATATTTGCTGAGAAAGCCCTCATATAACAATAAATCAACATATAATGATTATACATATTTATATCAATATATCATTAAACATAGTTATCTTTTAAATATATATATATATATATATATATATATATATATATATATATATATTTTTTTTTTTTTTTTTTTCAGACATTGAAAAAAATTTTTTAGTTACAAAACTTTTACATCTAGAGCCAAGAGGTTTATTAAAACAAACAACAACAAAAAGGAAAATAAATAAATAAACAGTTTAAATAAAAATATTACATTTTTTACATATTTTCTTGTTACTCAAAGTGGAAAATGTTCTTAGGTATTGCTGAACTACTGGTTTATAAATACTAAACTTTGCCAACAAAAGCAGAAAATGTATCAAATAATATTCCTTATGAATAGACATGTCATAGCTAAAAAAATAAATAAAATAAAACAAGACCCCCCTTCAGGACTTCCTCTAGGACCCAGAAAGCTCCTAAGCTCTCCTGAGACGGAAGATCCAGGGAGTCAGATATTCGCTCCGGAGCTGGTACCCCCGGTGGAGGGCTGGCAGGAAAATCCTTGTTTTCCCACATTGTTAATTAAAGAGCGATTTCCTCACTTCCTGGGTCATCTAGCCGGTGCGCGCCGTTCTCACGGCACGCTGGGTTTTCCTTGATTCAAGTAGTTTTGCATTGTTCATTTTTGTGCACCAAATATATTACAGTTTGAAGGAGATATTGTTTTTAATATTTAATTACCCTCCCCACAATGCATTGTTAGTTCCACACACCACAGATGTGTTACCACCCACTGTGGTTCAGTCTCTGGCTTTGCAGCATGCTCAGCTTTTCAACACCAAAAACCACAGTCCCGGCTCACTGGATGCAGTTACTTCACCTCCGGACCTGCGACTGCCCATCCCCGGCGGGCCGATGCTGACGGGTTCCGAAGACGTCTTCACAGGACCACCTCCTCAGTTTCCTGCCGGGTGCACATAGGGAGGTAATTGCTTAGAGTTTTTTCTCAGCACCCAAGCCTCGGGACGTGCTTTTGCCTCCCGACACATTATTACCTGCTCCCTACGCTGCAAAGCCCCACCCTGTACATAAAAAAAGATCGTCCTCTTAGTGCCCCTCACACGGCGCTTGGACACATGGCTTTCGCTGTTCAACCTGTCACGCTGGTTGACCAGGATCATCTGACTCAGCTACACGATCAATTCGCCAGGCTCCCGCCTCGTTTCAATGGTATTCGCTCCACTTCGGTGCGCAGCAAAAACGCCAGCACCTTACGGGCAGAGATTACAACTCTGCTACTCAAGGACGTGATAGAGCCTGTCCCTCCAGCCGAGATGAAGAAGGGTCTCTACAGCCCTTACTTCATCATACCCAAAAAGGTGGTTGGTTGCGGCCAATCTTGGACTTGCGAGTTGGACTTTACAAAAACTCCCGTTCAAAATGCTCATGCAGAAACAGATTTTAACCTGCATTCGGCATCAGATTGGTTCGCAGCGATAGACCTGAAGGATGCGTACGTCCACGTCTCCATTCTGTTTCGGTATCGACTCTTCCTACGGTTCGCGTTTGACGGCCAGGCGTTTCAGTGCAAGGTCCTCCCCTTCGGCCTGTCCCTGTCCCCTTGCGTCTTCACAAAGGTCACAGTGGCAGCCCTTGCCCCGCTACAGGGAGTGGGCATTTGCATTCTAAATTACATCGACGACTGTGTCATTCTAGCTCATTCTCGATAGTTACTATGTGCTCACAGGGACCAGGTGCTCAGGCACCTCAGCTGTCTAGGGCTTCAGGTCAACTGGGAAAAAGCAAGCTCTCCCTAGTTCAGAGCATCTCTTTTCTCGGCATGGAGTTAGACTCAGTATCAACGACAGCGTGCCTCATGAATGGTGATAAGGTGCCTCACTCTCTTCGAGACCAGCACAGCGGTTCCTCTAAAACAGTTCCAGAGGCTCCTGGGGCATATGGCATCCTCGGCCACGGTCATGCAGCTCGGGATGATGCATGGCTTCAGACTTGAGTCCCGAGATGGGCATGGCGCCGCGGCACATACCGTGTGTTAATCACCCCTTCCTGCCATCAGACTTTCAACCCTTGGACAGACCTCTGTTTTCTGCAGACTGGAGTCCCCCTACAGCAGGTGTCCAGACATGTCATGGTCACCAGAGACCTCTCAACAGGGTTGGGGAGCCGTGTGCAATGAGCACACAGCCGCTGGCTCCTGGATGGGGCCCCAGCTGAGTTGGCACATCAACTGCCTAAAGTTGCTGGCAGTATTCCTTGCCCTGCAGAGGTTTCTCCCACTGATTCGGTGCAAGCACTTCTTGATCCGTTTAGACAGCACCACAATGGTAGCGTACATAAATCGCCAAGGCGGCATGTGCTCTTGTCATATGTCACAACTCGCCTGCCATCTCCTCCTTTGGAGTCAGCAGCGAGTTCATATCCTGGGCAACCTCAACACGACAGCGGATGCGCTGTCACAACAGGTCTCGCTCAGTGGAGAGAGGAGGCTCCACCCTCAGGTGGTCCAGCTGATTTGGGGCCAGTTCAGCATGGCACAGGTAGATCTTTTTGCGTCCCAAGACAATTCCCACTGCCCGCTCTGGTACTCCCTAACAGAGGCCCCTCTTGGGACAGATGCTTTGGCACACAGCTGGCCCCGGGGGCTGTGCAAATATGCATTTCCCCAGTGAGCCTTCTTGCACTGGTGCTGTGCAAGGTCAGGGAGGACGAGGAACAAGTCACCTTAGTGGCTCCTTACTGGCCCACTCGAACTTGGTTCTCGGATCTCACGCTCCTCACGACAGCACCTCCCTGGCAAATTCCCCTGAGGAAGGACCTTCTTTCCCAGGGACGGGGCACCTTCTGGCATCCACGCCCAGACCTCTGTAACCTCCACGTCTGGCCGCTGGATGGGACACAGAAGATCTGTGTTACCTACCACCTGCAGTCGTAGACATGATCAACCAAGCCAGAGCTCCTTCTACCAGGCAGCTTAATGCCCAAAGTGGCGCTTGTTCGCAAATTGGTATTCTTCCCAGTCTGAAAACCCTCAGAAATGTGCAGTACGGTCAGTGCTTTAATTCCTGCAAGTGAGGTTTATGCACATTGAAGGTGTATGTAGCCACTATCACGGCCCACCACGATGCAGTGGACAGCAAGTCCTTGGGTAAGCACAACTTGATTATCAGGTTCCTTAGAATCACCCGGAGGCTGAATCCTCTCTGGCCAAGCCTGTTCCCCTTTTGGGATCTCTCAGTGGTTCTCTCGGGCCTTCAGAGACCCCCCTTCGAGCCGCTTGACTCAGTTGAGCTCAAGGTCCTCTCCTTGAAGACAACCCTCCTGATAGCGCTAGCTTCTATCAAGAGGGTCGGGGACTTGCAAGCATTCTCTGTCAGCGACACTTGCCTGGAGTTCGGTCCGGCAGATACTCACGTCATCCTAACACCGCGAACGGACTACATGCCCAAGGTTCCTACGACCCCCTTCAGGGACCTGGTCGTGAACCTGCAAGCAAGCTTTCCTGGGAGGAGGCAGACCCAGCCTTCGTTGCATGTCCTGTATGTGCTTTGGGTAACTATTTGGACCGCACACATACAGTAGCTTTAAATAATCTGAGCAGCTCTTTGTCTGCTTCAGCGGACGGCAGAAAGGGAACGCTGTCTCCAAACTGAGGCTGCCCACTGGTTCGTCGACGCATTTCTTTGGCCTTCCAGACTCAGTCTGTGCCCGCCCCCTTGCATGTTCGAGTACACTCGACGAGAAGTGTGGCATCCTCGTGGGCACTGGCCAATGGCACCTCTCTAAGCAGACATCTGCAGAGCAGCGTGCTGGGCAACACACAATACCTTTGCGAGATTCTACAATCTCAGGATTGAGTCAGTCTCATCCCGTGTTTTTTCAAGTCTGAGCCAGTAGAACTCGGTAATACTGAACAGCCAACCAGGTGTTCCACTTGCACTTAGCGCCCTTCACCAAAGTGATCCAGTGCGCTCTCTCCCAGATTAGTCACTAAGCTCTCGGTTCCTGGATGTTCTTCCTCTCAAGTGCTCTGTACTGGGGTAGGGCTCCACAGGACTAATTCCTAATGCTCAGTGCAAAAACCTGACTGACAGATGCATGCCCGCTTTCCTTTATACTCGTATGTCCGGGGGCGGGACATGCAGTTTCTGTCTGCCAATTTCTCATTGGCCTTTTCTCAAGTTCAGAGGTATGAGAGGCTCTCAATTAAGAACCCCTCCCCCCCCTTGTGTCACTACATTCGACAAAATATCTCATTCACTCCATCAGGGAATGGAGGTTACAACAGTTGTAACCATTCATGTCATTGTTGCACTCGTGGGAGATATTTCATTTTTAAATTCCACCAAATAAAGAGTGCCAATGACTTTACTTTTGTTAAATATCCCGGTCTGTGCGCACACGCGTGTATGTACGAGTGAGCGAGAGATAAACAGACAGAGAGAAATTAAAGGAGGGTTCTGATCATCCCTCTTTCCGTTTTTAGAAAATTACACTGAACAGAAAAAAGCATTAAAATGTCAGTTTGAATATATGAATTACTACAGCATTAAAAAATAAGGATGCATTCCCTTGATCCATATGATATTTATGATATGATATTATTTTATGATTGTATGATATTATATGATATGATATTATATTACATTATATTATGTTATATTATAAATTATATTATATATATATATATATACAGGTGCCATTCATATAATTAGAATATCATCAAAAAGTTGATGTATTTCAGTAATTCCATTCAAAAAGTGAAACTTGGATAATGTATACATTCATTGCACACAGACTGATATATTTCAAGTGTTCGTTCCTTTAATTTTGATGATTATAACTGACAACTAATGAAAAAGCCCAAAATCAGTATCTCAGATAATTAGAATATTGTGAAAAGGTTCAATATTGAATACACTGGGTGCCACACTCTAATCAACTAATTAACTCAAAACACCTGCAAAGTCCTTTAAATGGTCTCTCAGTCTAGTTCTGTAGGCTACACAATCATGGGGAAGACTGCTGGCTTGACAGCTGTCCAAAAGACGACCATTGACACCTTGCACAATGAGGGCAAGACACAAAAGGTAATTGCTAAAGAGGCTGGCTGTTCACAGAGCTCTGTGTCCAAGCACATTAATAGAGAGGCGAAGGGAAGGAAAAGATGTGGTAGAAAAAAGTGTACAAGCAATAGGGATAACCGCACCCTGGAGAGGATTGTGAAACAAAACCCATTCAAAAATGTGGGGGAGATTTACAAAGAGTGGACTGCAGCTTGAGTCAGTGCTTCAAGAACCACCACGCACAGACGTATGCAAGACATGGGTTTCAGCTGTCGCATTCCTTGTGTCAAGCCACTCTTGGACAAGACACGGCGTCAGAAGAATCTCACCTGGGCTAAAGACAAAAAGGACTGGACTGCTGCTGAGTGGTCCAAAGTTATGTTCTCTGATGAAAGTAAATTTTGCATTTCCTTTGGAAATCAAGGTCCCAGAGTCTGGAGGAAGAGAGGAGAGGCACAGAATCCACGTTGCTTGAAGTCCAGTGTAAAGTTTCCACAGTCAGTGATGGTTTGGGGTGCCATGTCATCTGCTGGTGTTGGTCCACTGTGGTTTCTGAGGTCCAAGGTCAACGCAGCCGTCTACCAGGAAGTTTTAGAGCACTTCATGCTTCCTGCTGCTGACCAACTTTATGGAGATGCAGATTTCATTTTCCAACAGGACTTGGCACCTGCACACAGTGCCAAAGCTACCAGTACCTGGTTTAAGGACCATGGTATCCCTGTCCTTAATTGGCCAGCAAACTCGCCTGACCTTAACCCTATTGAAAGTATATGGGGTATTGTGAAGAGGAAGATGCGATACGCCAGACCCAACAATGCAGAAGAGCTGAAGGCCACTATCAGAGCAACCTAGGCTCTCATAACACCCGGGCAGTGCCACAGACTGATCGACTCCATGCCACGCCGCATTGCTGCAGTAATTCAGGCAAAAGGAGCCCCAACTAAGTATTGAGTGCTGTACATGCTCATATTTCATGTTCATATTTTCAGTTGGCCAACATTTCTAAAAATCCTTTTTTTGTATTAGTCTTAAGTAATATTCTAATTTTCGGAGATACTGAATTTGGGATTTTCATTAGTTGTCAGTTTTAATCATCACAATTAAATTAAATAAACATTTTAATATATCAGTATGTGTGTAATGAATGAATATAATATCCAAGTTTCACTTTTTGAATGGAATTACTGAAATAAATCAACTTTTTGATGATATTCTAATTATATGACCAGCACTTGTGTGTGTATATATATATATATATATATATATATATGAACTGAAGCCAGAAACTACTGAATTTATCACACCTTTCCAAAAAATTGCTTTCATGATGTTGCATCCACACAAGAGATTTCAGAATAAGTCCAAGATGACTGCCATATTATCCAGCTTTCCACATTTGTTTACATTTGCTTACAATACAGTATTTTCATTGTTATACAATTAATGACCATTTCCTTAGTACTTTATGTACTGTAATACTTGTGTGACTCTTCTTGTCACAGCCTGTACTTCACTAAATATATTCTCTTTTCTTGAACATCAGGTAAAGTATATGACACTGACCTTTACACACAGCCCCCTCACCTCAGTAATAGGAGGACCCCACTGTGTGTAGTCTGTTGAAATACTTACTTACTGATGCATGCCTGTGGATCTTCCTGGATACAGTACATCACAAGCCCCCTGGTGAGAGCTCTCCTCAGCTGTAAATACCATCGGTCTCTGCCACCCTGGAGAGAGACAGAAGATGGTGGTCTGGAGGGTCACAGTTCAGCAGACACAGACATGGCTGTTTTGGTAGCTGGGAAACGTCTGCTTGCCTTTGATGATCTGGGTATGCTGCAGAGAGATTGACAGAATATTGTTTGCCTGGCCTGATTATACCTGTTTAAACTGCATTACTTTAATTATTTTGTTCAAATTGCTTAACTTACTTCCATGTAGCCTATCTGTTCACAAGCATATACAACATCAGGAGTGTTGGGGCTGTTAAAACTGAACCTTTTTTTTTTTTTTGCGACCCTCTGTACTGTTTCACTTATTCTTCTCGGTTAATGTGTGCAAGATGGTCGTCTTAACAAAAAAGACAACTTTTAAAAAAGCGTCTCGAGACACATGCGTTCCAAAGTGACTTCTATTCATCGTTGCTTTGAGTTTTGTTTTAACACGGAACGGTCTGAAATTTGGGGGTTACTCTGGGGGCTACTTTAACTTTGTTCAGTAGCGTGACAGTAGCTGCTATAACAATAGTGTAAATATTATACTATTAATATTTAAATTTGGCATCGACTAGCCAGGTATCGTGATATTAGCAAAACATTTTTGAAATTGTATTGAGCAGCTTTGTGTCCGAAAGATCTCAAGGTAACATTCAAACATGCACTCTCGCATACGAAGCACTGGAAAGTCCGAATCATTCTAATCATTCTACTGAATTGAATCAGTAAATCACAGAGTTCCTGCGCAGTCTTGCATGTAAGGTATTCACATAAATTTTTTTTATTTTAACTCAGATTTAGAAAATCTAACCTTCCCTATCTGTCACTCACTCGACATTGTGTCAATTAAGTGACACTAAGGGTCACTCTTGGGATCCCGAGACACCTTCTGATATTTGATAAAAGGCCAATGGGAATTGGCGAGTGGTATTTGCATGCCACTCCCCCGCACATACAGGTATAAAGGAGCTGGCGTGCGAACCGCTCATTCAGATTTTCTCTTCGGAGCCGAGTGGTCGCTATTTCAATGAAAAATAAGCTAGCTGAATTCCCACGGCTTGACATTGGATTCTGACAGTGCTTTACAGCGGCTTCTCCCCCTTTCTGCACTGGTGCACTGCAGAGATTGCCCCTGGGCTCTTTGGCAGAACAAACTAAAAGAATATATTCTAAAAGAGTATAATTCCTAAAAGAGTATATTCTAAATGAGCGGCACACACGGAAGTGGGCATTCACATCCTCAACTATCTCGACGACTGGCTAATCCTAGCTCATTCTCGGAATGTGTTGTGTGCGCACGGGACCTGGTCCTCACGCACCTCAGCCGGCTAGGGCTTCGGGTCAACGAGGAAAAGAGCAAGCCCCTGCCGGTTCGGAGCATCTCTTTTCATGGCTTGGACTCAGTCTCAATGACGCTGCGCCTCATGAACGGTGCACACAGTTGGTGCTGACATGTTTGAAGGCGTTCAGACAGAGAAAAGAGGTTCCACTGAAACTGTTACAGAAGCTCCTGGGGCATATGGCGTCCTCAGCGGTGGCCACACCACTCGGGTTGATGCATATGAGACTGCTTTAGCACTGGCTCCAGACTCGAGTCCGGAGATAGGCATGCCGCTGTGGGACACATCGCTTGGCCATCACACTGGTCTGTCGCCCCTCTTCAGCCCTTTGACTGACCTCACATTTCTATGGGCAGGTGTCCCCCTAGAGTAGGTCTCCAGGCGCGTCGTGGTTATGACGGATGCCTCCAAAATGGGCTGGGGTGCTGTATGCAACGGGCACGCAGCTGCCGGCTCCTGGACGGGCCTGAGGCCACGTTGGCACGTCAACTGTCTGCCTCGAGTTGTTGACAATACTGCTCACCTTGCGGAGGTACCTGCTGTTGATCAAGGGCAAGCAGATGCTGATTTGGACAGACAAAATGGCAATGGTGACCGTCAAGACGGCTTACGCTCCCGTTGTATGTCACAACTCACCCGCTGTCTCCTCTGGAGTCAGCAGCACCTCAAATTTCTGTGAGCCACTCACATACCGGGCGACCTCAACACTGCAGCGGACACACTGCCACTATAGGTTACCTGTTTGGTTTCCCAGAATACTTTTACTGCCCGCAAGGATACGTCTTGGCCGAGGCACCCCTCGTTATAGATACGCTAGTACACAGATGGCCCCCTGCACTACGCTAAAATACATTTTCCCCAGTGAGCCTACTTACACAGACACTGTGCAAGTTCAGGGAGGACGAGGAACAGGAAGTCCTTGTAGCACCCTACTGGCCTACCCAGACTTGGTTTTCGGACCTCACGCTACTCGTGTCAACAACCACCCCCCCCATCCCCCACTGGCTAATTCCCCTGATGGAGGACCTTCTTCCTCAGGGACGGGGCACCATCTGGCACCCGTGACCAGACCTCTGGAATCTCCATGTCTGGCACCTGGATGGGACGTGGAAGACCTAGGTGGCCTACCATCCGCTGTGGTAGACACGATCACTCAGGCTAGGGCTCCCACTTTGAGATGCCTGTATACCTTTAAGTGGCATCTGTTCGCTAAGTGGTGTTCTTCCCGACATGAAGACCCCCAGAGATGCACAGTGGGATCTTCCTGCAAGAGAGTTTGGAGGCACGGCTGTCCCCCTCCACCTTGAATGTGTACATAGCCGCTATATTCATGTGTCTTATATGTCACTATAAGTCCTTAGGAAAGCACGACCTGATCATCAGGTTCCTGAGAGGCAACAGGAGGTTGAATCACTCCAGACCGTGCCTCGTTCCCTCATGGGACCTCTCTGTAGTCCTGCAAAGCCTATGAGGGGCTCCTTTGAGCCATTAGAGTCAGTTGAGCTTAAGGCACTCTCTCTGAAGACTACCCACCTGACGGCGCTCACCTCCATCAAGAGGGTAGGTGACCTGCAAGCATTCTCTGTCAGAGATAAGTGACTGGAGTTTGGTCTGGGCTACTCTCACAATCCTGAGGCTCCGACCAGGCTATGTGTCCAAGTTTCCCATGACCCCATTCAGGGATCAGGTGGTGAACCTGCAAGTGCTGCCCCAGGAAGAGGCAGCCCCAGCCTTGACATTTCTGTGTCCAGTGCGGTTCTGTGTCCCGTTCTACCGGGAGTGTGGCGGCCTCCTGGGCCCTGACAAGAGGTGCTTCTCTAACAGACATTTGCAAAGCAGTGGGCTGGGCAACAACAACACCTTTGCGAGGTTCTACAATTTCTGGGTTGAGCTGGTTTTGTCCCGTGTCTTGGCCGGACAGTTAGCCGGGTGTATCGCTTGCACCTCCACTGAGTTGAAGACGTGTGACCTGCAAGTATTCTCTGTCAGAGATAAGTGACTGGAGTTTGGTCTGGGCTACTCTCACAATCCTGAGGCCCCGACCAGGCTATGTGTCCAAGTTTCCCATGACCCCATTCAGGGATCAGGTGGTGAACCTGCAAGTAGGTGCTCCGCATGTGCTGGTTCCCAGTAGGTAATCCCATGCAACATATATCTTCTGCTAAATCATTTACCTGCTGGTAAACTGTGGCTTCCTTGGGCAGAGGCCCCTCTGCCCCAGTCACCATGTTTGTAGAAATTCCTCCCTGTTGGTTAGGACCTACCATGTGACTACTCCACATGACTCACTTCCAACGAAAAAGAGTCGGCAAGACCATGTGACGTATTTCCACTCAAAATACCCCCTTCTCTGGGTGGGATGTGGTCTCTGCGGTGTCTTCCCCTTGGGAGTGACACCCCCCCGACGTGGACACTGGTGGTCTCAGTCAGTTGAGAAATGTTCACTCTTTTCGGGGAGAAAAACGAAAAAAAAAGTGGGAAATGGCACGACTGGGCTAGCCTGCCCCTATTCTTTCTTTGGGCAGTCAACTTGTCCCCGAAGGGCCGTTTCACGCTCATAACAACGTCAGTGGAGATTACGTGTCGGCCTGGTGAGCTGGCTATGAGGCTGCCTGTCTCGCATCACCAGTTCATGTAACACAGTCCAGCTAGTTGTGGCGTTTTTGTAGGGGACCCCTGGGGTCACTTCATCGACGTAGTGTCCTTCCTGCCACAACGCTGGACTACCCGTTGAAATGGATGGGACCTTCTCTCTAGGATCCTCAGCACAAAACCTGAATGAGCGATTCACACGCCAGCTCCTTTTTACCCGTATGTGCAGGGGAGTGACATGCAAATACCACTAGCCAATTCCCATTGGCCTTTTATCAAAGATCAGAAGGTGTCTCGGGCTCCCAAGAGTGACCCCTAGTGTTACTTCATCGAAACAACGTCTTGTTCCCTCCATCAGGGAAGTAACAGAAGTAACCAGGACGTTTTATAGCTTTTTTGGTTGTGTTTAATACACACTTACCATTGCAGTTTAATACTGTATTCGTAATTGAGATTCACATTGTTTTGTGCCAGATAATTGTTGCTCTGATTACAACAATATAGTCCTGAATAGTGACATATTTAGAAAGACATTGCCCTCCCAAACAGCATCAAAATTAGCTACTTTTTGTTAGTAGCTTACAGAGCTTTACTTCGGCTTAATTACTTGAAAATATGTAGCTGCACAACACTGTCACTCAGAATGTCTCTATTTGCAGCTAAATGTCAATAAATAAAATGGCAAGTAGCATTCATTTATGTAATTAATTTTTGATAATGGTTGTGTTATATGGAGGGCCAAATTACTCAAAATTAAATCATTAAATAAATATTTAAATAAATCATCCAAAAACTTTGAAATTGTTAAGAACTATAAACTTATTTAATTAATCATTAAATGTCTAAATAAATCAATTAATGCCTCTTTAGTATATTTGGCATTAGTTTTCATCCATTTTCGATTGTGTAGCGAATACAAGTAGAGACAGTCACAATGTCGGAGAAAAAACTGCTTTATTAAAATAAAAGCAGGCAACAGTACAAAACAAGGGCAAATCCAGAGAAGAATGGTCAGGGTTAGCGTTAGGTCAAAAGCCGGGGAATCAAGATATAAACAAGGGGGCAAATCCGGGAGAGAGTAGTCAAAGGGAGCGTGAGGTCCAAGCTGGGGAATCAATATACAAACAAGACGGGACTAGAGGGAGCAAAAGACAGGGGAACAAGGGGAGCTGGCAAGCTAAGGGGTAAACGAGAGGAGTTTCAGAACTAGACGAGACTAGCGGGGGGCAAAGACACGGGAAACTAAATACAATAACCAACCACCGTGAGACGAAAGGGTAGTGATATATATAGGGGCAAGTGCAGGTGTAAACCATGACAGGTGATGAGACGAGTGAAGGTGAAACTAATGTGCAGGAGTGCAGATGACGCGAGTGCAGGTGGTCATAATGTTCTGGGGGATTGGAAACGCATGAGAAACTCGAGGAAGTGAGATTGCCTACGAGCATGTGAGCGAGTAGGAGCAAAGTGGGCGTGAGGGCTCGAGCGAGCAAAAAGAGCATGCGAGCTCGAGGGGGCGGAACGAGCGTGGGAGCTCGAGGGGGCAGAACGAGCGTGGAAGCTCGAGAGGGCGGAGCGAGGGAGCGGGGTTCGTGACAGATTGAGCCATATATTTGGGTTGAATTTTTATTGAAGCACGAGCTTTGTGTCTTTGTCATTTCCAGGGTTAAGGTTATCGGCACGTCTCTAAAACAAAATGAAATACAAGGGAAATGTATTGATTTATTTAGTGATATAATGATCAATTTAATCATTTGATACAGTAGTTTTTAATGATTTCATTATGTATTTAATATATTTAATGATTTAATGATTTTTAAAAGAATATTTAACTGTTTATTTAACATAGAACTTCCAAATATTCCATCTCAAAACATGTTTTACAGCCTTCACTTCTATAATCAAGTTGCGTCAGAAGTACAAACATTATTACATATTCCACCACTCTCTGCCTTTGGACAGAAGACACAAACTGCTGTAGCACTAAACATTATGTTTGTCCCTTTGTTCTATCCACACTGTAATCCCCCAGGCAACAAGCAGAAAATGTCAGTCAGTACAGATGAGTCCAGAGGCAGCCTGATGAGACACGCAAGCTGGATTTGTTGATTTTAGCTGGCATACCTGTCACAGAAAGCTGCAACTGCAGTTCAAATATAAGGCTGTTAGTGCCACATGAGGCCATATGGTGATACAGTCACACACACACACACACACACACACACACACACACACACACACACACACACACACACACACACACATGTTGTGTTTCCATGTTTTATGGGGACTTTCCATAGACATAATGGTTTTTATACTGTACAAACTTTATATTCTATCCCCTAAACCTAACCCTACCCTTAAACCTAACCCTCACAGAAAACGTTCTGCATTTTTACATTTTCAAAAAACATAATTTAGAATGATTTATAAGCTGTTTTCCTCATGGGGACCAACAAAATGTCCCCACAAGGTCAAAAATTTCGGGTTTTACTATACTTATGGGGACATTTGGTCCCCACAAAGTGATAAATACACACACACACACACACACACACACACACACACGCAGGTTGGACAATATGTTTGATGGTCCATCCATCCATCCATCCATCCATCTACTGTATCCATCCATCCATCCATCCATCCATCCATCCATCCATCCATCCATCCATCCAAATGTTAGATAAAGAGTGCATAGCTCATTCAGTTTCCTTCCACACAACACAAAAATTACATTACTTGAATTCCAATACCCTGATGTAATTACTTGGGGCCACTATTCATCTTTTCATACACATGTTCAGAGTGTATCAGACATACTTCATTGGACCACTTCACAATTCCCCTTTAGCAGAACATCTTACTTGATGAAAAGCTGAATTGCGAATTGTTGTAAAACGTGGGATGTAATGCATTACAAGCAACAGAAGTATTCCAGCACAGATGGTATGTTCAGCTTTTTAATAATAAAATCTGCTTCTGTGTTATTTAAAATATTACAATAACCTTTCCACTAATCCATTGACTTTGGTCTGGTACACCTGAATGACTGCATCACAATCCCTGCCCCTTGATAACATATTAGGATTATAGCTCAGAATTTATATCTCAGTTTTGTCCCCCGTCTTTCTCATAAATACGTTAGATAAGCATATCTGTTTAATTTCATTCTCTTTGACCGCTGGATTATACAGAAACAGTTGATTGTCAAAGCAGACACACAGTCAAACATCTGCATAAGAATTTATTAGATGTAATATTATATTTGGACATCTGAGCAATTGCATTTTTTCTGTGAGCACATGCTGCATAGCACATCAGTGAGTCAGGTACATGTAATATATTGGAAATAAAGGACTGCATGTTTTATCACAATGAAAATGTAATCCAAGGATACATACTCTATACTGCCCTTCAAAGGCAAACACTTGATGTATTTGTTCACAGTATCCACACTTTTTGTGTGGATTCTGTAGTTACTACAATTTTGACGTTATCTCTGTCTATGGCAGAATAGTTAAGCCAAACTCGTCTGTCACAGATTAGATTATAGTATAAGAGACCTGATTTCGGTCATGACCTACCACCTGCAGTTAATTAAAAAATTTAAGATTTTTATTGTCTTTCAATGTAATGTAAGCACATTGTCTAGGTTTTTCAGGCTAGAAAAATCTCCTCCATGCTCTTTTACTTGCATGCTGTGCAAAATATTGCAGCACCTGCATGTTGTAGCGATTTCCCAAAACTTGGCAGATGGTCCTCCATGTCTCCCCCTCCCCCTTGCCCACTGTCCTCCCATTACCTGGTATCTGGTACCTGAGTCTATAGGGAATACTACCATGCAATGCCTGACTACCACAGCCTCAACAGAGCAACAAAAACAGGCTTCTCTGGGATTGACCTCTCAAAGCAAATCACACACATCTAAATCATTGGAGCTAGATCCCTTCTGAAGAGCAAGAGATGTTTCTCTCCCCAAGACTAATACAAAAACATGCCCTGCAACTCAGTTCCTCTGTGTTATTTAGTGGCATGACTGCTAGCAAAACACATAACACAAAGGTCCTTATGGCGACTGTAGCCTGTCTTAGTGCTGATTTAATTATAAAGCTCATGTCTTTTGAACACTACGAGGGACATTAATGGAGAAACTAATAGCTTATGTACAACACATCTATATCAGTGACATCTTGCCTTGTCCCTGAAAAGATTTGCCTGCAAGGCTGCAGTAGTTCATCTGGAAACATGCCCTTCACTGCACATTTCTACCTTGTCAAAGTGAGCAGTCTAAACAGCTTCCAGTTAGTCTTAATATAATTTAATCTAATGTACTCTGGTTGACAAAGTGAAACATTATGCCAAAGCACAATCTGCATTAGAGAAGAGAAACTGATGTTGAATGTGTGTTTGTGTGTCTGTGTGTGTGTGTGGGCGGGTTTGGGTGGTTTACGAGGACATTTGTTTTGCTTACAAACTGGTAATTACAAGGGTATTATGCTATGAATGTAGTTTTTTGTGAGGGTTAGGGGTAGGGGTAGGGGATAAAATCTATAGTTCATACAGTGTAAAAATCATTATGTCTATGGAGGTTCCTCATAAGGATAGCTGCACCAACACATACGTGTGTGTGTGTGTGTGTGTGCATGTTTATGTGGTTTACGAGGACAATTTTTCAGGTTATAAACTGGTAATTACAAGGGTATTATGCTATAAATGTGGTTTATGAAGACATGTCTGGTGTCCCCATAATGTAAATAGCATAAAAACATTTTAAATTATGTTTTATTGAAGATGTAAAAATGCAGAAAGTTTTCTGTGAGGTTAGGTTTAGGGGTTGTGTTAGGTTAAGGGATAGAATCTATAGTTTGACAGTATAATCAAAATCATTATGTCTGTGGAAAGTCCTCATAATGATAGGTAGACCAACATGTGTGTGTGTGTATGTGAATGTGTGTGTGTATGTGTGTGTGTGTTGGAAGCAGGTTGGTCGGGTTTGGATGTGCTTGCTGTACAGTTACATGTACCATAAACCATTGCAGATAAAGAGAGGTGACAAACAAATTGGTTTGTTTAAAGATAAAAAGCAATATATTTAAGTAATAGGTCACCCAAAAATGAAAATTAACTAATCATTTACTCACCCTCATGCCATCCCAGATGTGTATGACTTTATTTCTTCTGCTGAACACAAACGAATATTTTTAGAATAACATCTCAGCACTGTAGGTCCATACAATGCAAGTGAATGGTGGCTGTGAAATTTACTTTAGTACTTTTAAATATAAATTCTCCTCCCTGCCCAGTAGGTGGCGATATGCACAAAAATGTGAATTGCCTAAAACAAAAGAAGAAGAATGTGTGGAGTGGAGATTTATAGTAAAAAATAACTTAAATGTTGATCTGTTTCTCACCCACACCTTTTACATTGCCTGGCCAAAAAAAAAAATTACTTACTCTAATATTTCATTGGACCGCATTTTGCTGCATTTGATTACGGCGCACATTCTTCTAACTTATGCAATGTCACAACATTTATTTCCATTCAGAGTTGCATTAATTTTTGGCAGAGATCTTGTATTTATGACGGGAGAGTCGAACCACTCTGTAAAGTCTTCTCCAGCACATCTCAAAGACTTTCAGAGGGGTTAAGGTCAGGACTCTGCAGTGGTCAATTCATGTGTGAAAATGATTCCTCATGCTTCCTTAATCACTCTTTCACAATTTGAGCCTGATGAATCTTGGCATTGTCCTTCTGGAATATGCCCGTGATGTCAGTGAAGAAAAAATCCATTGTTGGGATAATCTGGTTATTCAGTACATTCAGATTGTCAGCTGACTTCATTTTATTGCTGTATAACATTGCTGAGCCTAGACCTGACCAATTGAAGCAACCCCAGATCATAACACAGCCTCCTGAGGCTTATACAGTGGGCACTATGCATGAGGGGTGCATTGCTTCACGCGCTTCCCTTCTTACCCTGATGCACCCATCGCTTTAGAATAGGGTAAATCTGGTCTGATCAGACCTTTTTCCATTGCTCTACAGTCCAAACTTTATGCTCCATAGCAAACTGAAGTAGTTTTTTTCTGATTAGCCTCACTAACAAGTGGATTTAATGTGGCCACACAGCTGTTTAGTTTTCGTCGCATTGTGCGTGTCTTTCTCTATTAAACAAAGCTGTAAGTTCTACTGTAAATTTTTTATGATGTGACTTCACCAAGACTTTTATAATTATCTTTACAATTATATCTCTGATCATGATCATTCAAGATTTTTTTTCGACCATATTTCATCCCCAATGCTGATGGTTCACCACTATCCTTCCAGGTTTTAATAATGCATTAGACAGCTCTTAACACAATTCCAGTGATTTCAGCAATCTGCAATTTTCTTTGCTTGATGCAGGCCAATAATTGTCCCCTTCTAAAACACAGTAACATCTTTTGCAGGGCCACGGGATCCGTCTTCCAACATGGATGTTTAAGAAATGAGAAGCTACACACTGCATCAGTTAGGGTTAAAAGAACTGTTGCCAGCTGAAACTTTAATCACTGCAATAATGATCCAATCATAAGCTCTTAAGTATCTGCTTTTTAAATCCAAATGGTGACATGTTTTTTTTTGGGCCAGGCAGTGTATATCACTTATGTAGATATAGATTTAACCACTGGAGATGTATTAATTACTTTTCTGTTGCCTTTCTATGCTTTTTGGACCTTCAAAATTATGTCCACCATTCACTCTCATTGTATGGACCAACAGAGCTAAGATATTTATAAAATCATCTTCGTTTGTGTAACGTCTGAATAACGAGAGGCCACAGGACGGGAACAGGGTCAGAAGCCCTGGGAGGAGGCCACAAGACAGGGACCGGGTCAGGAGGCCTGGGAGGAGGCCACAGGATAGGGACTGGGTCAGGGGGCCTGGGACTGGGTCGGGAGGTCTGGGAAGAGGCCACAGGACAGAGGCTGGCAGAGCCGTGTGAGGCGGAGCCAAGGAGGACTTCGGAGGCGGAGCCATAGAAGACTTAGGAGGTGGCGCCATAGGAGGCTTAGGCAGGGCCATGGCAGACTCAGGTGGTAAGGCCTTGGGCAGGTCAGGAGGCGGAACAGTGTTGGGCGGAGCCAAGGGAGGCGATGGTGTAGAAGGCTCAGAAGGCGGAGCCACTGGAGGTGGAGCCGAAGGTGGCGAGGGCGAAGAAGGCTCTGAAGACGGAGCCAATGGAGGCTTCGGGGGCGGAGCCGGGAAAGGCCCGGGAGGCTCCGGAGGAGGAATTGAAGGAGGTTCAGGAGGCGGAGCCGAAGGAGGCGAGGGCGATGAAGGCTCTGAAGACGGAGCCAATGGGGGCTTCGGAGGCGGAGCCGGGAGAGGCTTGGGAGGCGGAGCTGAAAGAGGCTCAGGAGGCGGAGCCGAGGTAGGCGGCACCGTGGGAGGCTCTAGGAGCGGAGACCAGGAAGACTCTGGAGTCTCTGGGGGTAGAGACGTAGGAGGCTCTGAGGGTGGAGCCGCCAAAGGCTTGAGTGTCTTGAGAGGCGGTGCCGGAGGAGGCTCGGGAGGTGGAGCCATAGGAAGCTCTGAGGGCGGAGCCGTCGAAGGCTTGAGTGGCTTGAGCGGCGGAGCCGTAGGAGGCTCGGGAGGCTCTGAGGGCGGGGCCGTCGAAGGCTTGAGTGGCTCGAGAGGAGGAGCCGTAGGAGGCTCAAGAGGCTCTGGGGGCGGAGCCGTCAAAGGCTTGAGTGGATCGAGAGGTGGAGCAATCGGAGGCTCTGGAGGTGGAGCCGTAGAAGGCTCTGGGGGTGGAACCGCAGGAGGCCCCGTAGGCGGAGCTGCAGGAGGCTCGAGAGGCTCTGGGGGCGGAGCCGTAGGAGGCTCAAGAGGCTCTGGGGGCGGAGCCGTAGGAGACTCGGGGGCGGAGCCCTGGAAGGCTCGAGAGGCTTGAGGGGCGGAGCCCTGGCAGGCTCGAGAGGCTTGAGGGGCGGAGCCCTGGAAGGCTCGAGTGGTTCGAGAGGCGGAGCCCTGGGAGGCTCGAGAGGCTTGAGGGGCGGAGCCCTGGCAGGCTCGAGAGGCTTGAGGGGCGGAGCCCTGGAAGGCTCGAGAGGCTTGAGGGGCGGAGCCCAGGCAGGCTCGAGAGGCTTGAGAGACGGAGTCCTGGAAGACTCAAGAGACTTGAGGGGCGGAGCCCTGGAAGGCTTGAGAGGCGGAGTTCTGGGGAGCTCAGGGGGCGGAGCTCTGGAAAGCTTGGGAGGCTTGAGAGACGGAGTCCTGGAAGACTCGAGAGACTTGAGAGGCGGAGCCCTAGGAGGCTCGAGAGGCTTGAGGGGCGGACCCCTGGTAGGCTCGAGAGGCTTGAGAGGCGCAGCCCTGGAAGGCTCGAGAGGCTTGAGAGGCGGAGCTCTGTAAAGCTCGGGAGGCGGAGCTCTGGAAAGCTCGGGAGGCGGAGCTCTGGAAAGCTCGGGAAACTCGGATGGCGGAGCTCTGGAAAGCTCGGGAAACTCGGATGGCGGAGCTCTGGAAAGCTCGGGAAACTCGGATGGCGGAGCTCTGGAAAGCTCGGGAAACTCGGATGGCGGAGCTCTATAAAGCTCGGGAAACTCGGATGGCGGAGCTCTGGAAAGCTCGGGAAACTCGGATGGCGGAGCTCTGGAAAGCTCGGGAAACTCGGATGGCTGAGCTCTGGAAAGCTCGGGAAACTCGGATGGCTGAGCTCTGGAAAGCTCGGGAGGAGGAGCCCTGGAAGACCCGAGAGGTGCTGGCTCTAGGATGGGCACGACCACTGGCGCTGGCTCTTGGGCGGTCACGGTTACTGGCACTGGCTCTTTGACGGTCATGGCTACTGGCACTGGCTCTTGGACGGTCATGGCTTCGGGCTCTGGCTCTTGGACGATCGAGGCTACTGGCACTGGCTCTTGGACGGTCACGGGTACTGGCGCTGGCTCTTGGACGGTCGAGGCCGCAGGCGCTGGCTCAGGGACGGTCAAGGCTACAGGCGCTGGCTCAGGGACGGTCGAGGCTACAGGCGCTGGCTCAGGGACGGTCGAGGCTACAGGCGCTGGCTCACTGACGTTTGAGGCTACAGGCGCTGGCTCACTGACGTCCGAGGCTACAAGCACTGGCTCACTGACATTTGAGGCTATTGGCTCTGGCTGGGTTGCCGTGGTAAGCGCCGGCTTGGGTTCGCTGGGCACTGAGGGCAGAGCCAAGGGGGGTTCAGAGCATGGGGCTGTGGCAGGCGGTGGCTGGAGTGCAGAGACCTCTCCCTTTCTCCTCTTCCTCCGGGCTGATGTGACTGGCGAAGCTGGGATGTTGTTCCTGGTCAGCGTGGCTTCAGGTTCGCTGACCGTGGCTGGCAAGGGCTCAGGCTTGCTGACGGTAGAGGCCGTAGGCGCTGGTTCGCTCACTGTGAAATGCGTGGCCGCAGGCTCGCTCACTGTGACATGCGTGGCAGCTGGCTCGCTCACCGGGGCAGGCGTGGGCTCTGGCTCGCAGACCGGGGCAGGCGTGGGCCGGGAGGCGGAAGCCTGTCTTCTCCTCCTCCTCCGGGCAGACGAAGAGGACCGCGCTGGCTCGTTGACTGGCGTGAAAGGACGAACCACGGGTGAATGGAGGGTCAATACTGCGGGAGGCGCTACGGGGTTCTCCTCGAGGATGTCCACTGTTAAGGGAGAACCGCAGATCTGTAGGGTCTCCTCAACGAACGCGCGGAGCGTCCAGTCGCGCGTTGGCGGTGGCAGCCGCTCCTTCAGCCCGTCACTCAGGTTGCCTCGGAAGAAGACCACCAGGGAGAAATTAGGGAAGTCTGAAACGTTTGCCAGAACCAGAAAGTCGTGGATGTGATCTTCTATAGGTCGGTCCCCTTGCTTCAGGCTGAGCAGTTCATAGTTCGCCCGAAAAACTGCTGGATCCATTGTGCGGTCGATCGTTCTGTAACGTCTGAATAACGAGGCTGACGAGGAGATGCGGATCCAAACGCAGTTTGAGTTTATTTAATCAGAAAATACCAAATGAACAAAAGAACAACCCACGATGGGGAAAAGAAACATAAACTAGTTAAGGTAACCACGGTAGAGACAAACAGGGAACAAGGGAGAGAAGCACACATCAGGCTAACATCAAACAACGATCGACGAAGACTGAACAAAGACACGGGGTATAAATACACAAACATGGGAAAAGGGGCCAATGAAAGAACAGAACTCAAACAAGATAACAAGGTGATTAACAGAAACCAAAGGCAAATTAACAAGGGCAGGTGCAAACAATGAACAGTGAACACAAGACGCTAACAGAGGACTATGGAGTTAAATAAGGGACTAAAGTGAAAACTAAGGGATACCAAAAGTGACAGAATACAAACAAAGGGCAACAGAGGGACAAGACAGGGTAACCGTTACAGTTTGTGTTTAGCAGGAGAAAGAAAGTCATAGGCCTACACATCTGCGATGGAACGAGGGAATGTAAATGATGAGAGAATTTTCATTTTTCGGTGGACTATTCCTTTACCTAGATCTTTTTAATGCAGAAGTGTTCCATGATTAATTAAAAAACAAAAAATAACATTAATATGAAAACATTTCAACTTGAGCAGTTGTAATTACAAACAAATAACAAAAAAGACCATGTAACTATAATAGTGGTTTGGAGATTGTACCATGTGTTTGCACATACCACCATGGTATTTTTTCATGTAATCATGAGTATCATGTAAATACAGTATATATAGAAGTACTGCAGTATTACCATCTGAGTGGTGGTGTAGTGGGCTAAAGCACATAACTGTTAATCAGATGGTTGCTGGTTCGATCCCCAAGGCCACCACCATTGTGTCTTTGAGCAAGGCACTCAACTCCAGGTTGCTCCGGGGGATTGTCCCTGTAATAAGGGCTTTGTAAGTCGCTTTGGATAAAAGCGTCTGCCAAATGCATAAATGTAAATGATACCGTCACCATACCGTGGTACTGCCAAATTACTTTTTTGTAAGGGATCAGGTTATCTTATCCTCAGCATCTTAGCTTCCATTATTCCAAGATCTCAAATATATACTTATTGTAATAAAATGCATAATAAGCATGTAAATGAAAACCTTGTAGCTTCGGGCAATGTCAAGGAAGCAGGGCATTAAATCATTCTTAGAAAAGATAACATGGCCTTCTATTTCATTTCAATAGCTTTATAAAGAGTCATTCTCTCTCTCTTCGATGGGAAGACTGGCACTTTTAGCCATAGACCTTCTCTGTCTGCTGATATAAATCTTAGCAGTATTTTAATTACTTTTCTGCATTCTTATGAAACAGAATGGATTAAAATAGCTTCAAGTCTATGGAGCTCAATGTGATTTAAAAAAGATATAATGTGACCACTTTGGGGATGAGATGATTTTTTAAAAAGCAAGACTGAAAAATAAATCTCTTTTTCTAAGGCTACGTCCACATGAATCTAGATACATTTAAAAACTGCATATTCGTTTTTGAAATGCTCTCCATCCACTCTGCAGTTTTTAAGTGTTTTCCAAAAGTTTATTTTCCACACAAACATATTAAAACTCTTAAATCCCCTTACTGCACAAAAATTGTTGCCGGACACCAATTCCGAGTAAACTTCCGGTCACCTTTGAAGGAGTGCAATGTGAAGGTTATACAAAGTAACATTTATCTTTAACAATGTTATCAAAGTGAATAGCTGGCACAACAATGCTGCTACAACATGGGCCATCAACTTGATCGTTTTGGATTGAATAGATCACATGACTGCATCACATGACAACAAATACATCATTGTTTTCAGATATCTCTGTTTCTCCTGTCCACACTACAAGGTGAAGACGGCATTTTGAAATTTATCCACCTGAGCGTTTTTGAAAAGCTAGGTTTTCACTGTGAAAAACGCAATCTCGCTAAAAATTAGAGAAAAAGATGCATTTTCAAATGGAAATATATTACTGTGGACATGGCCTTAGAACTTCTAATTATGCAAGTATAAGAGTTAAATATTCGGCAACCAGTGCAAGTGAACTTTGAAAAATCTGTTGACAACAGCTTTTTAAATGTTCTCTCTCTCTCTGTGTAGTTTGGTTTTCTTTTCTTACAAAGGCAATCTACTCTCTCAATGTTCAATTTAGCTGTAAATGACTACAATCAGGGCTGGACTGGTAATCTGGCATACTGGGCCAGAATGCCGAATGGCCCACGATAAGCTAAAATGAGCCTCCAAGTTATGCAGAATGACACCGCGATATGCAGAAAAGGACAGTGACTAACCTGCTCAACAACTTTTTGGCCAGTTGCTATGTAAAATCCCGGGACGATTTCTCTTCCCAGTCCAGCCCTGAACTACAATAGTTGCTGTGCAGTATCTGATTACCCTTTATAGACATAAGTTAAGAGACCTGTAACAGTATCATGTGCTCTGGCTTTGGTCCATGCTGATCTGTGGACCAATGGCAAAGAGTCTGAAAATAGCCTGGCAGAAACTGCAGTCCCAAATGGAGAAATAGCCTGCTAAGTTATTGCTATTAGCAAAGTGAAAAGGACAGTGCTGACTGCAAAGCTAAAATGAGCCCCTTTTGAATTTTTTTTTTTTTTTTTTTGAGAGTTGTCCCAAATGTCCAGTTGTACAACACTACAAAACTCTATGGGCCCTGCTTAGCAAAGCATGTACTTTCAATTATACTTCACAAACTTGCATGACATTTTGTATCATTTTAGCAAAAAATAAATCCATATAATTTCAGGGCACAGACTTAAACCTGTGGAAAAAAAATCCAGCTTCCAAATGTATTTACACTGAGTTCTGGGGACTCTCGGCATATTCATCCCTGTCATGTATTTTAGAAATATGTTCATGTTGGTGTTTAAATAAGCATGTCATTATTCCCCCAGATTTCTTCAATCTTCTTTCAGTTCAGTTATGTTTCAATCCAGTCCTGATCCGAAGTGGCGTTTAGATTGGATTAAATTATATTCCATCCTCCAGTCATGTCAATCTACAGGATTTTATTTCTAGTTGGTTGTTTTGTTCAATAATATTTTTTTTATTATGGTTAAAAAGCATATTTTTAGAGACATCATATCTCACATAAAATTAAAAAAACAAAAATACATACACAAGATTGACATTAAGATGTATTATTTTGTACATACTGACAAAAGTTAAGATGTTTTAGAATCTTAGAATTTATGAAAGAATTTATAATCTCTTCATGCAAATTTATCCCTGTTAATAATTTTTGTGAGTCAAAAATAATTATGGCTAGTGTGTAAGGCATCACTTTTAGGGAGGCACCTAGTTGACATTATGAATTTTAAAAAAATCTAAGTGCTTTTTTAATGTTTCATATTATGAATATCTGTGAAAATGCTCCAGTACAGCTGACCTGCAGATAAACATGCATGTTACATACTCCCCAACATTACCCAGTGTATTGTTTAATTGGTATATTAGCACAAGATAGGGAGATGTAAACCACTCTTGTTATGATCTACTTTATCAATTTAAAGCTAAAAGTGTTACACAGAGTATCATACTCAATTCATTTTTCCCAGTAGGTCTCCAGTTTAATTGCATGCCATTTTAGAGTCAACAGTGATTTTGTTTTTATAAAACCATAAAAAGACAGGCCATCACTGCAATCCATTTATGAGGACAACAAAAGTAGTATCTAGTTTTATTGTTCATGCATACATTATTAATTACATTTAGCAGTCTTTATTCAATTATCACAGATTCGGCTAACTCTGCATTTTGTTCAAATATCTGATAGATTACCATTGTGAACAACCTCCTAAATTCTCTCAAAGTTTGATTTAAACACCACAGCTTCAGTAAAATATGTTGCCAGTTTGCCATACTTTCATTAATGGATTTGTTTCTGTCCATTGCTACATCAGAAATACATTGAGGAGGTTAGTGAAGACTAAGTAAAATAAGTGCGATTTCAAAAGGAAACAAGCTCCCATGGGCTTCGACTTCGACCGGATTAAGCTGAGAAGAGTGCGGAATATTGAAAAGAGGCTCAAGAAAACAGTGAACATTTTAACTGGACAGATTATACTCCGAGTAGACAGATGTTTAAAGGGCTTCGTATTGTTTCAAAATATATAAATAAACAGACAAACACATGGTGTGTGGTAATGGGAGGGATTTTCCTGAAGGGCCCTGAGGCTGTTGCTGAAAAGGAAATTAGATGGCACGAGAGGAGAGGCCTCATCAGCAAGTTTATGTGCATAATATCCAAGTGAAAATATAGGAGACTCTCATAGACTTTCTGAATTATGCTTAATCAGATAAGGTGTATCTCGGGGCAGCATTATTTTTGCAGCATATGGTGCAGTTTGCTTTAGGATATTCCCCACAGAAGCATGGTATTATGCACAAGTCTGAGTTGTACTTTCCTTACCCTTAAATAAAACATTTAATCTAGGTTAACATTTGCTTATTCACAGAATGGGCTTTTTAATACGTGGGGGGGGGGGTTATACTTAACTCTGGCAGATGTCAGCATATCCAAACAGGGATGGTGTATGTATATCTACTTTAAAGCCTATTGTAATATGCTGTTGTATAAATTACCTATTCTCTTTGTGGCATAACTTATCATTCTTATTGTTATAAATCACCTTAAGTATTTCACATTGCATTTGCATCTCAAATATATACATTAAGACATAGAGACACAGTGATTTGTAAATGACCAGCATAACTTTGCATAAAACTATAGTATTGTCAGTCACATCAGAGCAAGAGTGTATATGAATGTTGACTATCAAACTGCTGGCTGTGACTGTATGTTTTAACAAACAAATAAACAGTAAACTATAAACAAAGGCAAACAGTAAGTTCATTTGCAGCTTTAATGATAAATGAAGCTCATTTCTGTTTTATGTGGGGGCCAGCAAGTCAGGCACATTTAATTTGTTACTGTAATGACACAAACATCAATCTGTCTCAACTGCTGCTAAAACGACTGTGTAACCTTTACAGCCTTGTTAAAGAAAGACCTTCCATAATAACATCAATAACATTTCCTTTCACTGGCTTGCCATGCTTTTTTAATGTTGAGTCAAAAGGTGTTTGCTCACAAAAAACCTACAGAAAGTAAAGAGAGGCATTAAAATCATTGAACTTTTCAAAGATTCCAAAATTGCCATGAACAACAACAGATTGAGACCCATAAAAGTGGTATAAAGCCTTTATTACCTAGTGACATTCTGGCATAATGGAAATATTTTACAATGCTTCCCCTTTATGGACCGTGATCCACTATAAATTATATTATGCAAAAAACATCATCATCAGGGATGGCATTAACCATCTTCGCTTAACAGGTTCTGTGAAAAACGGGTTAGTTTGCTGCATGTACCCTGGAACAAAATTCAATTTGCCACCATAGTTTAATGCTAAATTTTTGCAAGCATATGCTGAAATAGACACAACTGATGGAGCTAGCTGCTGGGCAGAGTGATCATCATGAATTTCCATCTTTATTTGAATAATAGAATTAGACAAATAGTTGGTGACCTTAGTCAAGGGCTTCTCTGGCAGTGAGGAAACTAGCTGCACACTGCAAACAGTACTAGCCCCCAGCACCAAGCTGTGAATATGCAAAGCTCTCGTGTTCTTTTTTCAGGCTTTCAAAACAAAATTTGAAATTGTTTGGAAACCTTTTGCCTCATAGGGGCATCACTGGGCAGTGTCACAGACTGCTTAGGTTTGCAAAAATGTGATGCCTCTGTTTTAGTGCAGCATATGCCAAAATCTGCAAAATATGCAGAAGGGTGTTGTTTGTAGTGTCCTTTTTTATGGTGATGTCAAAGAGGACACAAAAAACAAACAGCAGTGCAAAATAGAATAATCTCTGACTCTTAGTCCAGATGTCTATGATGTAGTCTGATACTGAGAGATATTATAACAATGCAAGTACAGTAAATGGATAATTTAAAACTAGAGCTCTCTGAATTAATGTGTTAATGATGCGATTAATGTAAAAAGTTTAACACGTTATTTTTTCTTAATCATGATTAACTCATTTACCGTTAATAAAGCAGAAACCAGCAGAAAGGGTTGTTGGAAGGGTGGAACCTTTGTAATGTTTCCGCCAGGATTCATTACACTAAAGGACACTTCACAACACATACGCAACTGCACTTCCCTGTCAGTGATAACATGATGGAGAAATGAGCTCTTAATGCTATTTGATGTTAAAAAAATTTAATTAAAATAAAACAAGCCAAATTGGGAATTGTGATAGAAATCAAGTATTGTTCAGCCTATGTAAAGTGCATTTTAATTACCACAGAAGCACATCAAGTCTCAACTATCCGAATGAGACGTTGGAGTTCAAAGTGGTGTTGATGCCCTGACATGACTCATGAACTAGTTCTTTCAATTAGTCAAACTCCCACTCAGGCTTTGGGAAACATTTAATGTAACTTGAATTGGTGTTATTTTAGTGAATTTCTGTCTTTATAGTGTAGAAAGCTTTGTTTGGAAAATGTTAATAAAGCATTACATTTTTACATACTGTATTGTTTATTCTTCTTCCCTAAGATGTACATAAACGCATTTTGTCAGGAAAAAAATTATATATAGTGTAAAATTTCAACGCTTTCAAAATCGGTGATTAATAACGATTAAAATAAAACTTTGATTAATTGGGATTAAAAAACATTATCGACTTACAGCAGTAAATTCATTTTTCATTGTTTGTCAGCCTAAAAGATAGGGACATGCATTGTCTGTTTTTTTTTTTATTTCAAATTTTTCCATTGTTGCTTTTTACACAACCTAATGTTGTTCCAAACCCAAATTACTTTCTTTCTTCCATGGAACACAAAAGGAGATGCTAGGCAGAATGCTAGTCTCAGTCCCCATTCACTTCTACATTTTGTCAATGCAACTGAATCTCCTTTTGTGTTCCATGGACGAAAGAAATTCATAGTGGTTTGGAACAACATGGTTGACAGAATTTTCATTTTTGAGTGAACTATCCCTTTAAATGTAACTATTGTGAAACATGCCATGGTTTTCTTTGCCCAAAAACTGAACGTAAGATGCATGGGTAGGAGTATGTGCGAACAAGAGACAGGTGGAAATGGTGGCGGGACTTACAAGGGCTCATATTGAGACTGAGGTGGTATTGACCGATTTATTCCATGCGCTGTCACCACAGGATCATTGCACATAATTACAGGAGGATCAGCATGATCGGCTGTCACAGATTTTGCTGACATTTGTCTGCGGCTGGCAAGCACATGATGACCAAGGCGTGAATCACAAAACAGATTCACTTAACGATAAGGAAATCATGACACATCTTATTTTAGAAAAGTGTTTGGAAAGCAACTCAGACTTTGTAAACAGAATGTGTACCTTATTAGTTGCTATAAAAGATCAAATACTTTAGTCCTTATCACCAAACCTGCACTTGTGAATAAAACTCATGAAAATTGTAAATGTGCTCTTGCATCATGAAACGCCATGAGCTGTCATAAGTTGTTTGTTGGACAGGGCATCCTTTACTAAAACCAATATCGATCAGGTTTCCCAAAATGGATTATTTATCCCAGTATATAATTGCATGGCTCATAACAGCCATTTTGGGATTAAGGAAATTCTTTTCAGTTTACAGCCAGTGGACAGCTTGTACACAGTTACTGATAAGTCAGGCTAAGAGGTAAGAAAAAAATCCTCAATATGGACCACTGGTGTTTTTTTATTCAACCTTCATCTGAGAGGCTCAGATATTATCTCTTAGCTAAATCCTTTCTTCATTTCATCTTGGAGATCATATGCTTAAACATATGGCCCTAAATTACTGGCAATAACACGGTAACATAAATCATTCAGATTAACACAGCAGCCTGCATCATTTGCCTTTTTTCTCCTCTCTTTGTTTCAAGAGGTCTTCATACATGATTCAATATCAGATTTTCCTTATTGTGTGTTCAAGAAAAGTCTTGAGTCCCATGGGAATTTTCTGTAATGAAGCTCAAACATCTGAAAATAATAAAAATCTGTGCCTTTGAGAATACTGAACACGTTCCTTTGATTTATATGGAATGTTGCAATATTACTACCAGTTGATAAACTTTATTCTTTGCATTGTTAAACTTAAAGGGATAGTTCAACCAAAAATTTTAATTCTGTCATTATTTACTCACCCACATGTTGTTTGAAACCAGTAAGACTTACTGTGGAACTCAAAAGGAGATGATTGGCAGAATGTTAGCCTCAGTCACTATTCACTCTTATTGTATCATTTTTTAAACAATGAAAGTGAATGGTGACTGAGACCAAGGCATTCTCTCCCTTTGTGTACATACATTGCAAGTTGGTCTATAGCTGAATAAATACTAGAAAATTAGAACTATGTCTAATAAATATGCACACATATTGATATTTGATTTTCTGAACAGTGGAGCAGTATTCGTTGAAAATTATTCAATTCAAACAACTTGTAAAAGTAAAAATGTTAAGTGAAAACGAATTTGCTAATGTTATAGTTAAGTCACATGCTTTTTTTGAAATTGTTTATTGTGTCCCACCACTTTTAGCAGAAATGATTGTCATTTTCAATTTACCACCAAAGTGTTTATGACAGATCAGATGCAAGCTTTCAACTACATTTCAGCAGAGCTATTTTTGTTTGAACGTATTTGTGAGTCAGTTTATTGTGTCGTAAAAGGCCACCGTAAACTGTGTGCTAAAGCTAATGAGTATGACATTATCACATCATTACACCAGCTGGCATAATTGAGCATGTGTTGTTTGTCATAATATACGATGCCATGCTTAACAGTTATTGGCTGTTTACATTAGCAACTTCCTGAAGAACTTTGCAAATTGTTAATTTAAATTCCTCAGAGATGTCTTTATGAGTTATACTGTACTTGCTTGTTTTGATTATTGGAATACGCCCTGGCTTTAATGCATTTTCCTCCACACAAAACAAAGACTTTTAAAAATGCACTCCAATACTGTATACTTTGGAAAACAATGACGTTAGAATCTGAAAATGGAGGTTTCAAAATTGAACGTATTAGTGTGGACGTGGCAAGAGACAACTGACCCTATAGTCAGAGAGAATGTGAAAATGTTTTGGATTTACAGATAGCACTTAATCCATAGCACTTAAGTTTAAAAATGAGGGTGAATCATTAGATGTTGTATATAAAAAGAAACAAGAACAAATTTTCTTTTTAGGAAAATGTTCCTTTGCATTCCTTGTAGAGGCTACCAAGCACCTAGGGTGAATACAGCAAAATCGGGGCATATTCTGATCATTTATAATTTGCATAATTTTATGCAATTTATTAAAACAATGCCATTTTATCTCCACTACACTATACAGAGAAAAAACTAAAAATATTAAAGAAGAAAAAATGTAATTGTCCCACTTTACATGTATTCACCCTACATTGCAATACAGCTCAGAATGACCAAAGTAATCTGTTCAGACATTTAAATCATATTAAATAAAAAAAAATGTACTACAGTTTCCTCCTAAGACAAAGTGTAGCCCTCCATACTCAATCAACTTTGCTCACCATCAGTCCTGGAGCAGAGCACAGCTACACCCAGCACGTAGCAACACCCCACACTATCACAAGGTCGCTTCCACCTTCAGCTTTGAAGGATGATGGGCGAGTCCAGAGTCTGCCTCACCCTGGCCTCTTTCCCTTGAAAGATGGGTGGAGAGGGCGAGGCAAACCCCTGCTGCTCAATAACTGGTACCAAATGTTGCCATCTCACAAAGGTGCTGACCCTTGAGTAGGCAAAGTCCCAGGGCACCTCACTGCAGAGCTGGAGGACAGGCAGACAGCTTTCTTCTGTCAGCCTGCTCAAGATAAAGATCCCCCACCATCCTGTGAACATTAAGGAAACTAAGAAAATAAGAAATATGGAAAAGGAGTGCTTTGACTTCATTTATGATGTAGACACACTTTCATGAACATGTTGAAGTGTTACAAATTCCTCATCTTCATCATATTTTTAGAGGTGTGTTGTTTCAAAAGATTTCAGAAATGAGACTAGGATAGCGAGACATCGAAACAAAACTAGTTCTCAAATGACGTTTAAAGCATAAAGTTAAAAATCTCTTTATTCTGTTTCGATTTTTATCAATTTCCAGAAACACACAAACTGAACAAGCTATACCTTGAATGCATTGTAAGCTGCTTTGGATAAAAAAGTATCTGTCAAGTGCATAAATGTAAAATGTAAATTATTCTCTCAGTTATGGGATAACTTTATTTTAAAACAGAATCCAAAATTGTTATCAACCCGTCTTGTGCACCGGCTGTCTCACTTTAGTATTCTCATACAAGCCTGAAACTCCCAGACTGAGCTCTATCATTCTTGATGGTAAGAATCTGCATAATTAATTTGTATATTCCGTGGTGACAGATGTTTGATTTTGGCCGTAAAAGTAATTAATAAGGGGAGTCAAGAGAGGCAGATTGTTTGAAGATTATTTATGAAGACCTCCCTCTCCCCCTGGTGGCTGTGGGAGTGTCACCTCTCCTTCACACACCCCTGTCTTCACCTGCTCCCTGAGACACAGATGTTTGTCTGAGGCAGATGACCCCAAACACACGTTTAGAATCCGTCCCTTAAGGGAATGTCCATGCAGCGGCACAGAGAATGAGAGAGATTCTGTGCAAGGATTTCACTTCTGTCTAACCACAGGCATTACATGGGGCTTAAGGGTTTTAATTCATATTACAATGGCACCATCTCTGCTTTTATTTGATCTGGAAGACCACATGATTACTAGGAACTAAGTGGCTTAAGGTTTCAGAGAAATGTGTGACAGCTGTTGAAGGGAGCCTTGTTGAATATGTGTGTGTGCGTGCACAGGGGCTGTGGCTGTGAAGGTATAAATGAATAGAGGTGTGAACATGTGAAGTGCTGGAATACTCTGTGCATTTGTTCTTACCTATTTGATTTAAAGGGAATGTTTACCCAAAAATGAAAAAAATTTCTCATCATTTACTCACATTCATGCCACCCAGATGTCTATGATTTTCTTTCTTCTGCTGAACAAAAACAAAGATTTTTTATATATATAAATATATAAAATATATAATAAAAGATATACAAAGTAAGTGATAAACATTCACTTTATTAAGCTATATCCATAAATGAGTTTGTTTCCACATTACATTATTATTATAGCTTGTTTAACATATATATATATATATCTGTAGGTCCAAACAATGCAAGTGAATGGTGGCCAGAACTTTAAATGTCCAAAAAGCATGTAAGTAAACCATACAACTCCAGTGGTTAAATCCATGTCTTCAGAAGCGATATGAAAGGTGAGGCAGAGAAACAGATCAATATTTTCAATCAATCTCTGCTATCAATTTACTTTTCTTTTCTTCTTCTTCTTTTTTGCATATTGCCACCTACTGGGCAGGGAGGAGAATTTATAGTAAAAAGGACTTAAACATTCACCTGTTTCTCACCCACACTTTTCACATTGCTTAGAAGAAATTAATTTTTGTATGGACTACTTTTATACCGCGTTTATGTGCTTTTTGACCTTCAAAAATATGGCCATCATTCACTTGCATTGTACCTACAGAATTGAGATATTCTTCTAAAAATATTTGTGTTCAGCAGAAGAAATACAGTCATACACATCTGGCTTGACATAAATGATGAGATAATTTTCATTTTTGGGTGAACTATACCTTTAAGTCCTTACTAACTTACTCTATCCATTTTGTGCCTCAGAAGTTTCAGTGTACCTGTTCTGTTCCACTTTTTAATTGCATTGGCAGATTACTACAGGTACATTCTGTATTTTTGTTTATTGTGCTGCTAATATGGCAGTTGTCTTGGACTTCTAATACATATTAGCGCTGATGCAACATCATGCAGAAGCAACAATTTTCAGTTAGCTGTGTCATTGTAGAAATGGCTATTCGCAATCATCCATGATTCATTACGTGAAGGATTTTGGAGATAAAATTAGTAGTATTCGACTGTATTCTGATTAGACAGAGTCATGTGATTTCAGCATGCCAGCTTCCGTGAGGTGACACACAATCAGGATTTATTAGGCTACTGGAATCTTTATCTCAATACATGATTTTAAACATATTTTTTAAAAGCACTAATACATTTCAGTGAGGAAAAATATTATTAAAAATGTATAACTAAAGTTGATTGCGATTAAATATGCCAAAAACACACACACACACTTATATTGGGGCAGCTATCCTTATGAGGAATCTCAATAGACATCATGATTTATATACTGTATGAACTATAGATTCTATCCCCTACCCCTACACCTAAACCTCACAAAATTATTAATTAAATTAATACAATTATTATTGAATTACTTATTTTTAAACACGATTAACAATTGTATTTTATCTAATTACACAATGATGATTCATCGACATTATCAACATTATAGTTTTATTTTCTGTTAATGCCTGATCTTCTGTAAAGCTGCTTTGAAACAATGTGTGTTGTGAAAGGCGCTATACAAATAAAATCGACTTGACTTGACAATAAAACATGTTGTTTATGGAATTTGAATGATGGGAACACTAGAAATGTCCTCATATACCACATTTAAATCATACTACCCTTGTAATTACCAGTTTGTAACCTAAAAAAATGTCCTCTTAAACCACCCAAACCCGCCCACACAAACACACACACAACACACACACACACACGCATGTTGTGTTTCCATGTTTTATGGGGACTTTCCATAGACATAATGGTTTTTATACTGTATAAACTTTATATTCTATCCCCTAAACCTAACCCTACCCCTAAACCTAACCCTCACAGAAAACTTTCTGCATTTTTACATTTTCAAAAAACATAATTTAGTATGATTTATAAGCTGTTTTCCTCATGGGGACCGACAAAATGTCCCCACAAGGTCAAAAATTTCGGGTTTTACTATCCTTATGGGGACATTTGGTCCCCACAAAGTGATAAATACACGCTCACACACACACACACACACACACACACACACTTGATCAAATTCAGATCACTGTTTTGCATTGAACAGCATGGTGGGTACAATTTATGCCTCAATCTCGGCTGGAAATTCTGCTTTTCTTGTCCTATATTTTTGTGTTGTTGGGTGTGTGTGCATGTGTGCCAAGGATAATAATAAACTATAATGGATTCCAAACAGAGAGGACAGCGAGTGAATGTAATTTCCTCAATGTGGGGATAAATCAGGAGGCTGAGGGTTTTACTGGAAAGTTCTTGTGGCTATTCAAATCTGCTGGTGTGATTGAAGCAATCAGAGTGGATCGCTGGACAGTAATTCGACAGAAGGTTAGCGCAGGTGACCCGCCACAATATGATCTTGTTTATAGGCGGAAATTGCGGCAAGATTACTCTCTGGGGTCTTATTAGACTAGGTGTGATTAAAGATGAAGCTTTGGTGTCCAGTGTGGTTGGAAGTGGTGTCTGGAATTTCGATCATTGTTTTATATGTAATATGCTGCCATCATTTTTTTTTAACAACATCACAGGTGGGTTTTGTTAACTGGTTAGCCTAATAGCCTCATAGTAAGAGTGAGGGGCTTACATTAATTCAGAGCAGGGCTTCCATGCAGGATTACGAGCATTAGACAGTATCTAAATGATAATAGTGATAGCGGATACCATACATAGACAGACAGTCTGGGATTAAGAGTCCACTGATCCCTCTCAATAATGACTCTTTTGGGAGAGAGGGACACACCAAGCTCAGCCAAATCAAGGTGTCATGGGGTCTAACAGTGGCGCTGCCCTACATTCACTGCCATCTGACACAAATACAGGAGTCTATTTCAAAATTATTCATTCCAAATTTAAAGAAGTTTTTCTCATAGTCAAATTTCAAAATTAAATTGCTTTTTATTTGTATTATTTTTCACACCAGGATTTAAACAAGAACTTTTTAATAATAAATAATTATTATAATAATGCATTATTATTAGCATCATTCAAATGGTTAAGTTCAGTTAATGTATATATTTTCTGGTGTCTGCATTGTTTTTACATTGTGAGAGGGAACACTTCTTTCCCAAGCACCCCAACACACATTAGTACAATATTAAAACCTGCATGTTTGTGCTTATGGAGTACTTGATTAAAAAACAATTGTATACAATTGCTCAAAAACTGGCAAAGTATCTGAAATTAATTGACAGTATTAAATTGCATCATACCTGCACATCCAGACATGGATTCAATCTATCAGACAGTGGCAAATTCTCAGGGCCAGCCTTCTCTGCTGGTCTAACATGCCAAATAAATACATATTTTTCATCCTTTCATTCTCAATCACCTTTTCGTCTATGTATTTTTAATCGCTTTCCACTCTTAATTAATCTACAAACAAATAGAGAAAAATGCAAAGTTTATCCAATCAGAATTTATTCCTTGATGCTTACAAGCAAAGTGTGACAACTGTTTCACAAATCGCATGCCCGAAGCAGCACGTGTGTCTGAGCTTCACCCTGTCAGGCTTTCAGATTATCCACAAAATCCCTCAACAGTGGAAATGAATGAGCAACGAAAATCAGATTGTAAGATTCATCAGCCAATCAGATTGTTTTATTTGTTCTTGGTGGGTGTGATCTTTAGGATATGTCCCGGTCGAGCCTTCTAGCTGGCCTTGAGTGACGCAATCACGCTTTAAGTGATGTACGTAATTTGAAATTGAAGAGTGCGAGATCTTGCTGATGAGTCGGCTGTCATCACTGCTGGTATTGCCGTTGAGAAAGAGATCCTTATTACAAATATGAGATGTTCTGCATGAACATGTGATTGCTTCATTTATTAATCAGGAAAGGAGGACTGATTTTCACTTCATGCAAATTGTTAAGTGGCTTTGCATTGTTATAGCAACATCGGGAGTTTTCTAAGTGTAAATTAGGCTGCTTGAGCATTCAGTGTCAGATCAAGTTTTGAAAAATAGTGCTGCATTACATTCAACTCGGAAAGTCAGATTTGACAACTTCCTACAAGGAAAAGTGCAATGGAATGCATCTTTAAGTCAGAATTACAACTTTTAGGCTCGTGCAGAAATTCTCAACTCAAATTTATAGAGATACAGGGGCATGATGTCACACAAACATGTCGACAATCAGGGAGATATACAAAGTAAGTGATAAACATTCACTTTATTAAGTTATATCCATAAATGAGTTTGTTTCCACATTACATTATTATTATAGCTTGTTTAACAAATGCCTGCAGAAACACTTGTATAAACCTTTATAATCTCTTTTGATAATCGTAAACCTGAAGCACAAATGCTAGCACTGCAGCCTTGTTTAATAGTTGGGTTGCTAGGGGACATCTCTAATGAAAGTCAAACCCCTGCTAAGCTAATGGGAGCGTTACTGTTTTGTTTGCTTAAACATCATCTTCCAGTATGATTATCCCACATCCAACTTGAATGGAACGCAGCATAACCATGTACCCTGAAGAAACTAAATTTATTGCAAGCAACATTTAAATCGCAAATATTATTAGATTGATTTTTCCAGGTATTATAAACCTCCTTGGTAGACTCATATAAAAAATTACGATTTTGGGATGTCTGTTTAGGAGATGTTAATTTCACAAACAGTCATGCTGCAGTTAAAATTAGGCTTGCTTGAGCATTAAGTGTCATTTCAAGTTCTGGCTTTCTTACTTGGATTTTTTTTTTTTAAATGTCAATTGGTATTACTAGTTAGCTGCTACATAATGTATGATGCCCAAAGGCATATGGTGTCTTATTTATTGTGAAACTGTGTTTTCTTAATGGAATGGATCACACTGAAGGCCTAGATTTAAAATGCACGGCCCGCCACTGCTATCAGATAAATTGAGATATTTAATATAATGAAGAAGGCGATCATAAAAAGATACATTTGCATACTAATTAATGCTTGCCAATATTCTTTAAACATCTAAGTATGGATTGGGGTAATTTATTAAAAATGTATCTAATATTTAAGTCAGGACTTTGCAGTTTGATGGCCTTAACATGCACACATTTTCACATTTGTTTTCAGCGAAGTACTTTTTGACTTTTAAAGCTGTGCTGAATTGTGCTTAATAACTCACTTTAATGTGAAGCACGGACACTTCATTTTGCACTAATTTCATGGAACAATGCATTAACTTTTAAACAGAACTTCCCTAAGATGTTGCACATTCTTCATTTTTTTTCTTGACCTACTGATAAATGAAACAGAGAAAAATCTTGCAATGACGTGCTACTGAAATAAAGATGTGTCCAATAATGCTGCTCATTTATTCAAGTGGAAATCAAAATTTAAATGAAATTGTAATAGTTACCACCTTCAGGATCTGAGCCCTAGTCTTAGAGATCACATCATTCAAGTGTGCAATGCATTAAAGGCATAGTTCACCCAAAAAATGTTATTTTATCACTGTTTACTCACTCTCATGTTGAGCCAAACCCATCTGACTTTCTTTCTTATAGGGAAAACAGAAGGAGACGATATGTAAAATGTAAGTCTCAGTCACCATTCACTTTCATTGCACCCTATTTTTCATAAACTGAAAGTGAATGGTTCACTTTTTTTTTTTTCGCTCTGTGTTCCACGGAAGAAACTATCCTTGTCTTACCAATTTGCAAGTTGCTCCAGAAGGGCAATGTATTCTATATTGCCAGATAGCTGGAGTATGTATCTGGTATGACTGTCTGGATGATGTGGACATCATCTTAACATGAAAACAACTGAGAAAAAAGATGTCCTTTGATTGTAACAGATGCACTGTCTTAAGCGAAGCACCAATCTTCTTGTTTAATAAGAGGAATACATCTGTTCATGGTTCAAGCCTTCTGCTTCTTACTGCAACATAATATCTACAACTCCATGTTTCACAGTAGTACAATGTTAAACCTCTCTACTGCAATATGTAATTAAACTCAGGCAGCATATTTCTAATCCTAATGGCTATTATAGATTTATTGAGGCTGGGACATTGTCTGACCCCACAATAGCATTTTTTAATTCTGTCTATGCTCACCTCCTAAGCACCACAAACCTCTGAATGCAGTTAAATTGGTGGATAAATGGTTTTAAATAGATGAGTGCTTGGGTGCCGGCCCGGTTTTGTATTTGGTCTAAAGAGGATAGAGCTTTTCTCTCAACACCAAAAAGTGTAATTATTCACAATGCTTAGCGTCTATAATTATTACAAATGACATAGCTGTGAACCTGTCACCAGTTACAGTACATTAGAAAGTAAAAATGTAGAATATATGTACACTGCGTGCCCAATTATTAGGCAAATTATATTCATCAGGATTCATTTTATTGTTGAACAAAGACAACGCTCTCTTAAAATATTATTGAACCTCAAACCTGAATGTTTAATAAAGAAAAAGTGAGTTTTGTCTTTCTATATAAATGTGCACAATTATTAGGCAACTAAATTACCAAAATAATTTCTCCCAACTCAATTGTTTATTCTCAATTTTTAGAGTAGGTGCAGCAAATAAGTAACACAAAATGACAATTAAATAACATTTTTGGCCTTTCAAAAATATTCAGTGACCAATATAGCCACCCTTCTTTTCAATAACTGCTTCCATCCATGAAATCTGTCAGTTTCTTGATCTGTTCACGATCAACTTTTGCTAAAGCAGCTGCCCACAGCCTCCCAGATGCTGTTCAAAGAGGTGTATTGTCTTCCCTCACTGTAAATCTCACATTTGAGAAGGGCCCACAAGTTCTCAGTAGGAATTAAGTCAGGTGAGGAAGGGGGCCAAGTCATTATTTGGGCATCTTTGAGGCCCTTGCTGGCCAGCCAAGCAGTGGAGTACGTCATGGTTACTGTTGTAAACTCCGTTCCCTGAGGGAAGGAACAAGACATTGTGTCGAATGAAGTGACACAAAGGGTCTTCCTGGGATGCCAAACATATGCTGAACCTGAGAAAAGGCCAATGTCAAGTTGGCAGACAGTGTCAAGTTGCCCCGCCCCAGACATATGGGTATAAAGGGAAGCGGGGCAGCGAGTGCCAGTCAGGATTTTGCACTGAGGAGCCGAAAATAAGGTACGGTACGAGTTGAGGCTCCACCCCCAGGTGGTCCCGCTGATATGGGACCAATTCGGCAAGGCACAGATAGATCTCTTTGCCTCCCAAGACAACTCCCACTGCCCGCTCTTATGGATTGGGAAGTGAAAGCTCCAGAGCGAACATCTGCCTGGGTCGCCCGTCTCAGGAGCGCTTCGGAGCATTCCTGGTCCTGGAAGTGGTCCTGGAGATGGGGGCATACGCCGCCTGCGAGGTGCTCGACGCTGGGGCTGAGAGCTGGACACAGGTTGAGGCGGACATGTCTGTTGTTTGGTCACAGGGGAACACCCTCGTCGAGCAGGCGGGGCGTGCTGGTTGGGTGGCACCTCGGCATGATGTGAGAAATCGCCTCCGTCTGCTTCTTCACCGCCGAGAACTGTTGGGCGAAGTCGTTGAAGGTGCCACTGAAAAGGCCGAGCTGGGAGACAGGGGCGTTGAGAAATCTTGACTTGTCAACATTGCACATCTTGACCATGTTCAGCCAGAGGTGGCCCTCCTGGACCATGAGGGTTGCCATCGCCCACCCAAGTGCCTGCGCTGTGACCTCCGTGGCTCTGAGAGCGAGGTCGGTGGCAGATCGCTGTTCCTGCAGCACGTCGGGGTCGGGACTACCCAGGTGCAGATCTTTAAGTGCCTTGGCTTGATGGACCTGCAGGAGAGCCATGGCATGCAGGTCGGAGGCGGCCTGTCCGGTGGCGTTTTAGGCTTTGGAGGTCAATGATGACGTCATCCTACAGGCTCTGGAGGGCGGTCCAGCCAGGTGGCGGCATTCTCGGGACACAGGTGGATCACAACCGCCCTTTCCACCTGGGGGACTTCTGTGTACCCATGGACCACCCCACAATCCAGGGTAGTGAGAGCGGATGAGCGGAGGGGTCGGTTACAGGCAGTAAAATGTTCCCTCCATGACCGCGTCAGCTCGTCATGCACTTCTGAGAAGAACGGTTCTCAGGGTGCGTGGCTGAGAGCGGTGCCTGGAGCTGAGGTACCAGTCGTCAAGCCGCGAAGGCTGTGGGGAGGACGGAGGGTTCCAGTCCAAGTCCACGCTCACTGCAGACCGGGCTAGCATGTCGGCCATCTGCGCGTCCGCCTCAGACTGGGCAGGCTGGCCCGAAGGCGGCAGCCCAGTCGAGTCTTCCGCGTCAGACGCCTGGACGCTCTCCGATGCAGCGGCAATGTTATCATCAAAGTCCAGGGGCTCAAGGGAGAATGCTCTTTTGTGAGTGACTCTTTTGTGAGTGGAAAACTCAAACTCTTTTAGAGAAATCAAAACTCTTTTAGGAGGAGAACACTCTTTTAACAGTGAAAAGCGCTGTCGAAGCGTAGACTGCACAGCATGCAGAGAGAGAGAACGCCAGCTAGAAACGCGCCGTAGATCCAACAGCAATGCTTCTTGCTGACAGAGGTGAGTTAAACAGTGCTGAACTTCAGCTTACTTGTTGCACAACCGTTCGGCTCCGAAGAAAAATTCTGACTGGTACACGCTGCCCTGCTTCCCTTCATACCCGTATGTCCGGAGCATGCAAATTCTGTCTGCCAACTTGACTTTGGTCTTTTCTCAGGTTCAGAGGTACGTTATGCATCCCAGGAAGACCCCTTGTGTCACCTCATTTCAGGACAACGTCAAGTGATTGACAGAAGGGGAACTTGGATGCATGTGATGGAGCATTGTCCTGCAAAATGATCATGGCCTTCTTGAATGCTGAGGACTTCTTCCTTTACAACTGCTTGAAGAAAGTACTTTCCAGAAACTGGCAGTAGGTTTGAGAGTTGAGTTTCAGTCCATCTTTCATCCTTAATGATAGCAGCCCATACTAGTACCCCTCCTCTACCTTGCTGGCACCTGACTCAAAGTGGTGCTCTGTGTCCAATAGTGATCCAGCTATGGGCCCATCCATCTGAGGAGTAGACTCTCATTTAGAAGAGTAACTATCATTTCATCTGTCCATAAAACCCATAAAAAATCTGTCTTCATATATTTCTTTACCCACTCTTTACACTTCCACTTTTGAATATATTCAGTAGTGGTCGTGTTTCAGCCTTTTTGACCTTGGCCATGTCTCTGAGCACTTGAAAACTTGTACTTCTGGATACTCCAGGTAGGTTGCAGTTCTGCAATATAGTGGCATTGGAGGATAATGGGTTCCTGGTACCTTCACGTTTTATTCTTCACAAGTCTTTTGCAGGTAATTTGCACCTTTTCTTCTCCATGCTCTTTTTGCACCCCAGTTGACTATTCGCAACTAAACGTTTGATTGTCCGGTGGTCACGCCACAATATTTGAGATATTTCAAGAGTGATACATCTGTCTGAAAGGTATTTTACAATATTTGACTTTTCAGTGTCAGTTCAATTTATGTGTTGTCCTGTTTTACCTGAGGTAATGAAGCTGCATAATAATTATGCACACCTGGATATAAGGTGTTAGTCACTTTCTCCACACCCTCCCTCATTACACAAATACATACCACCTGAAAATGATTGAATCCAATAAGCATTTAAGTTTATATGGTTTGGAGTTGGAAAATGTGCATGGAAATAATGATAAGATCAGAATACTCACTTGCCTAATAATGGGGCACCCAATGTATTTAAGGCTTTAATTACTAGATGATCCGTTTGCACCCCTGGAGGATTGAAGTACGAAGGATATGTGATTATTATGTGCTCTATATTTGAACACGGCTGCATCAGTGATTAAAACTGACCCATCCCTCAGACAAATTGCTTTGAAATTTGGTGAATACTTAAATTAATTGGTACTTGCATTTTCTAGCCCTTGTTGCTCAGTTGTGTGTGTGTGTGGTGTGGTGTCAGTGAGGGACGATGTAATATTTAGCCTGCTTTTGACAGAAAGACCCTTTTCAGCTGGATTCATCTCTGGCACTCCACATTGCACAGAGTAGATGGACCCTCTGTCAGTTCTGTCACACCACAGGCAGGAGAATCATCCGGGTCTGGTCTCAATGTTAATGTATTCCTTCTTATTTGACTTTTTATAAGGCTTTTACCTAATTATCATCACATGGACCAGAACAGGGGTAGAAAGAGGAGACACAAAAGGAGGTCATCTTTGGCAGTGTTGGCAAGCAGCCTACACCCAAGCACCACTGCAGCAGCTATCGTTTTGGCTGATGATACATTTTCCCCTTGAACACGATGTCAATATGTTGATGTTCCTGCCTTTATTAAGATACCATCCAACTGATAACAAGTCCTGCTGTGTGTTACCAACATAAATAATTAGTGCAGAGACCAAGGAACGGCAGGTGGCTTTTGGCACAAAGAAATAATCATACTTGATGTGGAAAATATAGTAAAAGGAGCCATCTGTTCCCAGCAGGGGGACAGGGTGAAAAAAACACGTTAACATATTGTCACTAACGTTATGAAATACACAGTTAATAATTCAGTCATGCTCTCGACTCTGGCCACTTGTTTAAAGGATATGAAATGAGTGAAGGTACCCATCTTGATGGCTGAATTAACCTAAATTGTTTATTTATTTATTTACTTGTCAATCAGGTCTAGGGAGGTCATGTCTGGTAAATATTATGATGCAAACAGCAAATCTGTTTTGAGATTAGCAGCATGTGAAGAGTACATGGAAATGGAGTAGGACACTTGATGGAAATTTACTTAAGTCATGTCACATGATGCAAACTGGAGGCAATTTTTATCGCCTGCAAAAAAAGTTGCACCTGGATTGCTACCCATGTCACTCTTAATGATGTTATATATGAAAATATATGTGCTCTCAGGTATCTTGGACAAAATAAATACAGGTTTAAATGTTACTTAAAGGGGTCTGAGAAGTCGCAATGCTCAATATGGCAGCTAGAAAAGGAAGTCTTGCCTTTGTATTAAAAGAGCCAATTGCCTTTTTGATAGAGGCATCCCTTGGTGACCAGCCTGTAAAAAAATATATATATATATATATATATATATATATATATATATATATATATATATATATATATATATATATATATATATATATATATTTTATTTATTTATTTATTTATTTTTTGTAAAGAAGCAAAATTTATGTTAAAATCGTTGTCAGATTTTATTGGTTATTTGAAACCTAGGCTTGTTTTGGAGATTTTGGTCTTTCTCTGTCCATTAGAAAGGAGTTGTACTTGAATGATCTACTTAAATGTCTAAAAAAATTTTTACAGTAGGTACTACCACACTCTTTGAAGAAATGCATTTATATAGAACCCTAATGGGTTAGATTGTTTGCTTCATACAATATTTGGAACCGCAAAAAGGATCTATATAAAAATTATATAGATTCTTTGAAATGATATAGGGTTCTTTGAGCCATGTGAAAATCAAAAATTTAGCAGAGACAGGACACTTCTATTAAAATGAATGGGAGAAATTGGAACACCCAATTGTCAATGGATGTAGAAAGGAAGTCCTGCCTTACAGGTAAAAGAGCCAATTCCCTTTTAGATATAAAAATTGCCTGTCAATCAACGAGCATGCGCCTTAGCTATACAAGCCGAGAAAATTTATTTTTTTTCTGTAATCTGAGGTATAGAAGCACAATTTATGATATCATTGTTGTCAGATTTTACTGCTGATTTTAAATATGTTCTTTGATCATAATCTTGAAAATGTTTTTTGGAGATTTTGGTGTTTCCTCATTCATGTAGATAGGAGCTGCACTTTCATGACTGGAAATAGCTTCCCGGAAGCATTCCAGAGATGGCCGCCAGTGGACTGACTTGCTAGAAAGACTTTGGTGAAAATGTTCAGTATAGAACCTTTTCAGGGTTTAAAATACAGAATCATAATAATTTGTTTTTGTTTAATTTATTGCCAAAACATTCATAGATATGTGAAGTAGATGCTTTCAGCCTGATCTCATGAAATTTACGTGCAATTTACAATGTCAACATTTTTGCTAATTAAAATTACGTGCTTTGTTACACATTTGGCTGCACTTCCCCAGTGAAAAATCATTTAACTCACCAAAAATGAGTTAAATGATGTTGTAATCAGACAAGGTTTTTAAGGTGAATATTAGATGGATGTTTTAATAAGTAGTTCCTCCATAACCTAAAACTTTACCCTAAACCTAACAAATAGTGTTCTAAAAGATAAATGAGAGGTGAACAAAACAAACATCCTTACTCTAAACCAACACCTAAACCTAAACGATAGTTTTAGAAAAGATAAATGAGAGGTGAACAAACAAGACTTCCTTACCCTTAACCAATGACTAACCTTAAATAATATAAAAGCAAATTTGAGATGAAAAGCACATTTTATGTTGCTTCTATGGTACTTTTGCTTCCCTTTCACTTTCAATTAAAACGTCCTTGGCTGGGCTTGAGGCTCAGTCTTCGAGTTTAAATTACAACACTCTATCAGATAGGCGCGGACTGGCCATTGGGAGAACCGGGACTTTTCCCGTAATGCCGGACGGGCCACAAAGCGGTGCCCCCAACTCAACACATTTTTGGGCCAGTTTCTATATAAAATCCTGGGCCAAATTATCTTCCCGGCCCACCCCTGCTATCAGATGAGATACCTTGGAAGTTAATCACAATGGAATAAGTGTGTAAATGTATGTGTGCCTGCAATAAAACTGTTAAAATTAATAGTTTTTCAAATGATATGTTAGAGTAAAAGTGTTTTGAAATAATAACAGAAGGGTGTGATAATAGAGCATAATAAAAGTGTTTATAAAGTTATAAATAGCCATGGTACCTGTGATTTGTGTGAACGTGAATACAATATACAGTTGTTGTAGCTCCTTGACTGCAGCAAAACGTAGAAAGTGGCAGAAAAACACAGTTTGCAAAAATGTAATTATAGTAACATTCAATCTATGAGACATGGTTGCATACTGTATATGCAGTACAACCCTCTGGCTAGTAAATTAATTTTTTTTACTTGTCAAACATTTGACTAGATGTAAGCGTAATCCAACTGCAAACTGAAAAAGATATTATGAAAACATGTAATATACAGTGTCTTTATGCGTTATAATATGTTAAAATGTATGTTTTATATCATAATTTGTTTTTCATTTTTGTAGTGTTTTAATTGTAAATTGTTTTACTAAAATTCCATGTTTTATCCATTTATATTAATCACAAAATTACATATATGATAATAATATGTGCTGTCATTGTTTAATATATATTTATATATAATGTATTTTTTTTTTATACACAAAATATTCACAAGGTTGAAGACTAAAAATGTAAATAGTTTTTCAATAGAAAGGCTTTGGTAGTCATATAACGTAGTTAAATATCAGACCACCCTGATCATGGACCACTTTGGCTGCCAAATTGCATTGAAGCAATAATGAGGAAGTAGGATGTATACAATTACTCCTAAAATTCTTATGAGTAAAATGTGGAACAGTCCGCCTACCCTTATGCTGTTAGCTGTGGTGTTGCAGCTGTTGCTCTGTATATCCTTTAGAAAGATTCCAATGTTAGTAAAGTGCCTGTGCCTGAGTGGCACATTTCAATGCAGATTGTTTTGTGGATGTATCTTAATGAAGAAGGCTGTTATTATAGACTGCTATTTCCGACTGAATTGGTGCTTCAAACACACTCACTCTGCTTTAAATGTTACATTAATATATACATTAGGAGGAATGCTCAGAGCATGAATCTTAAAGACAGAGTTATTCCCATTAAGGTTAGATTACTCCACAAGAACTCATTCCACACATGAGGTCATTATTATTGTACTGTTATTGCTGACATATATCTATTGTAGTATGATGAGGGTTTTTTAACCAGGAGGACCAAGATATTCACTATAACTATAACAAAGATGTGATTTGTTTCTGTGCCTCTCAGTTCATTCATTTTGACTAACAGTATACAGCACAGTTTTAGCTAATGTAAAACCATAGTGTCGATTGTAAATAAGAAGCTGAACTTCGCAAATCACTACCAGTTCATCTGAATGACTAATTTATTTGGATTGGTTTAAAAGTAATGCTCTGTTACACCTCACCACCAGAGTAACAGAGTAACAAAAACACTATCAAAGGAAACTCTCACCTATAATCCTTCATTCAATGAAATGTCAATCCATGTTTTATTGTCGTTAAAGAGAACATGTCTTTTAGCTGAAATTCCAGTCTTGAAAATCTGCACCTCTTTAGCCTTCGCAGGGAACATAATTTCTAACAATACTGTGACAAACACGACAGGTCCTCTGAGTCTTCCTTGAAATCAAAAGGAAACACTCCTTTACCCAGGAGCAAAGAAGCCATATCAGCCTGTAGAGAAAGATTTAATAGGTGTCATAATTTATCATGTAAACCGAAAACTGTTTCTTAATTAAGTATGTGCGTTAATGAATTTTTTAATTTTCTCCCTGTAAGTACTTTGCTATGCTAATTGCAATATTATTCACATTAGTTATCGGCTATTGCCCTTGGCTATTTGCTGTAGTAGGAGAGGGACATTTTACGTCCTCCCATCTAAAGTTCATTAACTCATCAAACCTGAACTATTTAAATTTAAAGACAACAGTGTCATCTGTTCCCAAAGATTCAATTTCTTATTACATGATTAAGAACATTGCTGATTAATGCAGGACTAAAAAGTGGTTAACAATCAATTGATATTTTTGTGTCAATTGTGGGTCAGTCATTTCTATATTTCATTAAAATATAACAAAGGTTATGCTCTTTGGGGATGTTCCTAATTGCAATAAAGATTTTAGTGTGAATAACTTTCATAATTCACCAGGTAACCCATACTGTATTTAAATCTTTAATGTAGTGACCAACCAAATAATGCTGCAATTGTGCTTCTGTGTCAAATCCTTCTAAAGTAACATATTAAAAAAGGCTTTGTCCCCTTTACTCAAAACTGTGTTAAGCTTTAACATCATGTACTCCATTTACTGACACAGCTTGCACTGGAAAGCCCTATATGTTTCATGTCCTGGTTCTTCACACAAGTGCATTACTTAGCAAGAAAACCTGTCCCACTAATGCTGATCCCAAGATGCTCTAACCACATGGAAGCATTAAGAACAAAAATAAATATAAAATCTGTGAACATTATCAGATAATGTTGTAGAACCATCTGCAGAGAAATGTATTTTAATATTCAGTTGGGGATCCTACTCACTGACTTTAGGAGATCCATAATCCCTAGTAGATTAAATTAAATGTAAACTCAGAGTATTTATCAAGTTATTGTTTTCATCAGCACTAAAGGTATTGTTCCTCACCACAAAATACTGAACAAGGCTTTTCACTCTCGGTTTAATGCAATTTAATTTCAGCTTTAATCTGTAAACAGCATGTTAGTTTTATGGTTTTTAACTACACTTCACTTAATGGTGGAAAAATATGCATTTTTGGGTATTAAAATAAATCTTCTGTTACTGTTATTTAAAAACAGTTGTTTGAATGGCTTGGTCAGCCACACTGAGCTTCATTTGAAAGATAATTTGGGAGCAGAAATATAAAAGTGGACTAGTGTTAAAACGACTATTAAAAAATGCACAACAGCCATTTATCATCTCCCACAGTAGATATTGTGATCATGGCATCACTTTTTTTAATACCTATGCCAGATATTACAGATTTGTGCAAAAGGATGTCATATGTTTTCTTTCAATAAAACCATACATTTTGGCCATACATTATGGGTTATTAAAACAGTGTAAGGCTAAAAGAGGAAACTAGCGAGACATCAGTTCCTGTCTCTAACAACCAAAAGTGAAATTTTATAATTTTCAAAACTCTTAATTTAGTTTTTTTAATACAAAACATAACCTTTATTACACCATAGTTCATATCATAAATGTAATGCCCAACTGTTAAAGTGGTTTTATGTATTGCAGAAAGTGACAAAACAAGTGTCCCAAGAGCTCAGAAACTTGCTGAGTATTGTTGTTTAAGGGAAGAGATCAGCAACAGAGTCTCTCTCTAAACTAAAGTTAAATCTGAGAGAAAGAAACATCCAATAACATAACTTTACCTGCCTAAAATATCTATGCTTCAAACATCTTTTGGTTTGTAATCCATCACTAGTCCACTTTTATATTTCTGCTCCCAAATTATCTTTCAAATGAAGCTCAGTGTGGCTGACCAAGCCGTTCAAACAACTGTAAGACATCACAAGTTAAACACTCATTATTTTAATTTGATGCTAATCATGTGTTAATGAGACTAATCCTTGCAATGATTCAGGTAATTTGCTTAATGGCTGCCCAGAGTACAGATTACGGTAATCAGTCACGTTTGATAAGATGTCTATTGCAGAGAGGAGGAAGTTTTCAGGTATAAAAGTAATTCAGAGAAAGAAGCACAACTGTGATAAGATAAATCCTTCACCTCCTTTATATCTAATCCGATTCAAACAGATAAAGGCCTTAAATGCATAGTTTACCCAAAAATCTAAATTTTCTCATCATTTACTCACCTTCATGCCATCCCAGATGTGTATGACTAAGACTAAACAAAGATTTTTTTCCTCATTTGTAAATCACTTTGGATAAAAATGTCTGCTAAATGACTAAATGTAAAGATAATAAAGGCAGCATAAAAGTAATCCATATGACTCGAGTGGTTAAATCCATGACTTTAGAAGCGATATTATAGGTGTAGGTTAGAAACAGGTCATTATTAAAGTCTTTTTTTTTTACTATATATTGTTCTCCCTGCCCAGTAGGGGCGATATGGACGAAGAATGTGAATTGCTAAAAACAAAAGAAGAAGAATGTAAAAGTGGAGATTTATTGTAATAAAGGACTTAAATCGTCTTCTCAACCACACTTATCATATCGATTCTGAAGGTATGGATTTAAGGATTGAAGATATAGAGTTGTATGGATTACTTTTATGCTGCCTTTATATGCTTTTTGGACCTTCAAAGTTCTGGCCACCATTCACTTGCATTGTATGGACATCCAGAGATTTATTTTCTTTTTTTATTAATATTTTGTGTTCAGCAGAAGAAAGAAAGTCATACACATCTGGGATATCATGAGGGTGAGTACATTTTAATTTTTAGGTCAACTATCACTTTAAATTTAATAAGCATTCCTTTGATTAAAATGGTTTAAGTACAGTCTGTTGAAGCTTGATCATCATCTATTGTCTCTTCATCCATGCAATTGCAAAAGATTATACAATAATTATACAATTCCGGTCCTCTGATTGGACAAGCAGCATTACAAGAGTGATGCTATTTAGTATAAGGAGGCCAAAGACAAGTCTTTAAGCAAAATAGATGGTTGTTCAGAATGGAGACACAGAGAAATTGAGACCTGCTATAGTGTACATTGCCTCTCTGAAAATCCAGAGTAAACACCCCCATGCTGACAAATGACAGCAGTATAATGACCAATAAGCGCTAACAATTATAAATAGGTGCCGCTTACATTTAACTGTCATCAAAACAAATGCTTGTTAGGCTTTTATGGGTTCATATTTGAATGATAAATATCTCATTACTGTTGCAAATCTGAATATTTTCCAGACTTCAATTGAATATATTCTCAGGATTTTGCTCTCTTTATTTTGACGACAATGTTTATTTTTAACAGAACAGTAGAAATGAATAACAAAACGTATTTTGTTTTGCACTATACAAAAAATGATGATGAAACACACTTAAAATATTGCCTATTTTATAACATTTTATAATCTATAACCATCATATAACTTGATCGCCAAATATATACATAATGCATGATGTCATGCACACACACTTTTTATTTAATTACAACACATTTATGAAACAGGGGCATATGTAAATTTGTTCCCAAAACAAACAAATATAGAAACAAAAGGCTGTTGTCATAGTATTTGAGCAGCTTCATACAGTGCATACCATAGTACTTATAAGAGGTGACAATGATGAGCTTCTGTCACGAAAATTGAAGGTTAACCTATAGTTCCCCTACTAATCCAGCCTTAAATGTGTAAATACCCATATAGGGTCTTAAGGTTTTAAGGTCTTTTCAACCTGATATCCCTCTGTAATGCATAGTTAATTGTGTCCGGCTGAGGCTTACACTTTATAGCATGCTGAGTGACAATGGACTTATGTGGCGTTCATATCTGGAAAAGAGGCTTTGGTTTCACAGATTGCCACACAGCTCTCATATCTCACTGTGGGCGATATGCTTTGAAGCTTTATTTGCTTTCAGCACCACTCTAGCATGAACCATGCCCAAGCTTCCTACTCTGATAATGGAGGAAGCACCAATAAGCTCTCAATTGATTAACAGAGCAACCACTAACACTAGCTATTAAAGAGATTACAAAAGTGAACGCTAAGCCTGTAGTTTTAATTCACATTATTGTTGGACAGCTAGATCTCTACTTACAGTAGACGTGAATGTAGATTATAAAAGGGTTATATCCATTGAGTGGATCAGTACAATTTGTAATATTACATTTACCCTGCTTCAAGTGCAAATGTAATTTAGGAGTGTCTGTTTTTTGTGGACCATTTGCACCATTATTTATACATTGATCTGCATTGTATGGACACTGTCAAACTTTTCTCTCAATGTTCAGCATAGGCTGTTTTAGATTAGTTCTGTTTTCTATTTCCTTGTGACAACAGCATTGTAGCAAGTATTTAGCAAATGAGGTTCAGATAAATTTTGCTCTTTTGAGTAAGCCGAATAAGCTAGTAAAACTATGGGTATCCCCAAATATGAAAGACATCCGTGCATTACGTATTATTATGGTGGTTACATTGATCTTGCCATGATTTATCATTCTTTCTCTAGATTGAGCTGATAATATTTTTATATGGGAGACATTTTTTAACAACTTGGCAGAGAATTTAGACTGACAACAATTCCACTGTGCCAGCTGTGTGAATGTATCCACATTAGGCCTTATCTTTATTGCAGCTGTTTGCGCCTTCCTCAGACTGCAGTAGTTCATGAAGCCATCTACTGATTGGAGTTGGTATTACACCCTTACTCACAGCTGCCCAGTTTTTACTATTATTCTCTGCTTTTTGTAGTTCCCACTTGTAGTAACAAGATCTCTTGATATAGAATGCATCATAATCTGCAACATATTCCCTTCATAAACTGGAAAAAGCACCAAAGAGGATGAATATAAAACGCTTCTTTAAGCTGCTTTCATGGCATACAGTCAGATGAATGGAACTGAGCAATTACTATATTGTTGAGGTCATGATGGTAAGGACCAAATCATATTCCCTTGAGAAGAATCCATCTTTATATACAGGAATACAGGAACACTGGACTTCCCATTGAAATCCCTTAGCTCTGTTTAGATTTTTTTCTACATTTCACACTTTAAAAAGCAGATATGCAGTTGTTACCACAAGAAGATTTATTATATATTTATTCATTTATTGCTTGATCTAACCCTTAAAATGACTATAGTCAGGTTGATTTAATAATATTAAATAATATTTTTCACTTTAATAATACAATACAATTAAATTCCAATTCACAAGCTCTCGAATTAGATTAGATTCCGATTTCGATATTGTAACGTTAGTAGGTGGAGGCAGACGAAGGCAGACGAGGGGTGAGGATCTAACCGCGGTTTTATTGAAAATAATAGGACAAACAAGACTGGAAAAAATAAAACATCCACGATGGGGAAAACAAAACAAAAACACAAAAGACATCCAAGGAATACAAAGGCAGGATTAACATCTACGGAGAGCAAGGGTGACATTCACATACATCTACATTCAACATCTACAAACAACGATCGACCAGGAATGGAGAAACAACAGGGTTTAAATACACAGAGGTGATGAGGACTAAACGACATACAGGTGAGAACAATGACTGAGTGCTGGCAGTGATGAGGGCAGGGAACTATGGGAAGTGTAGTTTGTGACAATGACTAGTGAAACACGGGGCAGACAACGGGGAATCGTGACAGATATCAATACATATGGGTATATTTCAATTATAATGTCCATCTTGCTTGTAATTTTCTCCCAGCTAATGCTATTAATTATTCAGGTGTAACTACCCAGATAGCAAAAAATATCCACACGGCTTCTTTTTGCCGCCGTCCCTAAATTGTCGGCTATAGGTGCGTCCCACTGGCAGGGATGAAACGTTTGCCGCCGAATTCGTCACTCCCATTTCTTGCGACATGCCGCCCGCTTCATTTTCTCTGGCGGTTGCCTCGGGCTGATCGACCGTGGGCGGCTGGCGGCAAGCCGCTTTGAAATATAAGGATTTCTACTCTCAAAATCGACCAGCCATGTTGGCTATTATTATTTGTTGCTCCAAAGCCATTAGGGTTTATAACAGAGGCTTGACTCTTGATTCCATGATAAGGTAAGGTTTAGGAAATGACATTTAAATTACTTTGAAACTCTGAAGCGATTATACAGTAATATATGTAAAATATATTGAATTATTTTATGCACTTGAAAATTGTTTACATTTCTTTGATTGCTGCGCATTTGAGACATGCACCAATAAACCAAAAAGAATTCCTTTTGTAAAACTTACTTGGCAATAAATATCTTTATGATTCTGATTAGGTTTTAAAATAGATATTTAATTCATGGTATGAACAATTTAGCAGAATAAATTGATGAAGTTAGACTTTTCACGAATGCCTGACTATCAGTGAACAGTGAAAGACATCTGCAACATGGCCAAAATCTCGGGTATACTTTAATTTTTTTTATTAATTTGCAACCATGGTGATATCTATCATAAACATGAAAATCCCTGTTTTGATGTGAAGGATAAACTCAATGAAAAAGCGAAATTATCCTCTGGTTTCACAGTTGCGCAGACATTTTGTTTATGTCTAAATTTTTTCCAACCTCTATTTTTTTTTTGTTATTTTACCTTTTACAGGTTTTGCAATTATGACCTGTACAAATGTTTAAGAAAGTGTTAAAGTCCCTGTAAAGGCAATAAAAAAAAAATCTAAACGCATTATAAATGTAAAAAATGTATTGCTAAAACACATTACAAAGACTGAACTGTGAAGTTCCGCTGTCGCCAAATCTGTTTCCGGTTTACTTGTGCGTCGCCCAAAATGTCTGTTTTTACTCGATGTCTCCAGAATCTTCCGAAAATACGCATCAGCGATGTTCATCGCATTGTTGATGCCTGGTCCCCTGCTCCGACAAGCAAGAGGGACAAGGGCTTTAAACTCTACATATCGAGTTATCTGCACAACTACAAGGGTAAGTATTTTAATCTAATGTGGTGTGCCGGCAGATAGTGGCTAAGCTAGTTCGCTACGTGTTCATTTTTTATGTAAGGTTAGTATAGAAGCTTGTTTTTTCTTAGTTTTAAAGCAGACTGTTTGTTAATTTTTGTGATAATTGTAATATAAATTATATTAACTTGCTCTCCTCTCAGTTTCTAATAAAGATCAGGGCACAGGTGAAGTCACTGTCAGGGCATTGTGCTACAGGTCCACGAGGAAAGCAGATAAACCTCACAGTTTGAGTGTATGGTGAAGCTAGAATTGATAAGACCGCAGTTATAGGCTTGTTACTTTAATAGCCCGATGTTCCTGGGGACTCGGCTAAGGTTATTCATGTTTAATGTAACTCAAATCAAATGAAAACAGTTATTGTAGGCAGGTAAGTTTCCCTAGCTGGTCCCTCTGTGTAAAATGCGTTCTTATTCAAGTTTTCAACTCAGTCATTCGTTTAAGATGCAATCTTGTGTTATAAGTATTAGGCTATCATGATTATACAGTGAGCAAGCTATATAAATAAGTATTTAATATAAAAAAGTGTAGAGCAACAACCGAGGGTATAAGGTAAAGGCTGAATATTGTAGATTTATTACAATATGTTGCATGTTTGAATTAAAATACCTGTGGATATGCCACTTCCCACTCATGAAAGTGTTATTCAAAGGAGCACACACTCTACAAAGGCCTGACTGGAGATTTGCCTGATCTATCCGTCCTTCAGGTGAGTAGGGAATGATATAACAATAGCAAATTTCACTGTACAGTATGATATATCAACCAAAATCTGTATACCAATATTTCATTATTTTCTTTTTCCTCCCCTTTTACAAACAAATATTCTGCTTCAAAGAAAAAAAATGAAACTGATGTTATCATAAAGGTTCTTCATTATGAACTTGTATGCCATGCATAACATACTGTGGATAGAAATTACAGGGAAAGTTACTGGTATGATAATTGTGGTTATATTATATTACTATTATATTTAGTGTATTGCTAATCAATATATTGTTACTTCCCAGGTGACAGCGGCTCACTTCAAGACCAAGTGAAGCAAGTTGGGACAATGTTGAAGACATTTGCTCGCACTGGGCAATCAGGTACAACTTGCAAACAACACCTGTGGTTGTTGGTTTAATTCCCACTGGGGCCACCTGTACATGTAGTAGACCTAGATATAAATGTCATAGTTTAGTAGTTGAAGGACCAGGACTGACTACTTTATTCTTTTATTCTGGGAACCCCTGTAGGTGCAGATCAAACCCTAATGCTGCGACGTCTTGGAGTTTGGCGATGTTGTGCGTAGCATGGACAACAAAATGCTATGCTGCAACATTTCAGTGCCAATGTGTCTGTTGGAGAGTTATCCCTACCAGGGGATCTGTTACTCCCCCCAGACACCCAGGAAGATTTGGCGTTGCTTGACAACAGTTTGAGGCAGGATAAAGAGCTCCAGCAACGATTTGTAAGTGTGCCGATTTCGTTTATAACGCCATAGGGTAATCTAAAAAGTAAAATTAAGATCGTACACTGCATATTCTACAGTCTGAATCCACAGCCTGTCACATTTTAAATATATGAGAAGCTTCAGAGAAATGTAATTTGTAACATGTTTTTTTGTATTTTCAGCTTCGGTTTTGGCAATCAAATGTGGGAGGGACCTAAAGACAACCGTGTGGCGAATGCTTCAGAGTATCTTCTCTAATCACCTTTCCATCAATACAACCTGGACTGGTGTAGGGGATAAAGCATGTTTTAGAGACATGTTCCTGAAGACCATTGTTCAAGGTAAGTTGGATATTTTTTTTATATTTAAGTAGATGTGTATGACCTTATGCCATTCAAATGGAATGACAGATCTTTATTTTCTACAGGAGCCATCCGGAAGAACCCGGCAACCCAGGATACCACTGATGAGGCGATCCAGGTTAACGTTACGCGTTACCTGAAAGGAGCATCTGAACATGAAGGTGGAAAAAGGCGCTGCACAGCTGAGAGGGACCCACAGCCGACCCCTGAAACCTAGGCTGACTACTGACACCCCAGCATCACTGACAACTGGAACCCTTTCTTTGTCCTGCAGTCAGTAACATCAAGACCCCTAAAAAAGCCTGCTAAAAGTGTCAGACTACACTCACCCAATCCACGCTGTTCACTGTGGAAATTGCTCTTTTTTTTTTTCTTTTTTTTTTCTCTCGTGACCCTGCTTTGAGGGCAGCTCCTTGGATGAATATGGGATGGTTTGTCCTTTTATACAGGTGCACGAGGAATCACTGAAGATATGCCAATTTGCACTGCCTCATTCTGGAGGTCGGGGAAAACCGGTAATTCTTAGCCCCTCACCACGCAGTCCCCAACCTCTCCAGACATTCTGATTGGCTGTGTTCTCTACAGCCAGATTTTCTGCTGTTAATTATATTTATTCCCACTTGTTGTCATGTGTAAGTTGAATGTCAAAATGTATATTACACCTGTTATCCTGCACATTCCTTGATACCAAAGATCTCAATTATTTCATATACAATTTGCTACTTATTTCATTGTTACAGTGCTTAACTATTCTATTTTTAAATATAGCTTGTAAATCCTAGATTATACATCTAATACTTGATATTTGCACATTATCTGGTATCAAATATTCTACTTGCCGTGACTTTAGTATTGGCTTATTTCATTCCGTCAGTGCTTAACGATTCTATTATAGTTTGTAAATCCTATTTCATACCTCTGATACTTGATATTGCACATTAACTAGTACCAACAATTCTACTTTCATTCCATCACAGTGCTTAACTGTTATTCTATTGTTACATATAGCTTGTAAATACTTGTGCCACAGGTCAGCATTGCAGTTATAATGGTATATTCTACTCCAGAGCTTTACTCTAAATTATTAACACTTAACCTATTGTTAGAAATGACTTGTAAATATGATGTTATACCTCAATTTATTTGGTATCCTGCACTTTCTTTGTTACCAAATATCCTCATTGCTTATGTTTACTGGTAATTCTTTTCATCCCAGAGCTGACCTCTTTATATTATTAACAATTATTGTAAGTGTTACAATAGTGTTTTTAAAAAAAAAATTGAATTGGAAACCTGCATGTTCTTTTGTGTGTGTGTATGTGTGTGTGTGTGTGTGTGTGTGTGTGTATATAATGTTTGTATTTTTCTGTTATTTATATTTCAGTGATCTGACATCTTGTTTCAATGACAGTTACTGTACTTTGAAATGTGGAATTAAAACGCCAAATGGAAATTTGTCTGGTTTGATCAATCATTATTCTTGATAAACTGCATGCTATAAATATATATATATATATATACAATAAGTGGCGGCAGATCGCTCGAAAAAAGCGTTTGCCTCCGACGCTTCGCGGAAGGTCCGCCTTCGATATAACGGCGGCGGAACGGCGGATGGCTAGCGGGCCGGCCGCGGAACGAAGGCGGCAGGAAGGCGGCTGCCGCTTTTAAAAAGTGGCTGCCGGCTGCGGTGCGCCGTCAAACGTGTTTGCGATATCGCCATTCTGCCGCTTCTACTGCCGCCGGAGCACCGCCAGCGGCCCGCCGACTTATTGCTATCTGGGTAGGTACATTACGTAAATTTTACTAATACTATTTTATTCGGTTTTTTTTACCATTTTGGTCACATTTTAGCTTTCAAAAAATGAATCAATGCAAATCAATATATTCAATCAATTAGTATGACATTATACTTTATATGTTATATTCTGTTACATGGTTATTGTTTAACTGCATAATTTGTACTATTTACAAGTATTTATATTGAAGCTGGTACTGTCTCTTTAAGTAAACCATCATTGCTGTACTGAGCGTCTGTGAATGAGAAACAAATCGAATCTCATCTCTGCTATGCATAATTAGAATTCAATGTTTATTTTTTATATGTTTTTGATCAACAACTGACTGTAGAAAACAGAAAGGGTATTAAAAGAGACATTTTTCAACAAGAAATGGGTTGCTTGGATCTTGTCTTTGGACACACATTACACGAAAGCTTTTACTCTCAAAATGCAGTAAAAGGATCTCACTTCTGAATAATCCACCACCATACTACATAATACTGGAGAGTGAAATCTAAACATTTACAAGCCAGTTACCAAAAATATACAGTACATATTTAGTCTCAAATTTGGTTTGCGAATGTGAATGATTTCCTCTCATTGTAGTAATGGGTTGCGAATAGAGAAAAACATTTAACTTGGAGATCATTCAAATGAAGATCGCGATGCATCAGGAGCATTATCCCTGTCCTAGGCATTGACAATGCACAAAAGTGCAGAGAAGGGGCTTAATTTATTCACTAAATCTACAAAGAGGAGGTCACACAATTAGCCTGATATGAATGCAGGCTGACAATTCTCTGATTTAATATGGCAATGTTACAAATTGCTGTCATGTACTTCATGCAGTAATTTCTGTATAGCATAAATCAAAGAAAAATGGCAATTTTTTACTCTTCAAACAACTGCAATCGCAACTTGTGAACCAATTATCCTTGCACTTATGAAGATTTCAGTCTATGTAACTCAGAGTTGGATGGATGTCTTGTACTTTCTCCTGCATTGTCCAATCAGAGTTGAAATTCCCTTGATAACATGCTCTTAACAGGACTCCAGTCCTCCTCTGAGTCTGCTCAAGAAATATTGCTATGCATCATAGTGAATGTTGGGAGAGAAAAGCCTTGAGGGGAAAAGGGAGTCTGTTTGTCAGAGAAAGTACTAGAGCTTCAAACTGCGTCACTTTGGATTCCTCCATACACTATATGATCCTCCCAATTCCCTGCTAGCCTGGAGACAAAAATCCAGGCATAACGGTCCGCAACACCACGTAGACGTGACAAATGATTGATTCCTTCCTAATTCTCTCAAATAAGATGTGTGGGATGAGAAGAACGATAAATGGCAGCGAGAAGTGGAGAGCGGGATGAAGTGGAAAGTGATTAGCAATGCCACCCTGTGTCAGGTAAACTCCCTGCTTGTAGCTAACTGGACATGTCAGGCAAGCTAAATGTTATGCTGTCTGCCTTTGACAATGGGGTTAAAGATGTGGCCTAGAAATGCTGGGCTAGGATGTAACGAGGAAGAACAAGTCATTGTTCTGTGAAACATCATGCTAATTGTCCTAAGGGAATATCCTAGTGGTGAATATGAGGATGGATAGGCTAGAACATTGAAACAAAGTTAGAAAGAATAACACTGGTCCTGACTGAAACATTCCCCTAAGTCACACGTTTCCTACAATCTGAACAACAATGGAGCAGTGAATTAGTTGAACTGGCAGCAAGTCTTACAGAGTTTCACTGGTAGTTTTTTACTGTCATTGTAATGGAATCATAATGAGGTGAGCCATAAATGCAATTGGAGGTCTGGCACCATTTGTGTGCAATGGCATCAAATAAATAAATTCACTAAAATATATTGCTTCTTTATATTTGGATGTAATACTCTTTAAAATGCATTACCATTTATACAGTATTGTAGCTAATGGCAATATTTCCTTTCAGACCACAAAATATACTGCAAACCATACAGAGAATTGCATCAGATTGTCAGTGGGCTGTGAATGAAACTCAGGCCAGGTTGCCTTATTCTGCGAAGAAGTGTAGAATTCCTGATAACTGCCATCCCTCACAAAACTTGACCTGTCCAAAACTGTATGTAAAGATGCAATGGTTTTTATGCAGTCCGATAAACAACTATGCACCTCCACAATGGTTTATTAAATTAAACTCACATTTATGTTTATAGCGCTTTTTACAGTAAAACATTTTCAAAGCAGCTTTAACAAAGACGAGCACTATATTCTAAGTATTGCCTTCTTTTCAGCCCTTTTTGGTGATAGCTTGTCCTTAGCATATTTGTAAACTGTTGTACTTGATTTAGCCACCTAAGGCCATACCATCATACATCACTGGATCTCAAATCATCTCATGACGTGATGTTTGGTTTGATGTTTGATTTTATTGACATTTGGCTTCATTTTACTGATGTAGCTTCCATATTTGAGTTCTGTTCACATCACAGAAAGTGATTGCATTGCTTAAGAAGAAAATAGTGCAACACATTTTCAGAAATTTTATTTTTTGGGTGAACTATTTATTTTACAGGAGAGAGAGACAAAGAGAGGAATATGAATATAGTACAATATGGAATTATGCTCAGATGTAATATATAACTATACATTAAGATACACTTCTCAGCATTTCCCTATTTAATGTTTAGTCGAACTGAATGTGCTCATATTTGACAACATGCTTATTTTAATTGCATATTTGGATTGAATAGTTGCAAACAGCATAAAGGGGTAGAATGACAATGCACTCATCATTTACTCACCCTCATGCCATTCCAGATGTGTTTAACTTTCTTTCTTCTGCAGAATACAAATTAAGCTTTTTAAAAGAATATCTCAGCTCTTTTGGTTCTTACAATGCAAGTGAACGGTGACCTGAACTTTGAAAGTCCAAAAATCACATAAAGACCACTTTAAAGTTGTCCATACGACTCCAGTGGTTAAATCCATATCTTCAGAAGCGATATTGTGAGTGAGAAACAGATCAGTATTTAAGTCCTGTTTTTTAACCACAAATCTTTACTTTCACTTTCAAAATGTGATATAATGTGAAAGTGTAAAAAATACTTAATATTTATCTGTTTCTCACCAACAATTATTATATTGCTGCTGAAGATATGGATTAAACCACTGGAGTCTTATGGATTACTCTAATGTGGCCTTTATGTGATTTTTTTGGAGCTTCAAAGATCAACATTCACTTGTATTTTAATGACCAAAATAGCTGAGATATTCTTCTAAAAAATATTTGTTTGTGATCTGCAGAAGAAAGCAAGTCATACACATCTGGGATGGCATGAGAATGAGTAAAAGATGAGAGAATTTTCATTTTTGGGCGAACCATCCCTTTAAGTGTTTATTAATGTTTAGTGTTCAGTGCCAATAAGGCATACTGTAAGTGCACTTACATTTTGTGTTACATAAGTCCTCAAAATTCAGTTGATTTTTGCATCACTAGTTATAATTTCAGTACTGCTCTCTGTTACATTCTTTTGGCTGTGAATAAAGCTCATGTAGTCACGGCTCCGGTGAGTTTGTCGGTTTACACATGTAGAGCTAATAGACTGTAGAATGCGTGTATTCACTCAAGGCTCTATTCACCCTATTTTCAGTGTTTCAGTGTTTTATCCAATTTTCTAACAATAGTGGTGTTTGTGAGGTCAGGTCTTTCAAAACACAGAAAAACATTGCAAAGACTTAGAATGCCTATAATGAAATGTTGATATAAATCAAATAATCATAAATTTGTAATTTCTTTAAAAATGTATTGTCAGTATATATAAAAATTGTGATGGCAGCATGAGACCTGCAGCTACTAAAAATCTGATGAAATTGTCTTAGCCCTCACTCCCTACATATAACCTTTATCTAACAAGTGTCTTCACTGGTAAACCACAGTCAGCTTCTACAATTTAGGTGAAGCAAGGTTCAGTTCTTTGTTCTTGACAATATTTCTGAATCGTTTAAATATCCAGTCATTCGTGTGAGCTGAGAAGAGGGAGTGAACTAATAGTTCATTTCTGGAGTCTTTTAGCAGTGGCTATTGGCTGGGCAAACAGCAGATGTGATGGACTGGTTGCAAATTGCAGATGATAGATGCAAATTGCTGCCTTTGACCGCTTTCCAGTGTCCAATCTGGCTGGGAGAGAGGTCTTGATTTCCTCTCATAGCATCACAAGGGCTCACAAACACAGAATGCAACACTGTTGAAACTTTTCAAGAGATCCATTAAGTCACTTAATTGACCCTTCTGCTGATGAAGTTGTTATTTGTGGGATACTTATGCAACATTTTATGAGAAAGATTAGAATTGCAAGACGACTGTTCCTATTATAGTTGATTTATTTGAAAAGCTGTGTACATTATTGTAGTTTACAATGATGCATATTATTTAAGGATTCTAATAAAACTGATAGTTCCAACTCTACATTCTGTTTGGATAAGTTGCAAATGAAGCCCTTGTGAAATGACTTTAAAAGAATAGTTCACCCATAATTGAAAATCCTGTCATAATTAACATACCATCATGTTGATCCAAAGCTGTATGTCTTTCTTTCTTAAGGCGCTGTCACATTTACCTTTGCACGGCGAAATACAGCAGACGAATGAAGCATGGGTGGATTTTGAGAATGCGTGAAATCCGCAAAATACGAATTACCAATCAGCGTCTTTTTTAATGCTGAACTTTATACTCTGGGAGAGTGAAGTTGAAAAGAAGCTCACTGCTAAATATTTAGTGTAGCTGTGTGCGAAGCATCACCCACACAGAGATCATTGCCAAACCAATCAACTTCCTATTGGTCAACGAGGTGAATTTGCCTGTTGAAGATCACCAAACTTGAACTCCATGGCTGTGTTTGAAACCAAAGTTAGCTGCCTTATTGCCTCACTGACCTTTCAGTCAATGACTTAACAGACAGAGTTTGTGTATGAAGGTATCTCTGGAAACTGGTTTCGGACAGGTTTCCTAGGCAGCGCTATGTCACATTGTTGCCAGGACGCCAGCATTCATTCAGTCCAACCGAACCACAAAGGTCTAATAATCTAGAACAAAATCAAGAGAGTTTTGGCAATGACCAAGCATATATTTAATAACTTCAATAGTACTTTCATGTTAGAAATGGAATAAAAAGTTGGAGAAAATAAAAACTTATATTTATACACAAACTGGCAATCAACTGTCTCTTCGGCCACCATTTTCTTTCTTCAGCTCAACCCTTGTGGATCGGTACGCACAGGATTGTAGGATTTGATAGGCTGCGGAGGATACATCTATAAGATGAAGGTATCCAAGTAGACAATATGTGACACGAACATTGGATTTGGATGTGCCTTGGTCCCTTCCTACCTCCGTATACTCCCTCCAGATGCAGCATTATCCTGGTTTTGGATGCAGCCCACGTGAAATCCGTGAGGGGAAATTCTTCGTCACAGGTAGTCCATCATGCTAAATTCACCATTGTTCTGATTCCCTTATTTCGCCTGTGGAATTTAGCTGTGTGAAAGTAAATATGACCACACCTTTATGCACAACACATGAATTTTTAATGAATATCACATTCACAATGACATGCATAGTTTAGTACTTGAACGCTTGACGTTCTCACGTGAACACATGTACCACTATGAATGAGCTTTGTTCATGTACTCATGAACGCGCAATGGACGTCCATATTTTCAATGAAAAATTAATAATTTGGGTTGTTTCTCTCATCAAACCTATTGTATGCCTTGAATCACAAGCCAGGATGAGTACTTTTATGATACTGTTAGGATTCAGACGAGGGCAGGAGGAGGCAGACGAGGAGTGAGGATCTAAACGCGGGTTTATTGAACAACAGTGAAAACACGACAAACAGGAACAAATGAAACATCCACGGGGGGAAAACTGAAACTAAAACATGAAAACATCGGAGGTACACAAACTGGGTTAACACGGCAGGATGAACACGGCAAGACAGGCACGAGAGCAAACATCAGCAAAACATCAGAACAACGAACGACAAAGGAATGGAGGAACAGCAGGGTTTAAGTACACAGACATGATGATGACAAAACGACAATCAGGTGAGCACAATGACACAGTGATGAGGGCCAGGAATCATGGTTATTGAAGTCCATGACGGCGACACAAGAAACACGGGGCAGACAACCAGGGATCGTAACAGATACTTTAAAGTTATTTTCTAATTTGTAAAGATAATCACTAACAACTGGCATTGTTCTGAAGGATCAGGATGTTCATAGGAATTAAAGACATACAGATTTGGAATGACTTGAAGGAAAGTAAATTATTACCAAATTTTCATTTTGTGGTAAACTATTCCTTTTAACACACATCTGTGACCGCACATATTTTAGTTGCTACTTGCTTGGCAACTGTACCAGCCTAGTGAACTATATTACTTGCTGGGAAAAATGCATTTAGGTTATTGACTTTTATCATAGTTCTGTTCCGTCATGGTCAGAGCATTACCGTAAGTATAATTGGTGGTTCCCCTTCTGTCGCTCTCTCCACGTTGTGTCGGAGAAGCGACACTAGGGGTCTCTCTTGAGCGCCGATATTCACCTTTTACCTATTGAAAAGGGCCAATGAGAGTTGGCAGTCAGTATTTGCATACCCCGCCCCCGCATACGGGTATTTAAGCGGGGCAAATACGGAAGTTTAGTCAGAAAATTTCTTGGAGCCGATGGTCTGTTTGCAGTCTGCTGCGAGAATACAGAAGCCTGAGCGTTCCCGTTTCTCTGACGATCTGCCTGCTGTTGGATTTGACGGCGCACAACAGCGGCGTTCTCCTACTTTGCACGGCGTGCATTGTTGCCCCTGAGCGCTTCGACAGCGCAGACACACACACAAACACTGTGTATTAAAAGAGCAAATTTCCCTAAAAGAGCAAATTTCTCTAAAAGAGCAAACACAGCGGCGTTGAACGTCCTTTTCAGGACGCGTCTTTTTCAAGATGCCCTTCCGCCCCTGCGTCGTTCCTGGATGCGGTAGAAGCCTCTCTGCTTCAGACGGCCACAAGCGCTGTCTCGTGTGTTTGGGCCGCGATCACACCGAGGCAGCGTTTGTGGATGGTTCATGTTCTCACTGCGAGAACATGACCATGACCACGTTGCGGTCGCGGCTTGCTTTCAACAGAAGGCAAGCCACCCCAGCTGCACCCCGCATTGCTCCTTCTTCCCACGGGATTGAGGACGATGCGGTTGGCGCTGGGGGTGATTTGGGGGCGGCAGCGGGTGCGGTTTCACCGGGAAGCCCCCCGCAAACCTCCCGTTCCCTGACACGCTCGCTGGTCCCCGTCCAAGCTCGCGGTGATAGCGGCTCGCCTCACGGCCTGGCCGTCTATCCTCCCAAGTCCGAAGCAGATGAGCTCGTTGCTGAATCGGAGAGTGCGGTGTCTGATGCCGAGGACTCCCCTGGACTGCCACCTTCGGGCCAGCGAGTCCGACGCTCAGATGTCCGACATGCTTTCCCGGGCCGCCGCGAGCGTGGAGTTGGACTGGAACCCTCCGTCCTCCCCACAGCCTTCGCGGTTGGATGACTGGTTCCTGGGGGCAGCGCGCCGTTCGCGGCCTCGCATCCCCCCGGTCCCGTTTTTCCTGGAGGTGCATGATGAGCTGAGGTCTACGTGGCGAGCCCCGCTCTCCGCTCTTCTAGGTGCCACCCGCTCCACTCTCTCCACCCTTGACGGCGGAGAGCGCCACGGATACGGCGCGATTCCCCAGGTCGATAGGGCAGTGGCGTACCATCTATGCCCCGGTAGCCCTACCTCCTGGCGTGGTCGCCCCGTACTCCCATCCAAGCCCTGTAGGACAACATCCTCGCTCAACGCGAAGGCCTACAGTGCGGCTGGACGCGCTGCCTCCGCCCTGCATGCGATGGCCCTCCTGCAAGTCCACCAGGCCAAAGCTCTCAGAAACATGCACGGGGGTGGACCTGATCCTGATGTGCTGCAGGAACTGCGCTCAGCGACCGACCTCGCCCTGAGAGCGACGAGCAGGCACTCGGACAGACGATGGCCACCCTAGTGGTCCAGGAACGCCATCTTTGGCTCAACCTGGTCTAGATGCGTGAGGCTGATAAGAACCGCTTCCTGGACGCACCTGTCTCCCAGATTGGCCTTTTCGGCGACACCGTCGAGGACTTCGCCCAACATTTCTCCACGGTGAAGAAGCAGACGGAGGCCATCAGTCACATCATGCCCCGCCGCAGACCTGCCGCTACGGGCCCCGCCCCGTCTGCCCGCCAGCGAAGAAACCAGCTCCTGCTCCGCCTCAACCCGGGCCCAGCTCTCAGCCCCAGCGTCGAGCACCCCGCAGGCAGCGCACGCCCCCTGTCTCACGAACCCCCTCTAGGACCCGGAAGGCTCCCAAGCGTTCCTGAGACAGCCGACCCAGAGCCGAAGACGTTAGCTCCGGAGGTGGTAAGACTGCTCCGTCCCCCGGTGGAGGGCCGGGAGGAGAATCCTTTGTTTTTCATTTGCCACACCCCTGGCGGGGCTGTGGTACCCACATTCTCAATAAAAGAGCTATTTCCTTTTCCTCTGGGTCACCTGGCCCGCAAATGCCGTTCTCACGGCAATCTGCTTTCAGATTACGACAGTCCCGGTACACCGGACGCGGCGATCCCGCCTTCCGCCTGCCCACGACTGTCCCCCGACCCACCGGTTCTGACGAGTCCAGAGGACGCCAGCATCAGACCTCCTCCCCAGTCACGAACCCGCCCCCTGCCGGATGCGCGGAGCAAGGTAAGTGCTTTGAGTCTATTCTCAACACCTCAGCCTCAGGCCACAACGAAGCCGCCCGACACTGCACTCAAGTCGCTGCGTGCCACTCACATCCCTGGCAAGCTCAACGTCATAGCAGACAAGCTATCACGACAACTCCTTGGCAGGACTCCCGAGACCTCCCTTCGAGCCGCTTGAATCAATTGGACTCAGGGCCCTCTCTCTTAAGACGGCCCTGCTGATCGCGCTTGCCTCTATCAAGAGGGTCGGGGACCTGCAAGCGTTCTCTGTCAGTGACACTTGCCTGGAGTTCGGTTCGGCAGATACGTCTGTGATCCTAAGACCGCAACCGGGCTATGTGCCCAAGGTTCCTACCACACCCTTCCGAGATCAGGTAGTGAACCTGCAAGCGCTGCCCCGGGAGGAGGCAGACTCAGCCCTTTCGTTGCTATGACCAGTGCGCGCCCTGTGCATTTACCTGGACCGCACACAGAGCACCAGACGCTCTGAGCAGCTCTTTTGTCTGCTTTGGGGGACGGCAGAAAGGGAATGCCGTCTCCAAACAGAGGCTCGCCCACTGGGTTGTCGACTCCATCTCACTGGCTTATCACACCCAGGCCGTGCCCCTACCCTTGCGGGTCCGAGCTCACTCAACAAGGGGTGTTACGTCCTCGTGGGCACTGGCCAAGGGCACCTCCCTAGCAGACATCTGTAGAGCCGCGGGTTGGGCAACACCCAACACCTTCGCGAGGTTTTACAACCTCCGCATTGAGTCGGTTGCATCTCGTGTTTTGTCAGGTCCGAGCCCGTAGAACTCGGTAACACGTAGACCGACCAGCCGGGTGGATCGCTTGCACCCAGCGCCCTTTTCCTGACGTCAAGGTAAAGTAGTGCGCCTTCTTCCCAGGGCGCCCCACTCTGAGTCGGGACCCTGGTCGATTCCTCCCCAGCCCTCCGGGTCCGCGGTTCAGCGGAGGAACTCGCCGACCCAAGCCACTCGCGGGTACCCTGATGGCTACCCTGTACTGGTATAGGTGCTCCACAGGTAAGGCCTCCTGCTCGGACTCCCCTGTGTGTAATTCCACGGTTCTGTCCCCTTACGAGCGGACCCCGTGTCTCCCTTAGGCAGTTACAGCTGCCCGGTCGCCGTGCTGTAGCAACTCCCCTTTCGAGGCTGGATCTACCACCGCACCATACTTTCCACATGAGCCCTAAGGCGGCCGTGTGATGTGTCTACCACTTTTCCTCCCGAGAAAAAGGGCAGGTGTGGTCTCCGCGGGGTCTGGGTAAGACCCCTTCCCTATATGCGTGTAAGGGCCCGGCCGTGATTGCTTTATGCAAGAAACATAGAGAGAAAAGAGGCCCAGCCAGGCTGTCCCGTTCCCATGTTGGCAAACATCGCCTTGTTCCCCCCCTAGGGTAACTAGAAGGATTCCGATGTTCTTATGGGGCATTGGGGAAGAGTACGTTCAGCCAGGTACAGGCGATCGCGCGGCACTGGATGAAATCCCTGCCCGCCTCTGTATCGGCGGTTCCGCATTACCGGTTCAGGGCATGGCAAGATTAGAATGGGTCCCCTAGTGTCGCTTCTCCGACACAATGTGGAGAGAGCGACAGAAGGGGAATGTTTGGTTACGTATGTAACCTCCGTTCCCGAGGGAGGAGCGACACGTTGTGTCTTTCCTCCGCCATGTCGCTGAACCGAGCCACTGTTGTGGCCGGACCATTTCCGGCTCCTCAGAAAAATCCTGACTAAACTTCCGTATTTGCCCGGCTTAAATACCCGTATCGTGGGGCGGGGTATGCAAATACTGACTGCCAACTCTCATTGGCCCTTTTCAATAGGTCAGAGGTGAATATCGGCGCTCAAGAGAGACCCCTAGTGTTGCTTCTCCGACACAACGTGTCGTTCCCTCCCTCGGGGAACGGAGGTTACATACGTAACCAAACGTTTTACTCCATTTCTTTTTGTGCCTAAGAACACTCTTTGCCCATGGTAAATTCATTGTAAAACAAAGCCTCTCATGGCTTATTGCTTTATTATAAAAATAAACTACTGAATGACTATAATTGCAATTAAACCTAAAATTGTTCTTCTGAAGAAAAAGGAGCCAAATGAATGAGTAAGCAAAAGGTTGATTGAGGTAATTGTTGATCATATGATATTTAATGTGCAAAGACTTTAATGTGTTCTAAAGACTTTGATAAATCCAGCTCATATCCATGAAACTAAAAGCTATGTGGAGTCACCATAATTTGCTGGCGATTCCCTTCACTGAATTCCATTCCGATGAAACCCTCTATATTAATTTTAAGCCTGACTCCCCTGATTAAACTCCTTTACATGATGAGTGCGTGGGGGTGTGCAAGGGAGGTGATTTTATAAAATGGTGATAAGTGTAATTACTCCTGTTGCTAATTGTTCTTGTAAAATTGATGCACTTGCCGTCATTAGCAAGCCGCTGCGCTACCGCTACCGCTAGCCTCCACCCGATCAATTATTCAGGCCCATTTGTGTTTGAATCTGTCACTGACACTTTACATTGTGTGTGCTAGCTTGTAGCAGCACTTGGATACATCATAGAGAGGGGCTGCCCCCCTGAGAGAGCTACTTTCACAAAGCCTATTTCCTGTGCAGCACTGGGTGTACTTTTGACATGTCACTTAAAATCAGAACGAACCTCTTCAGAGCTGGATGTTCCCTTGTCTTAAATAAATGAACGCATGTCTTGTGGAAACCATATTACACCCCAAGTTCTTTTAAAATACAGTACATCTTGTTTTTCTTACCATAGATGGCATGCAAAATAGGAAAGCAGGTTGCAGGTGGTGTTACAAAAACAGCTCTTGCTACAACATTGAGACTGTTGAGTGAAACACAATAGCTGTTACTGTACCCTGAGAAACAGGATGGTTATATCGAAAGATTGTTCATGAATTATTTTTTGCTAGCATACAGGTTGTATCTCTGCCAGTTATATCTCTTTTTATACACTAAAACCAAACTTTGATGTCAGGTGAGGATAAAGCCCTTGTAACTATTCTAAGTATTGCTTAAGGTGTGTTGTTAATTTATATAGCGCTGTGGTTTCCACCCATTTTGACTCCAAGGCCTCCCATTGTCCAAGACAGTTTTCAAGAACTATTTTCTTGATAATATTTTGTAATAATTTAAAGAACTGGCAGCTTACATGTTTTGATTTATAATATTTTAATTAAGTTATGTATAAGCTAATATAACTTATTTAAATGGAATGTTCCAGGTTCAATACAAATTAAGATCAATCGACAGCATTTGTGGCATATTGTTGATTTCCACAAAATGTGATTTTGACTCATTATAATTTTATAAAAGCATGTACATTCATTCTTTAGTTAAAATTAATTAATTATTTCAAACTGTAAAATTGTTTAAATTGTTGTTATTGCAGGGCTACAGGGTTTATGGCTTAGAAAAGCAGAAAAATTGGATTTAATTTTACACAGGAAAGGTTATTAAGTAAAATTATAACACTAAAACATATTAACACTTATATAGTTTGTGTGTTGTGGCTATTCTTTTGAAACGGTGAGTATTTTCGTTTTTACAGATTGTCCCCATTCATTTCCATTGTAAGTTTCTAACTATAATCCAGAGTTTTGCTTTTTTTAAAGAAAAGGAGGGACAAGTCCAAAATAATTTTATGCTACAAATGCAGTAGATTGGGCTTAACTTGTATTGAACCCAGAGACTAGCTTTTTGTACTTTTAAATAATCTTGTGGCCCCTTTGATAATTTCCTGAGGCCCCTTTCTGGGCCATGGCCACCTGGTTGAGAACCACTGCTCATGAGTAATATATGGATTAGGGCACCTATGTCTATTTTCACCAATGTAGACACGGTTGATATAATGTACATACAATTTTTACCAGTAGTAACTAAGTAGTTATAACAGTTTAAAAAATCACATACAAAAAAAAATCTTATGAGGTCTAAGAATCTGTAGGTATCAGTCATGTTTTTGTTTAGGTTACCTTTTTAGACCAGTTCTGAATATTGAACTGGTCTATGACATACATGTCACATTTGTGACATACAGGCAGGGTTGGGAGGGTTATTTTTTAAATGTATTCCACTATAGATTACAGAATACATGCTGTAAAATATAATTTTTCAGAAAGGTCAGTAACATATTTTAAATACTTTGGATTACTTCTTCAGCACTGGTACATTTTTTTACTTGTTTTGACTATAAAATCTCTGCCAGTACAGTAAGACAAAATATACATGTTAAAAATACATTCTCTGAAAAACCTAAATATCTTATGCTGTGTTGTTTCTATTACAAGATCAACCAAATTGATCTTGTTTTAAGGATTTTTAGATATTTTTACAGGAAAACAATATAAACATTATTATCAAGAATATGATTTTTGCCCTAATATCAAAGGTCTTACTAGAAAAAAGAAATTATGATCCAATGTGAATTTTCTTGATAAAATAAAATATGATAAAGTCCATTTTATCTTAGTGTAAAGCTGATAATTTACACAAGGATTATTTCTATTTCTTCTGCCCCAAACTTACTTCAAACGTACTTCTCTGTCTGCTCGTATGAATGTAACAAATCATAAGAAAGTGTTTCACCGCTATTCAAATGCACTTTGGCTCACATCATTTATATGTATAAATGTTTTCCATCTGAATGGACTAAATATTAAATTCAACAAATTACAATAAAATGCAAATTAATCTCTTAAATTATCGAAATACCATTTGAATGTAACTGTATTCTAAATATTAATGATTTAAATTGTAACTGTAGTGGAATACAGTTACTTATATTTTGTATTTTAAATATGTAATCTCGTTACATATATTTAGTTACTCCCCAACCCTGCATATAGATTAAATTTACATGTATACATTTTACACATGCTTTTATCCAAAGCGATTTACAGTGCAATCCATATAAACATTTTATCTGTATGTGTTGCCTGCATCAAATCTATGACTTTGACCATGCTGGTTAATGTTCAGGGCAGATAACCGGCTGGTCTGATCCTTACGAGGAACAATCTATCTCTATTGCGCCTTTGAGCAAAGCATATTTTTTATTTAAATAACAAGAATAAAAATTTATTTACTCAACGTAAAGTCAGAAATAGATGGGTCATTCGCAAAAAAAAAATTACTTTCTGACTTACAAATTCTGAAATTTCAAATAGAGTTCAGTTTTCACCCATAGCCGAGGGCAGTGGCGGATTTAGTCATGGGTGACATGGGAGCAGCATCTTGCCCTTGCTCCTCCCTCCTGACAGTATTTTTTATTTGTAAAGGACAACTTGACTGTTGTTCTTAATTTTATTATTACTTGTTTTTTCACAAATGAAGCAAGGGTTGTTATACCAGTGAGAAATTCTCTTAAAAGATAAATATTCTAAGATGATGTCAATACTGTAGCATCACAAAAAACACCACTGATCAAAATCACAAATCATTTTCAATAAAAATCTTAAAATAAACAACGTAACATAAATGACATATACAATTTTTTTTTTACAGATAAAATTTTAATTAATAACTTTTTCAACATGGTGGGAAAATAAATGTAAGCGCAGCATAGTTCTAGAGGGAAGACTAGCAGCTGTACATCATCGCACCATTAACTGGGTAATTCTCAGCCAATCATATGTAAGCTGCTTTATAAGTCTGCTCACAATCTATCATATTGCTGTTTCAGTGAGCTAACACGGCAACTTCCACCACCCCACCACCACCAGTTGAGTCCCGTCCTACATGGGGTAGGCTCCTCGCCCCTGCCTCCTATCTCCGGCAGGATATGACGGTTCCGAGTACTACAACTTCGGACAACCAGACGGGGCCTACGCCAAAGAGAGACTTTACATTTCTGTTTTAACTTCATCAAATAAATGTCATCTTCAATTTCACTCAAGTCTGCAAGTCTTCCTGATAGAACTATATGCACATTTAAGCAGCCTCTTCTTCCTCTGAACTTTGACATTGGAAGTTCTTTTCCACACCTTTTTGAATTTTTAAAATTCAAGTTTTTAACATTAATAAAATGACATGAAATCAAGGGATTTCTTTTAAAATTATTGAAATTAAATATTAGTTGCTAATTATTTTGTTTTGCGTTTTGACACCTGTTAGGCATTGCACTAATGCTTGACCTGAGAAAACAAAATGAGTAAAAATAAATTGATAAATAAGTGTAAATGTCATAGAAGTGGTTTACCAGAAAAAGGCAAAAAGGGGTTTTTTTTAACTGACAAATTCAAATAAATATTTTCTAAAACATTTAAAACAATATAAAGTCAAACCATTTCACATTATTTAATAAAAGGTTAGGTTATAGAATGAAGCCTTTAAACTGGATTTATTGACTATTTGAAATCTTTTTTTATGGCTGAAAATCAAGGGACGGTTTGCCAGCCTATTTTGATAATGACCCAGATTTGAATTTGGCCAAAGTGATTACATAATTATTTGAACAGAAATTGCTTAAAAGGAGCAATGCAATATTTGCCCAGCTGTCAGCAATCTTGTGTTGAAGTACTCCAGTGTCACTTTCCATTAAAATGATAAAAAAAAAAAAAAAAAAAAAATATATATATATTTTATTGAATGCACTCTTTTCCTATATCATCTCACAGGTTGAAAAGGCCTGCCATTTCAAACCTTGCAGGGTGAAGGGGCATTATCAAAACCTTTTAAACATTTCAGTATGCTAGACTGTGACACTGGACAAAGTTCACTTAGAAAGCTGAATTGGAAAAGGTCAGTGTGTGTGTATGTGTCTGTTTGGGTATGTGCGTGTGTTCGGTCCACACTAACAGACAGTGCAAGTTGGCAGGACGGCAGTGGATCCATGGCAGCTGTTTTGTTCAATGTTTCATGCTCTCAGCCACAGCTGCTTCAAATGAGAGTTAATATTGCAGGGGGGGCCCTTCAACTCCGGACTGGCCTTGTCACATACACTGAGTGTCAGCCTCTCTTGCTATGACACTGGCTGAGAGGACACTTCTCTCCCTCTATCTCTGGGAGACAGTCAAGGAGTCCATCTGTCCTCTCAGATCTGGTCTAGGAGACAGAGTGAGTGTGAATGTTGTCCTCTTGTCAAGAGAAAGAATAAGACTAGGCCCTGAAAATATGCAGACTGCTGACATAGGCTTCTTTGCAACTACTGGTCAGCTTCAGTGTTTGTGTGAAGTGAAATATGGCTTCTGGCTGCTGGGATGCGCAACAACTACAGCTGTGATGCAATGGTGCTTGGTAAAAGTACGCAGTAGCCACCATTTGAGGCACTATTACGAACAGACATCATTTCATTGCATGAAATTGAAGTATTTGCAGTCAGTGAATATTACTGGTTAATAATCTGTTGCTGATTGCACATTTTCATACATATAAAAGTAATATGAAACATACAATATAAATATTTTGAGTGGTGTGAAATATATGAATGGGTTGTTAAATTTTAGTCAATAATTTAGGTTAAAATTTCAGTGAATGGAAGGGTTTGACTGGAGGAACTTTTTCCACCATATGTAGCACCAAATTATAAGTTATATTAAAATGTTTAAAAAAGTGTGCATAACAAACATTACATGCTGATACACACACACACACACACACACACACACACACACACATACACACACGCACAATAGGGTGAGTATAACTGAATGTGCTCCATCCACATTGGTGCAGCTGCATGAGAGAAACAGATGCTGAACTCTCCCAAACACCCTGCGTGTCTCATGCCATCTATCAGTGGAAAAGAGAGTAGCCATCTCAGCCTGTAGAGTCACCACAGCGACGCTTTTGACAAAGACATCTGTAAGATGGCACTAACACACAACCCCATTGCACACACACACTGTGCTATGGCCGCTGCCAGGGCGCAGACAAGCATGTATTAGGAACAGTTGTATTTGTCTTTCAAATATCGTAATGAGAAATACAGAAAGATGTTTGTTTGGCAGGATTGCTTAATATTTCTTCAGTGTCTTGATGTATCATGATAAAAATAACAAAATTTGGCAAAAAAAAAAAAAAAAAGACCAAATGAAGGACGACATTTTTTAATGGAAATATTGAGAATATTGTGACAAATAATGCTTATTTTAGATGTCACATGTTGCTGAAAAAAATAATAGTTCTTATATTATATTTCCTAATGGAATTATTCACTGTATTACCATCCATAATTATTGAAAAATTATCTTAAATAATTTTAGTCTCCAGTGTATTAACAAAAAGTGATGGATATTAATGTCTGCAGTGAGTATTTCCTTATGTAACACACTGCATTTATATTAAAAATTACATCAAACAGTCTGTAGCACATACAATGTTATCATCAGTTTCACAGTGCATAAATTAATGCTCTTCTCTCATTTTCTGCAAAGCCAGACGGTGGTTGTGTTTCATAGAACAATTTGTCTTGTGTTGGAATCTCTCTCTGCTACATCCCCCATATGGCCATTCTCAAGGAGAATGATTTCTGTCACTGCTAGTATCCTGTCCGGCAGGGTAAAGTGGTCATTTATTATTCTCTCCTCACTCAAACATATCAACAGTATCAAAACTGTATTGAATTATTATCTCTGAAAGAATATGTTTTCAAAACATTATAAATGTCAACAGATCGATATATCTAGGAATGTGAGAAGCAATCCAAAAGGCAGTACAAATAATCGGATTAATTATTAGTAATTCAATCATTTTAATGTGTTGGATGAACAGATCATTAAAAGGAATGTTTCAGGTTCGACAAGTTAAGCTAAATCAACAGCATTTGTGGTATAATGGTGATTATCACAAAATATTCTTTCAATTTGTCCCTCCTTTTCTTAAAAAAATAAATAAAATTTAGTTGCAGTGAGGCACTTACAATGGAAGTGAATGGGGCCCATTTTTGAGGGTTTAAAGGCAGAAATGTGAAGCTTATAATTTTGTAAAAGCACATATTATATCTTCTGTTAAAACTTGTGTATTATTTGAGCTATGAAGTAGTTTAAATCGTCATTTTAGGGTTTTCGGTGTTACGTCGTCATGGCAATGGAGTTGTAAAGTTGGCTACAACTATACACAGAAAAAGTTAATACATGAATTTATCACACTAAAATCATGTTAATACTCATATTGTTTATGTCTTGTGGCTATACTTTTGAAACCGTGAGTATTTTAATGTTTAAGGATTAACCCCATTGACCCCATTGTAAGTGTCTCACTGGAACCTAAATTTTTTAGTTTTTTTTTAAAGAAAATGAGGGACGAATTGAAATAAATTTTTGTGGTTCTCAATATTATACATAAATACTTTCAATTGAGCTTAACTTGTATTGAACCTGGAACATTCCTTTAAACATGCTGCACAAAAATGAACATTTGAAATAATAATCTTGCTATTTAACAGAATTTTTTCTTCATCTGAAGGAGGGAAGTAATAAAGCCAAAACCAAATACGAATGTCATTATACAGGTTTATTCTAGATATTGTGAAAAAAATTAACTCAGGTCAACTCAATTTCACAGGTTCAATTCAGCAATTAAAAAATATTTGATACAAGTATTTCCTCTGTAGCAGTTATGTAAAATTCCCTCATAACAAACCACAAACAGCCAATAGGAATTGGCAACATTATGGAAAATGTTATTGAAATATTTCTTTACAGTGTAAATTGTTACATATTCCACATAAATATTTAAACAAGCCGAATCACTGTAAGTTGGAAGATGCTCTAGATTTAATTACATTTTGACTTTTTCAAACTTATGAAATGCAAACTAGAAAATACTACTTAATACAGGCACTGATTTTTATCAAAACTGGGAGGGTTGCACTCTTGTCTTATAACTCATTTACATGCACTCAATCACAAAACGTTTGGTTATGTATGTAACCTCCGTTCCCCGAGGGAGGGAACGACACGTTGTGTCGGAGAAGCGACACTAGGGGTCTCTCTTGAGCGCCGATATTCACCTCTGACCTATTGAAAAGGGCCAATGGGAGTTGGCAGTCAGTATTTGCATACCCCGCCCCCGGACATACGGGTATTTAAGCGGGGCAAATACGGAAGTTTAGTCAGGATTTTTCTGAGGAGCCGGAATGGTCCGGCCACAATAGTGGCTCGGTTCAGTGACATGGCGGAGGAAAGACACAACGTGTCGTTCCCTCCCTCGGGGAACGGAGGTTACATACGTAACCAAACGTTCCCCTTCTGTCGCTCTCTCCACGTTGTGTCGTAGAAGCGACACTAGGGGACCCATTCCAATCTTGCCATGTGCTGAACCATGTACGTGAACCGCCGATACAGAGGCAGGCAGGGATTTCATCCAGTGCCGCGCATCGTCTGTACCTGGCTGCACGTACCCTTCCCCAATGCCCCATAAGAACATCGGAGTCCTTCTAGTTACCCTGGGAGGGGAACAAGGCGATGTTTGCCAACATGGGAATCTTTTCTCTCTATGTTTCTCGCATAGAGCCATCACGGCCGGGGCCCTTACATGCATATAGGGAAGGGGGGTCTTACCCAGACCCTGCGGAGACCACACCTGCCCTTTTTCTCGGGGAGGAAAAGTGGTATACACGTCACACGGCCGTCTTAGGGCTCGTGTGGAAAGTATGGTGCGGTGGTATATCCAGCCTCGAAAGGGGGGAGTTGCTACAGCACGGCGACCGAGGCAGCTGTAACTGCCTAAGGGAGACACGGGGGTCCGCTCATAAGGGGAAAGAACCGTGTAATTACACACAGGGGGAGTCCGAGCAGGAGGCCTTACCTGCGGAGCACCTATAACAGTACAGGGTAGCCATCAGGGTACCCGCAGTGGCTTGGGTCGGCGAGTTCCTCCGCTGAACTGCGGACCCGGAGGGCTGGGGAGGAATCGACCAGGGGCCCGACTCGGAGTGGGGCGCCCTGGGAAGAAGGCGCACTACTTTACCTTGACGTCAGGAAAAGGGCGCTGGGCGCAAGTGATCCACCCGGCCGGTCGGTCTATGTGTTACCGAGTTCTACGGGCTCGGACCTGACAAAACACGAGACGCAACCGACTCAACGTGGAGGTTGTAAAACCTCGCGAAGGTGTTGGGTGTTGCCCAACCCGCGGCTCTACAGATGTCTGCTAGGGAGGTGCCCTTGGCCAGTGCCCATGAGGACGCAACACCCCTTGTTGAGTGAGCTCGGACCCGCAAGGGTAGGGGCACGGCCTGGGTGTGATAAGCCAGTGTGATGGCGTCGACAACCCAGTGGGCGAGCCTCTGTTTGGAGATGGCATTCCCTTTCTGCCATCCCCCAAAGCAGATAAAGAGCTGCTCAGAGCGTCTGGTGCTCTGTGTGCGGTCCAGGTAAATGCGCAGGGCGCGCACTGGACACAGCAACGAAATGACTGGGTCTGCCTCCTCCCAGGGCAGCGCTTGCAGGTTCACTACCTGATCTCGGAATGGTGTGGTAGGAACCTTGGGCACATAGCCCGGTCGCGGTCTTAGGATCACAGATGTATCTGCCGGACCGAACTCCAGGCAAGTGTCGCTGACAGAGAATGCTTGCAGGTCCCCGACCCTCTTGATGGAGGCGAGCGCGATCAGCAGCCGTCTTAAGAGAGAGGGCCCTGAGACCAACTGATTCGAGCGGCTCGAAGGGAGGTCTCTGGAGTCCTGCCAAGACTACCAAGAGATCCCAGGAGGGAACTAGGCCTGGCCGGGAGGGATTCAACCTCCGGGCGCCTCTCAGGAACCTGAGGATCAGGTCGTGCTTACCCAAAGACTTGCCATCTACAGGATCGAGGTGGGCGGCGATAGCGGCAACATACACCTTGAGGGTGGACGGGGACAGCCTCCTGTCCAGCCTCTCCTGTAGGAACAGAAGCACTGACCTAATCGCGCATCTCTGCGGGTCTTCGGCTCGGGAAGAACACCAATCTGTGAACAAGCGCCACTTTAGGGCGTAAAGGTGCCTGGTAGAGGGGGCTCTGGCTTGGTTGATTGTATTCACAACGGTCGCCGGTAAGCCGGCTAGCTCTTCCGCGTCCCGTCCAGGGACCAGACGTGGAGGTTCCAGAGGTCTGGGCGCGCATGCCAGAGCGTGCCCTGTCCCTGAGAGAGGAGGTCCTTTCTCAGGGGAATCCGCCAGGGAGGAGCTGTCGCGAGGAGCATGAGTTCCGAGAACCAAGTCCGAGTGGGCCAGTAGGGGGCCACCAACGTGACTTGCTCCTCGTCCTCCCTGACCTTGCACAGCACCGGTGCAAGAAGGCTCACTGGGGGAAATGCGCACTTGCGCAGCCCCGAGGGCCAGCTGTGTGCCAGCCGTCTGTCCCGAGGGAGCCTCTGTTAGGGCGTACCAGAGCGGGCAGTGGGAGGTTTCCTGGGCGTGAACAGGTCTACCTGGGCCTTGCCAAACCGTTCCCAAATCAGCTGGACCGACTGGGGTGAAGCCTCCACTCCCCGCCGGGCAGGCGTTGTCGTGATAGCGCGTCTGCTACGACGTTGAGCTTGCCGGGGATGTGAGTGGCACGCAGCGACTTGAGTCGCTGCTGGCTCCATAGGAGGAGACGGCGGGCGAGTTGTGACATGTGGCGGGAGCGTACGCCTTGGCGATTTATGTACGCCACCACCGTGGTGCTGTCCAATCTCACGAGGACATGTTTGTCCCGAACTAACGGGAGGAACTTCCTGAGAGCAAGAAGGATGGTCAACAACTCCAGGCAATTGATGTGCCAACGCAGCGGGGCCCCTTTCCAACGGCCCGCTGCTGCGTGCCCGCTGCACACGGCACCCCCCTGAACCGGGAGGTGTCGGTTGTGACCAGAACGCGTCGGGACACCTGCTGCAGGGGCACTCCTGCCCGTAGAAAGCAGAGGTCTGTCCAGGGTCGGAGTGTTTTGAGGCAGGCGGGGGTGATCCTTACCCGATGCGTGCCGTGGTGCCATGCTTGTCTCGGGACTCGAGTCTGGAGCCAGTGCTGGAGTGGTCTCATATGCATCAACCCCAACGGCGCAACCGCCGCGGAGGACGCCATATGCCCCAGGAGCCTCTGGAAAGTTTTAAAGGGACCACTGTGCCTGGCTTGAAGGAAGCAAGGCAGTCCAGCACCGACTGAGCACGCTCGCTCATGAGGCGTGCTGTCATTGAGACTGAGTCTAACTCCAACCCGAGAAAAGAGATGCTCTGAACCGGAGTGAGCTTGCTCTTTTCCCAGTTGACCTGAAGCCCCAAGCGGCTGAGGTGCCGGAGCACCTGGTCTCTGTGTGTGCATAGTAACTCTCGAGAGTGTGCTAGGATGAGCCAGTCGTCGAGGTAGTTGAGAATGCGGATGCCGGCTACTCGTAGACGCGAGGGGACAGAGACAGGCCGAAGGGGAGGACTTTGTACTGAAACGCCTGGCCATCGAACGCGAACCGTAAGAAGGGTCGGTGTCGTGGCAGAATTGTGATGTGGAAGTACGCGTCCTTCAGGTCTACCGCTGCGAACCAATCTAGATGCTGAACGCCAGCCAGAATATTTCTCTGCATGAGCATTTTGAACGGGAGTTTTAACAAGGCCCGATTTAAAACTCGCAAGTCCAGGATTGGTCGTAAGCCGCCGCCTTTCTTGGGTACAATGAAGTAAGTGCTGTAGAAACCCTTCCTCATTTCGGTTGGAGGGACGGGCTGTAGATTTCCGTGCGCAGGGAACTGGCATGCTCGCCGTGTACTGCGGAAAAGCGGACGCCCTGAAGGGGGGCGGGAGCCGGGCAAACTGAATTGTGTAACCGAGTCGAATGGTCCGGTGCAGCCAGCGTGATGCATTGGAAAGCGAAAGCCACGCTTCCCAGCTCTGCGCTAGGGGCACCAAAGGGACGAGTATTTTGGATGTACCTGGTGGGGCCTCGCAGCGGGGCGGAACAGGTAATGCGGCGTCGGGCGGCTTAGTTGCGGCCTGAGGCTGAGGTGCTGAGAATAGACTCAAAGCACTTACCTTGCTCCGCGCCCGGCAGGGGGCGGGTTCTTGACTGAGGAGGAGGTCTGATGTTGGCGTCCTCTGGACTCGTCTGAACCGGCCGGCCAGGGGACAGTCGTGGGCAGGCGGAAGGCAGGATCGCCGCGTCCGGTGTACCGGGACTGTTGTGATCTGAAAGCACATTGCCGTGAAAACGGCATTTGCGGGCCAGGTGACCCAGAGGCAAAGGAAATAGCTCTTTTATTGAGAATGTGGGTACCACGGCCCCCGTCAGGGGGACGCCCTCGGCGGGCAGACGGGGCAGGGCCCGTAGCGGCAGGTCTGCAGTGGGGCATGATGTGCGAAATGGCCTCTGTCTGCTTCTTCACCGCGGAGAACTGTTGGGCGAAGTCCTCGATGGTGTCACCGAAAAGGCCAATCTGGGAGACAGGTGCGTCCAGGAAGCGGTTCTTGTCAGCCTCACACATCTCGACCAGGTTGAGCCAAAGATGGCGTTCCTGGACCACTAGGGTGCCATCGTCTGTCCGAGTGCCTGCGCTGTGGCCTTCGTCGCTCTCAGGGCGAGGTCGGTCGCTGAGCGCAGTTTCTGCAGCACATCAGGATCAGGTCCACCCCGTGCATGTTTCTGAGAGCTTTGGCCTGGTGGACTTGCAGGAGGGCCATCGCATGCAGGGTGGAGGCAGCGCGTCCAGCCGTAGTGTAGGCCTTCTCGTTGAGCGAGGATGTTGTCCTACAGGGCTTGGATGGGAGTACGGGGCGACCCCGCCAGGAGGTAGGGCTACCGGGGCATAGATGGTGCGCAACTGCCCTATCGACCTGGGGAATCGCGTCGTACCCGTGACGCTCTCCGCCGTCGAGGGTGGAGAGAGTGGAGTGGGTGGCACCTAGACGAGCGGAGAGCGGGGCTCTCCACGTAGACGTCAGCTCATCATGCACCTCCGGGAAGAAAGGGACCAGGGGGATGCGAGGCCGCGAACGACGCGCTGCCCCCAGGAACCAATCATCCAACCGAGAAGGCTGTGGGGAGGATGGAGGGTTCCAATCCAACCCCACGCTCAAGGCGGCCCGGGCAAGCATGTCGGACATCTGAGCGTCGGCCTCAGCCTGGGCCTGCTGGCCCGAGGCGGTAGTCCAGGGAGTCCTCGGCATCAGACACCGCACTCTCCGATGCAGCGGCGAGCTCATCTGCTTCGGACTCGGAGGATAGACAGCCAGGCCGTGAGGCGAGCTGCTATCGCCATGGAGCGTGGACGGAGACCAGCGAGCGTGTCGGGAACGGGAGGTTCGAGGGGGTTACCCGGCGAAACTGCTCCCGATGCCGCCTCAAATCGCCCCTAGCGCCAACCGCACCGTCCTCAATCCCGTGGGAAGAAGGAGCAATGCGGGTGTAGCTGGGGTGGCTTGCTTTCTGTTGAAAGCAAGCCGCGACCGCAACGTGGTCATGGTCATGTTCTCGCAGTGAGAACATGAACCATCCACAAACGCCGCCTCGGTGTGATCGCGGCCCAAATACACGAGACAGCACCTGTGGCCGTCTGAAGCGGAGAGCACTCTACCGCATCCAGGAACGACACAGGGGCGGAAAGGCATCTTGAAAAAGACGCGTTCTTAAAAGGACGTTCAACGCCGCTGTGTTTGCTCTTTTAGAGGAAATTACTCTTTTAGTAAAAACTCTTTTAATACACAGTGTGTGTGTGTATGTGTCTGCACTGTCGAAGCGCTCAGGGGCAACAATGCACACCGTGCAATGAGAAGGAGAAAGCCGCTGTTGTGCGCCGTCAAGATCCAACAGCATGCAGATCGTCAGAGGAAAACAGGAACGTTTGAGTGGTGTGTAACTCGCAGCAAACTGCAGACAGACCATCGGCTCCGAAGAAATTTTTCTGACTAAACTTCCGTATTTGCCCCACTTAAATACCCGTATGTCCGGGGGCGGGGTATGCAAATACTGACTGCCAACTCCCATTGGCCCTTTTCAATAGGTCAGAGGTGAATATCGGCGCTCAAGAGAGACCCCTAGTGTCGCTTCTCCGACACAACGTGGAGAGAGCGACAGAAGGGGAACTAGCAGCCAAACAACAGACTCAGAAGATCTTTACAAGTGAGATGTAGCTGGCTCAGACTTCCCAGACAGCCAATAAGAAAATACAAATGTATGCATATAAACAAACTATCTAAAATACACTGTATCTGAACTTGTGAAAAAATTGCATGTAGTTAAAATGTATATATTAAATCTCATGTATGGCACAGAAATATCACAAAAGCTTATGTTTTCAAATTTCACCCACATTTGCCTCTTCATTCTACAGTAGCATTTGTCACATGAAGGCTTCTTTTACAGTGTAATGTATGTGTACAGTAAGGCCTAAATTAGTTGTCATTGCTAATTCTGAGCATCTGTTTGTAGAGATCCTCATTGGGCTTGCAGTGAGTTGTGACCCAATGCAGATCTGGTGGATGCGTTTTATGGCCATTTAGACTCAGGAATGAAATATACATGCAGAGGCAGAAAAGAGCACATTCAAAATTATGGCTCTAAATTAAAATCACGTAGTTGTTGCCAATAAAGCAATCATTGCCAGTAAACACAGTCTATGTTATGCGAGAAACTTACAAATGTGTATTGGTTTTCCTGAACCACTGTAAAACAGTTTGATTTTGTAAAATACAGTCATTGATTTTTCACAACACTAGACCTGTAGCTATATTCTGTGAAAACAGGATAAATAAAATATATATACAGCATATTCTGATTCTCTAAAAATGCTTAGCAAGTTTTTAAAATTTCCACATACGTAAAATCCTTATTACAATATGACATTTGTGGTTACAGCATTTCATTTTCATATGCAGATATATGCATGATAAAAGCCCAGTAATCACAAAAAAAAAAAGTGTACAGTGTCCTGCATGCTGAAATATGACTTCATGGCAGTCTAGAACAGTGGGCTTTTGGGTTCACCATAGTGCATCAGTCACAATCTATAACAGCACCCCCTTCCTAAATGCATTATGTAAAGTAGACAGTTAATTATAAGCCAGCCTTTGGATTTGGAGTTAATTAATTTTCAAAGTGCATCAATTACAAGTTAATTGGGTTACATGCCTAGACCCAATGGAGCAACCATAAAAGAGTAAAGATACCACTGTCCTCTGTTTCAGTTTCTTATTTATAAACAGACATTTTCATCATTTTATAATTTATAGGGGAGATATTAACATCGGAAACTTCAATCCCTGTAAAAAAAAGAAAGAAAAGTGACAACAATATTTATGCATAATTACATAAATTTAACAAAACACGAAGTGGTTATAAAATAACAAAAAGAGACTTGATATACTCGGATGTTTATCAAAGTGCGATGAGCCAAGGCTTTAGAAAATTCAAGCTTAAACGAGTAAAAATTATAATTCTGTAATTATTTCCCTCCCTCATTTTGTTCCAAACGTGTATGTATTTCTTTCTTATGTGGAACACAAAAGGAGATGTAAGGAACAACGTTAGCCTCAGTCACCACTTTCATCACTTCTCAGTCATACACATTTTGAACGATATGAGGGTGAGTAAATTATGACAGAAGTTTCATTTTGGGGGCACTATCTAAAAATGTCTTCCTTGCAAAATAAAACCTTCAGAAAATGGATTGGATAAAAATGGTGAATAACAAAATAACGATGCCAAGCTGTAATTCTAGTTCCTGTTGCTTTCATAATGTCCTGACTGCTGTTTACTCCCCTTGACCATCAATTGTGGTCCAGCAGATTGGTTGGGACAGACTTTAACATGTTACTGGGTTTAACTCTTATGAAAAAGGATGACCTTCAAATAATGAGATGTGCCTGCAGGGCCCTCTTGCCTGCCTGTGAAGAACTCCACAGCTGTGAGTCGCTCATTCTCTCTTTTCAATCTCTCTTTCTCTCCATCTCTCACCTGTTGTGCCCTGGGTGGGGGGTGAGAGCGAACATCAGATCTCTACCCCCAACCTCCAGCCCCAGTCTAACTGCATGACAAAACAACAGAGTGAATAAAGAAAACAAACATCCAGTGAGAACAGACAGCAGCTTGAAAAACAATGGGTAATAGGATTCACTATTCTTCCTGTAATTTCTGTGGAATATTATATCTGACATAATAATCTTATTTAGTATATCTGAGGATTGAAAATATATATATTTTTCTCATCTTGGTTTATGATTGCAATACCTCGCAAAGGTATTGGGTGTTGCCCAGCCCGCTGTTCTGCAGATGTCTGCTAGGGAGGTGCCGGTGCCCACGAGGATGCCACAATTCTCGTCGAGTGTGATCGAACCCGCAAGGGGGCAGACACAGCCTGAGTCTGGAAGGCCAAGGAAATGGCGTCGACGACCCAGCAGGCAGCCTCAGTTTGGAGATGGCATTCCCTTTCCACCGTCCACGAAGCAGACAAAGAGCTGCTCAGAACATCTAGAGCTCTGCGTGTGGTCCAAATAGATACGCAAAGCACGTACCGGACACAGCAATGAGAAGGCTGGGTCTGCCTCCTCCCGGGGCAGCTTGCTTGCAGGATCACAACCTGGTCCCTGAAGGGGGTCGTAGGAACCTTGGGCACGTAGCCTGGTCGCAGCCTCTGGATAACGTGAGTATGTGCCGGTCTGAACTCCAGGCAGGTGTTGCTGACAGAGAACGCTTGCAGGTCCTCAACCCTCTTGATGGAGGCTAACGCAATCAGAAGGGCTGTCTTCAGGAAGAGGGCCTTGAGCTCAACTGAGGGGGTCTCTGAAGGCCCCATGGGACCCCTGAGAGATCCCAAGAGGGGAAGAGGCCGCAATAGCGGCTACATACACCTTCAAGGTGAAGGGGGACAGCCTCCCCTCCAGGAATGAAAAAATTGACTGAACTGCGCATCTCTGCAGGTCTTCGGCTTGGGAAGAACACCTATTCGCGAACAAGCGCCACTACGACTGCAAGTGTTAGGTCACTCAGATCTTCCACGTCCCATCCAGGGGCCAGATGTGGAGGTTCCAGAGGTCTGGGCGCGGGTGCCAGATGGTGCCTTGTCCCTGAGAAAGAAGGTCCTTCCTCAGGGGGATTTTCCAGGGAGGTGCTGTTGTGAGGAGCGTAAGATCCGAGAACCAGATCCGGGTGGGCCAATAAGGAGCCACCAAGGTGACTTGTTCCTCGTCCTCCCTGAAATTGCACAGCACCAGTGCAAGAAGGCTCACTGGGGGAAATGCGTACTTGCGCAGCCCCCAGGGCCAGCTGTGTGCCAACGCGTCTGTCCTGAGAGGGGGCACTGTCAGGGAGTACCAGAGCAGGCAGTGGGAGTTGTCCTGGGAGGCAAAAATATCTATCTGTGCCATGCTGAATCGGTCCCAAATCAGCTGGACCACCTACGGGTGGAGCCTCCACTCTCCGCTGGGCGAAACCTGTTGCGACAGCGCGTCCACCGTCGTGTTGCGGTTACCAGGGATATGAGTGGTGCGCAGCGATCTGAGTTGCTAGTTCTGAAGCGGTCTCGTATGCATCAACCTGAGTGGCGTGACCACGGCTGATGATGACATATGCCCCAGGAGCCTCTGGAATTGTTTTAGAGTAACTGCTGTGCTGGGCTCAAAAAGAGCGAGGCACCTGAGCACTGACTGTGCGCGCTCATTGGTGAGGTGTGCTGTCATTGAGACTGAGTCTAACTAAGTCTAACCATGCCGAGAGGGCGAGCTTGCTCTATTCCCAGTTGACCTGAAGCCCTAGATGGCTGAGGTACCTGAGCACCTGGTCCCTGTGAGTGGATAGTAACTCTTGAGAGTAAGCCAGGATGAGCCAGTCGTTGAGGTAATTGAGTTTGCGGATGCCCACTTCCTGTAGCGGGGCAAGGGCTGCCTCTGGTAAAGATAAGAGGGGACAGGGACAGGCCGAAGGTGAGGACCTTGCACTGATACGCCTGGCCATCGAACGCGGACCGTAGGAAGGGTCGGTGTCAAGGCAAGATGTAGGTATGAATGTATGCGTCCTTCAGGTCTACCGCCGCAAACCAATCTTTCTGTCGTTAGAAATCTGTTTCTAACCTGCCCCACGGCATGGGGCAGGTTAGAGACTGAGGAAGAGGTCCTGGAAAGGATCCTTTGGGATTGGGCAGTTGCGAGTCCACAGGCGAGAGAGCTGCGTCCTGGGTGCCGGGACTGTAGAATTTTGGTGCTGGGGTGCCGTGAGAACGGCACCCACTGGCTGGATGACCCCAGGGAGTGATGAAATCGCCGAGAGCTGGGCCCGGGTTGAGACGGAGCTGCCTGTTGTTTAGTTGCAGGGGGACGCCCTCAGCAAGCAGGCGGGGCACGGGGCGTGCTGGCTTGGTGTCGCTGTGGCATGATGTGGGATCTTGCCTCCATCTGCTTCCTCACCACCAAGAAATGCTGGGTGAATTCATCGATGGTGTGTCCGAAGAGGCCAAGCTGGGAGACGGGAGCGAGATGACGCTCCTGCTTCAGCCCACCCGAGTGCCTGCGCTGTGACCTTCGTGGCTCTGAGAGTGAGGTTGGTGGCAGAGCGCAGGTCCTGCAGCACATCGGGGTCAAGTCTACCCAGGTGCAGATCTTGGCTTGGTGGACCTGCAGGAGAGCCATGGCATGCAGCCTGTGGGCATGGCTGGGAGTGGCACCTGGAGCCGAGGTACTAGTTATTAAGCTGCAAAGTCTGTGGGGAGGACAGAGGGTTCCAGTATGCATGCAGCATGTTGGCCATCTCCACCTAAGACAGGGCGGGCTGGCCCGAATGCGGCCATCGCCAGCCAGGTCATCCTCAATCCCATGGGAAGAACGAGTGATGAAGTGGCATTCACCTTGAGAAAGGAGAGCCGCGACCGCAATGCTGCCATGGTCATGTTCTCGTAGTGAGTACATGAATCATCCACGAACGCCGCCTCAGTGTGATCGTTGCCCAGGCACACGAGGCAGCGTCTGTGGCCGTCGGTCACACAGGAGACAGTATTGCAACAAAGAGAGCGTTACAGGCAGCTGCCTGGTTTTCTTTTGTGGCAGAGCTGATGTCACTGGACTTCCTGTTGCAGACGGCATGCTGCACGAGTGTTTGTGTTTGTAGCCTACTTAGCATTGCTTATTCTTATTCTCATACGTTCATCGTTTTATCCTTTGTCATTTTACCGTATGTTTCAGGTTTTTCCAATTTTCTACTGTTTCATCTGCATGTATTTTACCTGTTGCTGAAAAATTCTGTTAACTACATATAAAGCTTTGAATGGTCTAGCTCCGCAGTACTTAAGTGACCTTCTACCACGCTATATTCCATCACGTTCATTACGATCGCAAAATTCTGGCCTGATAATAGATCCTAGAATATCAAAATCCCCAAAAGGATGTAGATACTTTTCATATTTGGCTCCTGAACTATGGAATAGTCTCCCTAAAACTGTTCGAGATGCAGACACACTCCCTTAGTTTAAGTCTAGATGAAAGACTCATCTATTTAGCAAGGCATACACCTAATTTATTCTTCAACCCACAATTAGGCTGCTTTAGTTTGGTCTGCCAGAACCAGAAACCAGAAACATTGATCATGAACTTATAACTCTGCAATAAATTGAATGGCATCCATTCTAATATAATTTTATTTGTTTCCCTGTCTCAACCTCAAGACTCGTATCCTGAGGTCACCAGAACCGGCTGGATCCAGCTCCATTCATGCTTCTTGTTGGACTCCACTGCTACGTGTCGCTGTGTGATGATGACTAAATGCAGCCGGTGCCAGCGAAACATCACTTCACTCTATTATGATGGACTTCAGAGGATGAACTGATGCCAACTCCAACCATAAGACATGGGATACTTCATATGTCATTGTCTGAACCTTGGACTTAGTCTGGACCACACCAAACCTCACCGAAATTACCGGCCAGGTTGAACTGCAATGCATCTCACTGATCTCTGCCTGCATCCCCTCAGTCTATTGATGGACTACACTCTTGAAATGGAATACATAGACTTACAATTGCCAACAAAAGCCTTCATCAGCCAACTAACAAGGACAATTGCATCTACGGTATGTGAACTTCTGCAGTTAATACAAGATGGACTTCAAAAACATTGGTCATTAATCTTACAGTTCATACAAAATCTATGTTTAAACACTGTCCTTTAACACTTACTTAGTTTAATAATTTTAAACCATGACTTGCACTATACAAAAGTAATATTGGCATTATATTCATGATGTTATCCAGAGGGGAACTGGCCCCCACAGTGAGTCTGGTTTCTCCCAAGGTTATTTTTCTCCCATTAAACAACATCTTATGGAGTTTTGTGTTCCTTGCCACAGTCGCCTTCGGCTTGCTCACTTGGGTAATAAATACAATTATTATTTAATTACTTATTTTAAACACAATTAACAATCAGATTTTATCTAATTACACAATGATGACTCATAGACATTATAGACATTACAGTTTTATCTTCAGTTAATGCCTTATATTCTGTAAAGCTGCTTTGAAACAATGTGTGTTGTAAAAGGCACTGTACAAATAAAATTGACTTGACTTGACTTGACACCTGTGTGTATTTGTCTTTTTGATTAAGTTTATCATTAAAATATTATTTATATTATCCAGCCGGTTTTCACCTCCTCCTTTCCATTGAACTGTATTACAACATGTAAAACAAAATAAACATACCTCTTAAAGTGTAGATCTTTGTAGGATATTTTGCAGATTAATTGCTCATATTTTCACTCTGTGTGAGTTTGTTGCGTCTTTATATCTGCAGTGTTTGTATTCCTTCACCAGATTATTCTTGAGAAAAAGTAAAATGCCTAATGCTTTGTCAAGCACAGTTTCGGCTTTCCTTTAAACAAAGTAAATATCAAAGACTCAAATAGCCACAAAGAAATATTTTTCTTTACTTATTTTCTGCATTTTTATCAGACATGAGCATTATTTAGCAAGCCTCAATTCAGCTCCCTGTGGTATGAATAAATTATGCTAATATAATGTACTGCTCATAGCTTTACTGTTTGCAAATTTAATATATGCTGCTGTTATAGTATTTGTTGTAACTTTAAGTTATTTGTCATTTAGTGATTATTCAGAGCTCATATTATACTTAATATGCTGTCTTTGGTTGTCACCATTATTGTGATTTATATGTATAATAATAAGGTCCACGCAAGGTACGACTTAATACATACAGATCTGCAATACAATGTGTAAGTCATTTCAAATTTAAAGTAAATTCAGTTTTTCTAAATAAAAGCCTTTGTATTGGCTTTACCTTACAAAGTTTGTTGAAATATTCCCTCTGTAATGGGGTCCACATGGGCATGTTGGAGCCAAGGATGGCCACTTATATTGCCTGTAGGATGGGCCGGTACTTGTGCAGCAATGGGCAGGCCCAATTTACCACCAGAAATACGCCCGGTGCTCCCAACAGCCAGTCCGTCCCAGGCTATGACAATTTAAAAACAGAAAGGTTTTTAGAACATATCCCCAAGATGCTGAGATACCGGTTACATTTTTATTTTTAAAGAGTCCTGAAGCCGTAGATCAGCATAAGCTTTACTAATGAACTTCTTAGTAGAAATGTGGTTCATAAAAATGAAATTCATGGCTTGACCACTTCTATCCAGGACTCTGAGTCCTGTGAACCTATAGTATGTAATATTGATTAATGAAGAAATCTATTACATTGATTGTGAACATTTTCCACAATAAAAATGATTGAATTACAGCAGATTTGCTTTTAATGGTTCCTCAACTCATAAAAGGTAAGTCATAAAGATTGCTTCAGACCTGCTCAATTAAAACTGTAAGGGTGGTCGCCAGCCTTCTTCCTCTCAGGACATGAGTTATGGAGGCCGGTGCATCTTTTTAGTGCAAAGGAGTTGCAGATCAGCAAACCTGATCAGTGAATTTCAAGTTCTTCGATCTCAAACACAAACAGGTTACATTATCAATATTGGGTAAGTTACAGTACTTATCATATTACAAATGCATTTTCTAAAATTTAAGAGTCAGATTACTTTACAAATTACTTCATTGAAAAAGTAATCACATTACTAATTACTTTACTTTTAAGTTACTTTCTAAACACTTTTCCATGCACAAGCCATACACTCAACACCAAACATTTCTCCTTCACTATGACTTATGTATTCTACATAAATAATATATTAGAAATAAGAATAATCCTATAATAGTCTCAAAAGTAATTAACTGAAACTGTAATTTAATTACAAGAATGTAAAATGTAATTTATTACACACACTTTCTGACTAAAAAGCAATTAGATTACAGTAACTAATTACTCTCTACAGTACACCCAACACTATACATTATATGCTTAGCTACTGTTTTATATGTAAAGATGTTTTATCTAGTGCAATGTTTCATTGCTTCAACAGACTCAAGCTGAAGAGTGTAAGTTGAATGAGATCATCAAGAATACTATAATGTCTAGTTCAAGATGAAGTAATCTTTAGGTAATTTCCTGGAAAATTCGTACATAGCTACACATATACATATACTGTATATACAGAAGATGTGATACTCTGCTATACATAGGCTATATGTTATGCAGCAAGCTTATCTCACATATTTTAGTTTTGAGATACTGACCACCTGGGGTATGACTAATTCACAGAGACAAACAAATAGTTTGCTGGGTGCATGCTTCAAAAGCCGTTTTTTAACGTTTCACGTTAGCCAGTGGATTAGCACATTTTCATTTGTGTAGCACTTTAGTCGTAATAAGTGATACAATTTTTAGGGTAAAAAAATATTATTATTATTATTTTGAGTGGTTCAGGATTTGGTTGATTATGCTTATGACTAAATAACAGGTGCTGGTTAAAGTATTAGTATTTTTAGTCAATGGTCATATACTTGATCACAGTGACAATTTACTTGATCGTTCCTGTCACTGTGTATATTTTGCATTACTGTAATTTTGTTGTTTTTTGTTGTTGCAATGTTTCATCTTACATCAAGGTCTCTTTATGTGCTACTTTAGGTTTTGGGGAAGTAAGCATCACTCCCTCTTGCACACACACCAACAAACAAAAATATCTGCTTCAGCATGTTTGAAATTATTTAGTTTTCACATTAAATTATAGGACATTCCCCTTCTGTCACTCACTCAATTGCACTTGGGAGCCCCAAACACCTATAATCTTTGAGAAAAGGCCAATGAGAATTGGAGAGTGGAATTTGCATGCCACTCCCCCAGACATACGGGTATAAAAGGAGCTTTATCTCCTTCTGCATGCTCAGTGCAGACTACGCCCCTGGGCACTTCAACATCGCTACAAAGAGAGTACATATTTCTGCAACAGAGCAACACAAGGCTGCCGTGAGTGTCGGGTTGTACTAGAACCCTCCACCCTCCCTTGAGCCCTCGCAGCTAGATGATTGGTTCCTGGGTTTGGGGCACCATTCACCGGGAGGTAAATCCTATGTTTCCTTTTGTTTTGTGCTTGCCGCACCCTGAACGGGCTGCGGTACCCACATTTTCAAAAAAACCTTGTTACTCACTCCTTAGGTCAAATAAACGCTGTTTACGACTGCCTTTATCACAGCGACTGGACACCAAACAGTTGCAGCCAGGTGCGCAAATGCAGGGTGGGTGCGTTCGCAGGGCACCGGCTGCAACTGTTCAGTGTCCAGTACATTACCTACAACCCCGACCAGCCAGTTGTGTCGAGTCTCTAGGATGGCCCAAAAGGCCCTTCTCCTCAGTCGCTGACCCCACCCCCAGGTTTGTCAGACGTGATTGTCCCCTTAGTGACCCTCACCCGGAGCTTGGACTAGCGTGGCTAGCGCTTTACAACCCGTTGTGATTCAGCTCGCTGTGTTGGTACATCAACTGCCTCAAGTTGCTGGCTGTACTGCTCACCCTGCGGAGGCTATTGCCATTGATCCTGCTGGACCAACACAGCGACAGTAGCACATATAAAGTCGCCTAGCCGGTTTACACTCTAGATGCATGTCGCAACTCGCCCGCCATCTCCTCCTCTGGAGTCAGCAGCGGCTGAGGTCGCTGCGGGCCACTCACGTCCCGGGCAGCCATCAATGCCACAGCGGACACAGTTGTGGCATTTTTGCATTTTTCTATAGGGACCCCTAATGTCACTACATCGACACAATGTCAAGTCAGTGACAGAAGGGGAACGTCTTGGTTACTGTTGAAACCTCCGTTCCCTGATGGAGGGTACGAGACAATGTGTCCCTCTTGCCACAACGCTACCAACTGAATTGTCCGGGACCCTGTCTTGGCTCCTCAGCACAAAACCTGAACGAGTGGATGCATTCTAGCTCCTTTTATACCTGTTTGTCCGGGGGAGTGGCATGCAAATTCCTCTCACCTATTCTCATTGGCCTTTTCTAAAATATTAGAGGTGTTTGGGGCTCCCAAGAGCGACCCCTAGTGTCACTACATCAACACAATGTCAGGCATTTTTAAGGATACATGTGTGAAAATCTGGGCACAACCTTTGATCATGTTAAACCTTTAACCTTGGTTAAACATTAATTTGCATTGAATTGGATCAGAATGGTGACCTTAAAGGTATTAATCAAAACTTTGAATATAGTAAATACTCTTTTAGTGACCACCATTGCACCTATGGTGAGAAGAGTTCTGCCTCAAACAATCACAACACAACCTCTGACTTTTCATACATTGTTTATTTGTTACTTGCCCATTATTATCAATTTAAACTTGAAAGTCATATTCAAAACATCACTTACAAGAAGACAACCAAGTGTATTTTTGAAGATTAATTTCTATATGAGTGAGAAGGGTAAAAGTGGATAAAGAAAAACAGACAGTCTTATTTGAAGGTCCACATGCAGATATTTAAATAGTTCCCACGAAAATATGAGGTGAAATGGTATATTTCATCCCACTTGCATAGTAAGGCAAAACTGTATCTGGAAGCAACTGTTTAATTAATCTCTGGGGAAGCAGTTTCCAGTTTATATCAGTGAATGATCTGTGTACATCTTATTTGTGGGTAAAAAAAGAGAGAATTACAGTAATAGATGCAGTATATAAAAAAAAAAAAAAAAAAGGATTTTCTTCAGACCTGATTACCTAATAATCTGTTAAAATTTTAAATGAATGCTTTATCTGGATAACAGAAAAAGTTTTAACACACAAAAACACTCTTTAAAATGATTTGAATTGTTGTTGGCCATAATGCAGATATCAGACAGAATAGTTCTACTACACATGATCTAAACCTAATCAATGAAAATAGAATCATAATACAGATGATCCTTTTGTTTGTCCTAAAGATTTGACATTGACTGAAGGACATAAACATGTTGTCATTGAACTATTTGTCCCCCCACACACACACACACACACAATTCCTACTGTACTGAGGATTAACCGAAGTAAAAGTAGCATGTTGATACTGGTAGATCTTTACCTTTTTCGCTGCTCACTGACCCAATTGATTAGATAAGATGGCTTGCTTTCACCCACCTTGCCCCTCTACCATACACTGAGGATCAAGCATTTATAATCCCAGGATTTTATATCCACCAAAACAGATTGGTCCCATCAGCAAATTGCGATGGCATATGGTAAAGGTTTATGATTCATCTGGCTCTTGCATAGCAATGAGGCCCCATCATCCATCAAAAAACACAGGGAAAATATTGTAATGTTAAACGTTGACAGCAACTGGGTGAGGTGCTGCTAGCTGTGTAGATGGGCTGTGTTTGTGTTCAGAGAACTTGGAGCAGCTGAGTTAGTAATGCGTGTTCTCTCAGTGCATCTCTCTGGTGGACAGGCTGGATTATGGGCGGTGCTGGCTTTATAACGCCCAATTTGAGCTGGACCAAACTGGAATGGTCAGCATTCCTCCATTTGCCCTCATAAAGGACAGTTAGAAAATTGTCATGTGTTGCTGACTTGTTTACAGCTGATTTTAGGGTGAATCATCTCCTGATCATTTAGTGAATATCTGGTAATATTCTGCAAATTAAAGGACATTCTAAAAGGGAAAAAAAGAAACCTTGAAACACAAAATTTTACCAAACATTTTTCTGATCTACAACCTCACATATTATAGCATATTGCCAAAACATCTGCTCTACAATTCTAAAAGCTGGTTCAGGCTTCAGATGACACAAAGCCTGTATAAACAACAGACAAAATCACCTCCAGCCATTGTTTCTCACCATGCCCATTAACTGAACTTTTCTGACCAGTGGCAAGGTGACTTCTCTTTGCTACTGCAAGTTACACCCTAATTATATTGCTCCTAATGTTGGATTGGCTGAGAGACTTGTCAGTCAGCTTGTGTATTATGCTGTGTGGACAGCAATATTTTCGTTCTCATGCTAGAGTCATAAATGAACTGACACTCGTATCTTGGTTTTTATCATTAACAGACGGAGCTATTCGCCCACCCCCACCCCTCCCAGCACTGAGGTGAGTGTGCTGGCATCAGGGTCAGCTATGCCTCATGGTCGTTATTTTGTTTATTTTATTTTTTAGCTGTGCTGCATAAAAATGTATATTGTGTAAACTCACTAAAACAGCTGATGACAGTTCCAAGTGCTAAAATACATAAAGTGTAAAAAAAATAAAAAATAATAATTATATATATATATATATATATATATATATATATATATATATATATATATATAACAGTAATTCCCCACCTGTACTTGCCACATGTAGCACTGTGCAACAAAATACTTTAACATATGAGGAGAATTAGACATTATTCACTTTGAAATGCAATGCATTAAATAAGGTGTCAAGTCTAACAAGATGGTCTTAAAAGAAACTATTGATTCCAGAGGTCATTTCTGCAGTTACCCACAAATCTTAGACCACTGTGAAAAGTGGGATTACTTGTAATCCTAGACTGGCTTAACAGAGAACAGCTGCATTAATCTGCCCTTTCAATAAAAGAATATTGAGGAAGTGGGGATTCTTTTTAATGGCATTTCAGAAAGGACCACTTCTGTCAAATAAATACTTTACTTAAATAATTTGTATTGAATTGTATCGGTATATGGCATGCTTAGCTGAGCTTGACAAACTGCCTGAACTGGCGCTATGCTTGATTTATTAGGTAAAAGAAAGTCCTGAATGATTTTATTATGAATAAGCTCATCTTCTGCTAATTTAGAATAATATAAACTTGACAATTCTGCATTTGAACATATAGGGAATTTGAAGTCACAAATCTAGTTTCTAGAGCGTCTCCGTGGTATATACAGTATTTGCGATAAAACAACAGATATGTGTACATATATTGTACTTTGTAAACATTTTGTTACATTTCCTCCCCTTTCTAGAATTTTTTTTTTTTAAGCGTCCTTGTTCTATACATTATATTACATATACATTTATTTCAGACACATGAAAACATTACACAGCTGCCTATATTTCCATGTCAACAATGCCAATTCAGCGTTAAGAACATTAGTCTGCCCAGTCTCATTAAGGTAACAAGGAGGCACTTCCACTCTGTGTAACCTTCTGAAGAATCCCAACGTTAAGAATAAGTGGTGAAAGTTAATTTTTTTATTTAATTTGATCATAATGTTTTTTTCCTCAAATTTCAGCGCAGAATTTCTTTGTGAACCTGTAAAACTGTGATGCAGGCTCTGCAAAAGTGCCAGTGGATGGGGTTGCACAAAATATAGTGTTTTGAACCCCAAGAGAAAACCTCCAGCATACAAATAAGTGCAGCACAGCGCTGACAACATGATCACATGGGAAGTTGACGTGTTGCTTCCGAATATTTTACTTACACTAAAACCAAGCCCATTCTGACAAAGTACTATAAAGTAATCTCAGTCACATTAACAAGGGTAAGCGCAATTCTGAGTTGCATATTTGCTCAAAACTAATTTTTTTATTCCACTGAGCTAGGGGGTTGCAGTTTGGGTTAGGGGGTAAAGTTAATAAAATATGCATTCCTGTTGACTGTATTACATTATTTACAACTATTCACAAATCTTTTTGTGACCCAACATTGCGTTAAAGGCACAAGTAATGACTTTAAAAGAAGTGATTTTACGGCCAAAGCCAGGTGAGTTAAACTTCTATTGTGCCTCATTTTACTGGGAAATTATGAGCAGCACTGATCAGTAGAAAGTTTTTGGTCATGCATTGTTAATAAAATATGCATTCCTGTTGACTGTATTACATTATTTACAACTAAAAATGCTACTGTATTTTGGTGCCACTCTGTGAACATTTACCCTAAAACTGGAGCTCACACATGTTCAACAACACTTCCAGCTTTGGCTACAGGGGGAAGTGTTTCAAATTTCGGTATGCACAGATCGATTTCAGCAGCAAAATGTTTTCCTACTGTTGCCGAATTCACAGTGAGATTCAGTCTGCCGCTGAATGTCACCATGCAAAGAGGCCATTTACATATAAGCCACAAATGCATGGCAGCAAACACGGCTCATTAAATTTTGCCAGTGGAAAATGGTCTGAAGAAACTTACAGTAATTATGACTGTGTTTGGTTCCCCGTTACTAACTTAATATCCGGATCATAAAAAAAGTATGAATATGACCCCTTCATTTCTCAACTTTGAAGTTCCACTTAATCAAATTTGAAGAGGAATTAAAAATGTCATAATTCAGCATTTGCAGCCTATAACACATCCATCAAACAGTGTGAACCAATAATAATGAGCCATGTAACAACTCAAATAGTTTTCTTCGCTTAAGTAGAAAATATTTTTGTGACCCAATATTGCGTTAAAGGCACAAGTAATGACTTTACAAGAAGTGATTTTACTTCCAAAGCCAGGTGAGTTAAACTTCTATTGTGCCTCATTTTACTGGGAAATTATGAGCAGCACTGATCAGTAGAAAGTTTTTGGTCATGCACTGTTAGGATATGAGGCACAGTTAAAGAGCAGGGTTAGGTATGCATAATGATTGAATATATGGTTAACGAGTGCCTTGTGGGGCTGGATGGACATTGTAGAATGTGTTTTGTGTGCTAGCTATGGGTGATGGAAAGGTTGCGATGAGAAGTTCCCACAGCTATGCATGTAAAATTAGAATCCAAATTTCAAGCACCTTAATGACATAAAGTGTTTTTAGGGTCGCTGCGGTTTATAAAGGAGATTATAAAACTGACCAATCATGATGGCATTTCTGCTGCTGTAAATTTCCAAAAGATCTACATAAACTGACCAGTTTTGCATGGGTCATAAAAAGAGAAATGGGTAATTTTCAGTGTACTGTATTTGACCCAAAATGCATAATCGGCAAAAGGCGATCTAAATATTGTGCACTCAAAATATATTTAGCTAAAGAGATCTGTACTTAGAATAAAACAGCTCAATGTGTCAAGTCAGTTTATGCTAGCTGATAAGACAGATAAGCAAAATTTGTGGTTTAAAGCTGTTTATCAAATACACAGAATTAAAAGCATATGAAAATGTGGCCTTTAATAACTTACTATTACTGCAATGTGTGTAATCTGTGCAAAATAATCTAGCTACAGTGAGTAATCTACTTAAGTGTGATGCCTGAGAAATCATCAAATTCAGTGACACTGTAGAAAATACACATATTTGTGTATTAGAATTTCACTATTTATTTTATACAAATTAAGTCAAAATACAAAAGATAAACATTTTTTCAAAACTCGACTAAAGGCTGAAAGAGGAAAATGTCAAGAAGAGATATTAGAAATGCGATTCATCTAAAATAATTCATCTGACGACATAAGTGCTAAAACACTTTTGTGTTTATGGTGTCATAGCAGAAATCTATGAGTACAAAAAATGCAGAAAATGACTAATATAGTGACCATGCTAAAAATTGCTTATCTGCTTCTGTGGATCTGGTTGTCATTTGCTCTCTGCACTTGAGCTTATCAAATAATTTTTCTGTATTATTTGATGTGGATGAGAAACAAACAAAAACAATTAATGTCAACATTGTAAAATTGATGCATGCAGTTTGCAGAAAGCATATGGTCAGTGCCAGTATGTACTAAACACTGCCTATTATAAGGTCAAATTCAATGTCCACAAATTTTTTGTATATCAGTTTAATTAATTATTTTTAATGAATCTCTGTGCATTTGGGAGAAATTAAATTACACAGGAATTGTTTTGTATTATTTATATACTGTTATATTATATAATATTTGGTCACTACTACTTATTTAGTAGCAGTTTTTAACCACTGCACTGTTGGCATCCTCTGATCCATATTTGAAGATTTTTTTTTAATTATTACATCGTCAATATAAATATAAATATGGATCTAATAAGAAAACATGATAATTTGTCTATATTTTGTATAGACTAGTAAGGAAACAAATTACTGTCTAAATTACATTCACTGGCCAAATTGCAGTGGGACATAATTAGGCATTCTATGACAAGGGCTGCATGTACTACTGTAACTTAACAAAATGTAAAAAATATATATATATATATATATATTTCTAAAGCTACAGTATGTAACTTTTGGCCCTCTAGTGGTTAAAAAATAAAACGGCATGCATCTAGCGGAAGAACGTTGTTTTGTTTGTGCTTCGTTCTGCTCCTCTGCAAGCATAAATGTGGTTCGAGGCACCGGTGCACACATGGATACAGGACATCTTATCAGAGTGTTTGGACAAATAAATTATGAAAGTAAAACATGTGATCTGAGGCAGGTACGTGCCATATCTCTTTTGACTTATTGAAAAGATTAATGTTTTAAAATAAATTACGTTAACATTACATATAACGATTACTAGTCTGATAATGTCAAACGTTGTAAAGTTTTTATAACTGCAGGATATTCTGGCCAAATAGACCACAGTAGGAACTAATTTATAGATTGTCATGGTTACCAACCAGCGGTCAACATCATTTCAAGACTCACATGTCCTTGGCAAGCCTATGACTAAAGGTTTGATTTATATAAATTAATGCCATTATAAAGAAAATACACAGGTGTGCTAGCAAGTGAAAATGTACGCACCTATTATATTTATTGTATTTCACTACACACACACACCCACACACAGATGTGTGTTGTGTGTGATTACACAATTATACATAAACCATATCAATAAAATATCTTACCTGTTGAGTAAGAAAAAAGCAATCTCTCTTGCTTTTAAATCCTTTCAGATCTCAGTTGTCGCCACCTTTGAAAAGTCAAGCCGATATTGATTTTGGTTTTATTACGGACTCTGTCTCTTCCCAGGGATTATTTTTGTCAATGGTCCTGTCATCTTGCTCTGTTTGGGGTTTCTTTTTATTTACAACAGGTGATTCCCCGGAGGTTTGCTGTTTTTAATGATTCATGGTAATTTTTCTTGTTAGTTGTGACAACAAACTTTGGGCTTCAGCTACTCCCACACATGCACTACAGTAGCCGGATCTTATTTTCACTGTGTATGGATATGACATGAAAGTGGACGAGTGAATGACGTACAGTATGTATGCAATTTCCTGCAAAATCTGTCCCGACAGCTCTAAAATATAAATCATTAGTTTAGGTTTATCAAAGTGTATTTGGTAAAGACAAGGTTTGGAAGATGGATTTTTGTTGCACTCTCTCATTAATATATATATATTTTTTTAAGTTACATAGTGTAGCTTTAAATACATAAGAAATTATCACTGTATGTAGTACATATTACTTTGTTTTAAATATACAAAAAATAGTGCACAGTTGTAAACATTCAGTTTTTCAAAAACTTGTTTTTTTCTATCCAAAATCTACATCAATACTTTATAATGTTCTCATTTTCAAAGCTGAAATGGGTGCAATCAATCATAACATATTTTACATAAATTACTAATACTATTTGTGTAGCTGGTGCTCTTTATTCAAAATGACAAAGCATAAACCCAATATTGTCCACATCAACCTCAGCTCTCAAGTTCTCCTCAACACACATTAATGCGCCCAAAACATATAAAAAGCACACAGTTATGCTTTAACTAAGGTTAACAAATGGAACCTTATTGTAAAGTTCTACCAACACTCTCTCTCTCACTCTCTTTCTCTCACTCACTCACACACACACAACACACACACACACACACACACACACACACACATTGGTGCGGCTATCCTTATGAGAACTCTCCATAGACATAATGATTTTTATACAGTATGAAATATAGATTCTATCCCATAAACCTACCCCTACCCCTAACCCTCACAAAAAACTTTCTGCATTTTTTTATTTCCCCCCCCAAAAAAAACATAATTTAGTATGTTTTTAAGTGATTTGAATTATGGGGACACTAGAAATGTCTTCATAGACCACACTTATAGCATAATACCCTTGTAATTACCAGTTTGTAACCTAAGAAATTGTCCTCGTACAACATGCAAACCTTACAAACCTTACCCCCCCCCCCACACACACACACACACACACATACATAAACATACACACACAAACCTTATATTTACCACAATCATACTAAACATATTAACATAACACTGCAAAAACTGGAAAAGAATAGTAAACAAAACAAGCAAACTCAATAATAATAATAAAGAGAAGGAAAAGCAGATGTTGGGTGAGGTGGAAAAATAGTTATGCAAGATGCTGGTAACGATAGTGAGCCAGGTTGCAACAAAAATGTAAATACCTAATTAAAATGTTAATAACAGTTAACAGACATCCTGTGATCTCTGACATATAAAAGTAAATACATAAAAAATACTGAACATTACACTCACCTAGCTGTCCATGAAGTGCAATGCCATTGAACTTCTTGGACAGAAGGTGACTGTAATTTAAGTAAGTGCCACTCAAAGAATGATTACAATGTTTAAACTTTTCTAAATATGTATATTGTTCTTTCATTTTGGGGGAGGGGTGTGCTGGGGTGAAAATAAGTACAATGAATGTCCCTACAATTATGATGAGAGCAAAAAAGAAATAATGAAACAGGGGCTTTTTTTTCAATGGTCCTGCCATCTTGCACACTTGCATGCCCACCAAATGTGAGACACCGCACCCTATTCTGATCCCCCCTCAAACTTGATGGTTGTTGAACTTATTTTAAGTGTCATTTGATAAGCTACCCTGCTTGCACCAAGACATCCCACTGACCCAGCCACTGGTCATTGTCTATACCACTTCCCGTCAAAGCCGGCACACTTTGTCAGATTTCGACTTGAATATCCATTTTGCATCTGAAGTAGCGTATCGAAAGTGACTGGATCGTTCGAGCCTTTTTATTCAGCTGCCGCTCCCTTCCTCCCCCAAAGTGTTTCCACTGACACTGACATCATTTGCGATCGTCGTCATGACAGTGATTTGAAGAAATGTACAAATATATATATATATTGCTTTTCTGTGTGCAAGTGGAGAGGGGGAGTGTAATGTGGATAATTTCTGGAAATGAACAATACTTATCCGTTCGTCGCCCCTTTCGGTTTGATCTTTCGAGTCTATTGGATGAGGGCTTTATGTTATCAAAGCAGAGAATCTGTTTAATTATTTTTGAGGCAAGTCTAGTAAAAAGGTCATTCAAAGATGAACCTCATAAAAAAACCTCTGAGGCTGCTGATTGTAGTTGCCTTTAGTTAGTTCAATGAAACTTTGATATTCCTCTGCATCTGGGTGAAATTCAGTGAGGTTTAGTGCTTAATACATTGAGCAGACAGCTGTATGTATTTCTTAAAACCTTTAAATGATAGGCATGTTTATGAATTGGGAAGGTTTATGTGGTAGTGAGCACAGAACAGACTGTCAAATAAGTGAAGAGGAAGCATCAACCACCAGAGGGAAATCTGTCCCTCAAAACCTTGCCGGAGCACTTTGGTCACAGGGTGTCTTGCGGTGCAATAATGCTCTATTAATTCTCTGTGCTGTTCTCCCACTGATAGAAAGGTGTCTTTACAAACTAAAGGGCAAATCTTACTGCGTTCAATACCTTAGGGCGTTATGTCTAAAATTTGTCATGCGTGTGCACTTCTCAGTGTTAAAATGACAAGATCTCCAGTCAAAGAAGCCCCGCTAGGCATCCGATGATAGTGGGCTTGGAGAGATTTTTGTGAAGAGACATTGCCAAGAGGCAGAGTACTCCTGCACTCTGTGAGCCTACTGGGATTAGTTCCACTTCCCAGCCAACGGCAAAGAGCCTCATCTCATTCTGATTTTTTTTAAATAGCCTCCATCTGTGTCCATAAGATTTTTTCTACAGAAGGCACAATATGGTCAGAATATGACAAGGCCTATGCTGTGCATAAAGCAAATCAATCAGACATTTTTTTTATGTATTTTGTCATCCACTTGCCATTCAGTAGCTTGAGCAATAAAATATTATACTCATTTAAGTTTTAGAAAGCCAATAATTATAAGCAAAATGGGTTTCCCTTGTGCACTGAACCAAGATACCCCAAAGTACAGGATAATTTTTTTCTGTTGTCCCATCTGATATGATTGGAAGTCCAAGTATTTCATAGACTGGAGACTCTCGTCTATTGATGCTGCACCCGGCTGAAATGTATACACCGTCCCTGTAAGGAAAAGAATAGCCAAGAGAAAATTTATGAATTAATTTATTGTAGTATTATAATATTACCATGTGTTATTATTGTATTGTGTGTGCCTGTATGTATATATATATATATATATATTCTTGTTGCACTCTAATCTGTCTTGGATAGTATTATTCTGATGCAGTTGAAACTTTGTAATGCAGCACTTTTCATACTACTCTCTCCTTAATATGAACCGCTTATTTTGCATTCTTTTAATTTACATTTTTGTATTTGACCGTAAAGCACTTTGGTCAACAATTGTTGTTTTATTGGTGCTATATAAATAAAGTTTACATTGACATTGACATTATTCCTCTGTTGTAAGTCACTTAGGACAAAAGCATCTGCAAAATGAATAAATGTAAATGTTATTTTCATTAATAATTAAATAATAAGTTGTTAATATATTAATTATATGTTTAATCATCAATTATATTACAGTATTAATATAATAATAGTAATAATGTATCAAGTATTATAATCCTTTTTGTGCGCAAACAGTCAGGGTGGGAAAATTTCCTTAAAAATAAAATACACCAAAATATAAAGATAATACTAAAATATATGCATTTATTTTGCATAACCACAGCTCTGTAAATATAACCCTTTCCTCACCATTAATAAAAAGGAATCATATGTTCTACCCAAATTATTATGTATAAGACATATTTTTGATTTTAATTGTACACACAATTTTGATTTTAATTGTTAAAAAAGACAAACATAATACAAAATAAAAAGACTGATTTAAAAGGCCTTTTGTATATTTAAATGGAATTTATGTTAAGTGATTCTAATAGTAGATAAAGCATACATATTAAAATAGTAAATAATTGTAAATTAATCCACAAAATGTTGTGTTGGCTCATTCATTCATTTTAGCCCAAAATCTAAGTGAATCTCCCATTGTTCTACAATGTGGGACTTACTGAAACTCATGTAAATAGCTCTCCAGCTATAGTACACACTCCATTGCTAGACTGCTGGGGAAACTGGGAGCACTGGCACCAAGAGGGAGCTCTCGCCTAGCGTATTACCACCACCAAACAAACACACACACACACACACACACATGCACGCACACACAGGTGCACACGTGCACACACACACACACACACACACACACACACACACACACACACACACACACACACACACACACACACACACACAATGTTTTCTACTGTTCCCAAGTGCTTTTATTATTGAGAGCTAATATATATTTTTCCTAACATGTTTGATAACTAGTGTGTTACAACCAATGAAGCCGTCTTGGGCTAACAGTGAATAACTAACATAAGATAAATTTTTGACCTAGTTTCAATTGGCATTAGATATTGGAAGAAACCCAGCAACTTCATAGACTATCCACGAATGCACAGCTTTATGTTGTCCCTGCATTGTAAGCCAAGCAAGGCGCACCCTCTGCGATAGATCTCACTCCGTCAACAAATAAGGTGCATCAGATGCTGTTTTGGCCACCACTGATTGTGGGGCTAAGTTTACAGGATTTTGCAGGCTTTGAAGTAGGAACTCTGAAAAGCTGTCTCCCTCCAACACAATGGCTGTGAAGGAGCTCTGCTGTAAGAGTCGGCCAGGTGCAAAGCAATACGCTCATACACAGATAGACGGTCGGACCCATTTTAACTCCACTGCTCCTGGGTAAGAGGCAATGACTTGGCACATTATATCCATGCCATGTTGCACTGAGACAGGCAGAGCAAGTGCCAATTGAAAAGAAGGACCATGGGCTACATGACTCATGTCAAAGTGATATTATAAATGGTGAAAGTAAAGAGATAGTATGCTGAGGATACATGTTTTCTTGTTTTTACTCTCCAGAGACATGCAAAATGCAAAAGTCATTTTGTAAAGTAGAGATATTCAAATAATACATTTTGTTCTGCTCCATAAAATTTTATGATCCCCTTGTGTTTTAAATGTTATGTTACTGAGTACAGCTGTATTTTATAGAAACCAGTGTAATCTTTGTACTAAATTGATAAAGATGAAGTACAACAGTTTAATGTTATTCACAAATTGCACAACAGTAGGGTTTCAGAAGTAAAAATCCCATACATTTTGTCAAATGAGAAACTGATTTTTAAAAATAATCTAAATACCTTTTAAGACAAGCCATGACTATGTAATGTCAGCAAACCCTAAAACCCTAAAATGACAGTAACAATGAAAATGTGAACAACTTTAAGGGCTAAAAGAATACAAAAGTTTTAACAGAGGAATTAATGTAAGTGCTTTAATAAAATTATAATCTTCATATTTCTACCTTTAAACCTTCCACAAATGGGCCCCATTCACTACCATTGTAAGTGCGTCACTGCAAATTCTATTTTTGCTTTCTATTTTAAAGCAAATTCTAGGTTGAGGCGAACCTAGAATATATTATTGCATTGAACCAGGAATAGTCCTTTAAGAATTTTTGTTGAAGAACAGAGAAAATCAATGAGAAATCTTTTTTTGGGAGCCAAGGCAGCAGAAAAGAGTGGTCAGTGTTGTGATTTATGCCAAAAAGTGTCACATATCAAACAATAGAAAGTTCTTTAATATATAAAAGCCTGAATAATTACACCACACCGAGTTTATAAAAAAAAATAATAACAAAATAAAATAAAACAAATGCGCTTCATTTGAATGATCAGAGATATCTCATGGTTTTACACCATCTTTAAGATATCACACGGCTCAGTTCATCAAGAGCTTTAACTCTGTACCCTGTAGATATGCTACACCTATGCAGATCAGACAAACAGAGACAGCCTGTTGGGGGCCATCATTAGCCCTCCATCTCAACAGTGCTCTCTATGCCACACCAGTTTGATGGCCACCAGACTTCACAGAAAGATGTCTACTACTCTGATTTAGCTGTGTGCTTGGGCAACTGTCCAAAGGAGGAGTCTGCATGTGTTTTTGCATCTCATATTCTGCTAGCCATTCTCTGGAACAGCTTGATTCCCCAAAACCCTCAACTCCCACAGGAGCTGTCTTGCACTTTCTGTTCTTTAAGGGAGTGAGATCCAGGAATTAAAAGGTGGTACTGAAAACCTGGAGAGTAGCCCATGTCGTTCTCAGACCAAACTTCCAAAATACTCCCTAAAGATGGCTCATTCTAAGTACAGGATTTTTAACAGTAGTTATGGGTTGTGATATGCATAATTACAGATCAATAGAGGAGCTTTGTGTAAAAAGGGCATTTATTTTTCTTGTAAAGCCTACATACACAGAAAAAAAGTGGTAACCCACAATTGTTACCGGAACTATATATTTCTACTTAATCTAACCCAACATTTTTATAGTAACACTTAACAATAAGGTTCCTTTCATTATCATTAGTTAAGTATCATGAACAACCAATGAACAATATATTTATTTTACATAATTTATTAATTTTTGTTTTGTTAGTAAATAAAAGTACAATTGTTTATTGTAGGGTTACGTTTATTTAGGTTAGGGTTAGGGTTATTTAGGTTTACTTAGTTAATGTTAGTTCATAGTTCATTAACTAATTTTAACAAATACAACTTTTGATTTAAAAAAAGTTGTACTATATGTTGAAATTAACATGAACTAAGATTAATAAATGATTAATAATTATCGTTTATTGTTACTTCATGTTAACTAATGGTATTAACTAATGTTAACAAATGGATCCTTATTGTAAAGTCTTACTACAATTACTTTTGATAGTGTAAACTAATTTGTCAGGTTGATATAGTCAGATTAAATAGCAATTGATTTGGATTTGAATTAAACCAGTTAATTTAGATGTTACAAAATGAAGCAAATTTTTTGGTTACCTGACAAAACATTTTCAGAATGTAAATTAAAAATGTACATTAGAAATGTGCTTTATGTGGTTACATCACCAAACAATATTATGTAACATCACCAAATCAACCTAAATACATTAAATTATAACAACAAAACTATTTTTATGTGTTAGATAAGGTGAAAAATAGTTCCTTAAGATAACAATTACAGGTTTACCACTTTTTACCATGTTTATCTGATTCTACTAAAAAGTAAAAGCCCAATATTTAATTTTAAGGTTTGCAATTATATTAAATGGCAGTACATTTACCTGTCTTTCCACATTGAACATTTTAAAAGTTCAAAAAGGGACAGGAAGTGCAGCTGCAAACAGGCCTAGAGAAAATGCCAGAATGTGAGCAATCCTGCACTCTAGAGCTAGCCCCCACTACCTCCACACCCATGGTCCACATACGGCCCACATAGCACCGCCATCTGGTCTGGTGGAGATGCAAAACCAAGCCAAGAGAGCCTAAAATCTAACGCCTGCTGACAACTTGGATACATTTTCCAGTTATTAAAAAGTGATATAGGCTCTGGAACAGTGAATACATTAAAGGCTCAAGAAAAAAAAACAGTTGGAGCTCTCAGAAATCAACCTGAAGAAGCCCTTGATGTTTTTTACAGTTAAGAAAGTGTAACTTTGTCACTGATGAATTCAAAATGGATAATTTGATAAACATTAAAAGGATAGTTCACACCAAAATGAAAATTGTTATAATTTCCTTACTGTAATGTTGTTTCAAACCTGCTTGACTTTCTTTCTTCCTCGGAACACAAAAGGAGAGAGAAAAGGACCGCCTAGGGACATATGCAAAGATCCTTTTTGTGGACTTCAGTTTGGCTTTTAACACCATCATCCCAGCTATTCTACAGACTAAATTACACCAACTCTCTGTTCCCACATCTATATGTCAGTGGATCACCAACGTTCTGATGGACATGCAGCCGCTAGTGAGACAGGGTCACTTCCAGCACATGAACAATCAGCACTGGTTCCCCCCATGGATGCGTGCTCTCCCCACTACTCTTCTCCCTGTTTACAAATTACTACACTGCCAAGGACCTCTCTGTCAAGCTCCTGAAGTTTGCAAATGAAACTACTGTCATCGACCTCATCCAAGCTGATGATGAGTTTGTATACAGAAGGAACACCCCAACATTGCCCCCGCTCACCATTCTAAACAGCACTGTGGCAGCTATGGAGTCATTCAGGTTCCTAGGCACAACCATTTCACAGGACCTGAAGTAGGAGACACACATTGACTCCATTGTGAAAAAGGCCCAACAGAGGCCGTTATGAAGTCGGACATCAGAAGACTACAAAGGACAGTTTGGACTGCTGAGATGATTATTGGTTGTTGTCCCCCTTCAAGAACTGTACACTTCCAGACTGAGGAAAAAGGCTGGAAAAATCACACTGAGCCCCAGAACCGTCAGGCACAGGATCAGTTTTTCCTTAGGCGATCCATCTCATGAACAGAAAAAACTGCCCCATTGAGCAATAATTATGTGAAATAACAGCTTAGTCTATTTATATTTATCCAACATACCATACCTCTTCTGCCATACATTCCCTTGCATCTGTATATAACAGACTTATCTTGTACATACATACACATTTCTATATATACTTATATTTTCTAATCACTTTTTATTTTTATATTAATATTTGTATTAGTATCTCTGTCTTTTTGTTATATTGTTTGTGCACTGGAAGCTTCTGTTACCAAGACAGATTCCTTGTATGTGTAAGCATACTTGGCAATAAAGCTAATTCTGATTTTGATTATCTCTGAGATGTACAGCCTCAATCACTTTTCACTTTCATTGTTTGGAGAAAAGATGCAATAAATGTGAAGATAACATTTCGCCTAACATCTCCATTTGTGTTCCACAGAAGAAAGAAACTTATACATTTTAAGAACAACATGGAAAAACAGGGTGAGTGAATGATGACAGAATTTTCATTTTTGGGTGAACTATCCCTTTATATCCTTATAAATGCATTGGATAACAGCATGGGTCTTAAAGGCTCTGGAGGACCTAATATTGGTCTACCGCTTTAAAAGGGAGAGTTGATTTTGACAGCGTGGTGGCGATCTCTGTCATTTAAGTCTATAGCCACAATCAGTCACAATGTCTTTTGGAGCAGCATCTGCACCATAACTTAAAACGGTATAAAATATTTACAGCAAGTCCTGTTGGCTCAAATCAAGTCTTCTGGGTAAATAAAGTGGCATATGATCAGCAATCAAGAGCTGATGACTACAGAATTGACCCTCGAGACAGAAGAAGAATGATGTTTTTTAATCTCCAGATGCCAGTAAAACATCCTGTGCTGGCATTAGTTGTCATGATGTTTACAAATTGGTCATTACCGGCTAACAATTTTGGGGTAACATTATATGTAAAGGTAAGGGTAAACAAGAATGCTATTTTACAAAGATAAGTGTAAAACTTTAGTTTTTCTTTTTTGTTTAATGGAAGAAAGACCATCATATCGGTTTGGAACAACATGTTATTAAGAAAATTATGAATTACGTTTTGTATTTTGGGGTGAACTATCGCTAAAGAAGCAGTTCTTTTTTCCCAACCCTAAACCCTACTTGAATCCTGTGTCCACAAGGTCCCAAAGAAAATGATTGAGAACATTGCTGATCATCTGATGTCTGTAAATGATCATTGCTATGGGAAAATTCCAACAAAATGTGTTGGAATATCTCAAGTTTACATACAAAGCTTGGCTTAGCATGGTCACCAGAAAACAGTTTTTCCATGGAAGTCACTTAAGCAAAGCTGCATTACATGTGCAGATGTTTTCAGCTCTCTATCTTGTCTTTCTTTCCCTGGGTTTGTTAGAATAAGTGCACATCATTGCCAGCTAACAGCTCTGGGCACCATCCCCTGGTTATTTGAGATAAAATGCCAGTCATTTTGGCGGAGTGTGGGCACTCACAGACTGCAAAGACGAGCACAGATGGCACTAATGGACAAGCAGAATCCAACAGAGGGAACAGGGACGAGCCACTGAGGAGAGCTATTCCAAATAGCAGTAGTGAAAGCCAGGCCCTGCTCAGCTTTAGCAAGGTTACCACTGCAGCGTTTAATCATAAAGAATTTAAAGTAATAAAATAATCATAAGGGGGGGTCAGATGGGGAGGAGATTGTTCTTAATTATCCATGTTCCAGTGTAGCAAAACATGAGACAGCAGTTATCCACTCCAGCATGCCATTTGAGGAGCAGGGATTGTTGTATGTGAATGATGCAAGTCAATTTGTGTTTCATGTTCACAAGTTCTATGTTTAAAGTGATGCTCATTTTAGAGATTTTTGCAATGTTCATAATAATTTTGCTTGTTTGATTCATTTAAAAGAGCCAATTTGGGGGGCCTGGGTAGCTAAAGACTCTGAATACATCACCTGGATCCAGGGTGTGCTGAGTGAATCCAGCCAGGTCTCCTAAGCAACCAAATTGGCTTGGTTGCTAGGGAGGGTAGAGTTACATGGGGTAACCTCCTTGTGGTCGCTATAATGTGGTTCTCGCTCTCTATGTGGTGCGTGAGAACAGCGTGAAGCCTCCACATGTGCTATGTCTCCACGGTAGCACACTCAACAAGCCACGTGATAAGATGCATGGATTGACTCAGACATGGAGGAAACTGAGATTCATCCTCCGCACTTTTAATATTCCCTTCCAACTCCATGAGTTCTTGTATTTTGAATTTTTTTGATGAATGACGCTGATTTAGTGATTAAGATAATTGATTAAGTGCCTCCCAAGCCACGCTCACAGAGGATACTGAGGACTTGTTGGTCTCCATATAAACATTGACATCAGCCTTTAACATTTGTAGGAAACCAGGATTTTGCAAAAAGGCTACTTTAATGTGCCAACTATATGATTTATTTTTCTCTGTATGTGGCAACACCTCTAAACTCACCAGGGCATGAACCGAGACTAAGATGTTTCCAATTGAGCAATCCACAACAGATGAAATGAGGGACTTATTTTTTTAAATATTAATAAACATATTTTCTAGAATATATCTTATGGACTGATGAAAATAATGTATAGTCCCTACCAGATGGGTTCAAAAGTCTCCAAATATCTGTAAGACCAAGATTTTTACACATACTGTGAAGCATCAATGTTGCTCTAAGGGGCTTACACACTTATGCTTCACTATGATCAAGGACTGAGTCATCAAAAAATTAAAGTCTCCTCTCAATATTATATCATGAGGGCTGCCAGCGGCTTGCAACATCCCTTCATGACCTATAAAAAAGCCCTGATCATCAACGTTAGGTGTGTAAATATTAGCCAAAATAAACCTTTGCCCATTAATGTAATGACTCCCTTGCTCTTACTTGAGCCAGCACTAAAGAAAATATGTCCACCCATATCTTCCCAAATTTTTGTTTCTTGAAGAAACCCAATATCATATTTCTTACATTTAAGAAAATAAATAACCCTTTCTTGTTTTTATGGGGTGCCACAACCCATTCATATTCCATATGGAGAGCAACAATCCACTCATATTAACATTTGACATCTTGACATATTAGAAAAAATGGATTGTGTGTCAAAAACAAGATTCTAAAGACCACATTCCAACATTAGTGCAACAATCAAACCCTGAACTTCCCCCCGAACCAAACAAACAGAAAAAAAAATGCGCTCATTCACCCCACCCACGACAGCGCCAAGTGTCGTCCATCCCTCTAAACACAAACAATCGATGTACGCCAACGAGAGCCCCCACAACAAGTTTGCCATTGGATTGCTTAAGTCCGGTACTTCTATACAAATTTTGTGAGACAGAATTACAATACAGAAGAAAATCTATAAATCAAACTCCAGCCAATAGTTAGAATAATCACAAAGAATGTGTAGATTCATCCACATACTGTCCCAAAGGTGTGTTCCTTCCCAAAACAAGCTCCAGCCCCTTGCGGAACCAACACACACAAACAATAAGTAAATAAATAAATAAATCATTTTTAAAATACATTCCATTTCCTCAGGCAGTGAAACGAATGTTTTCCTCGGATGGACAAGTAAATGTTCAGTGAGTCAGGTCCACTTGGCTGCAAAGCGAGTACCACACAATGATTTACTCATTCCCTTGACTTTATAAAAGTCAATGCTTTTTGGGGACAAGTAAATACTTTACGGCCATCCTTAGCATCTATTCTCAATCTGGCCAGGAAATTCAGTGTAAATGCGACCCTCCGTGAATGCTAACGTTTTTTAAAGGAGTGTTATTCCACAAAAGAGACTCCAGCACAAAAAGAAACAAAAATGTCTGGGAACTAGAAAATGCTGTGGATCTTCCAAGAAAGACTTGCTTTACTTCTCGCCTCGTGTAACATTAGATCTTTATCAGAAGATCTCAGAAATTTGGCCTGAAATGATCGGAGCCCGTCTTCCTCAGTGGATCTCTGAGCCGAGACTCAATTTACAGCTTATGGCGTGTTAAGTCGAGCAGACTCTTGAAGAGCCAGTCTAGGAATTTCACCACATCTCGGGCTTCTTCGTTCTCATGAATTCCAACAATTCGGATGTTGTTTTGCCGATTACGATTCTCAAGGTCTTCCAGTTTTTCTCAAATGCATTCCAAATCTAATTTGGTTGCTAGCAGATTAGCATATAATTCCCACTCTGATGACTCCAGATTCTCGATCCATTTCTCAACGTCCCCGATTCTTGTAACCAACTCAGTTAATTTCGTCTCCATGGAAGTGATCGATCGATGTATTACAGCAAGATCCTCCAAGTCTGCTCTGACCTTCCTCAGCATTGCTGACATACTCGACAGCTGACGCTGAATCTCTCTCGCCACATCATTCAAACCGAGTCCCTGGTTTGCGGCCCTGTCAGGGGTGTCAGCTTGACCACATAAGTGTCTTTTAATGTCTCCAGAGCCCAAGGATTTTGAATTCTTTGACATACTGATCTCACAGAACAGTTATGGAACAGGGTGTATCGAATCTCACCGAATCTCAATAATGAAAAACTAGCAAAGTGCTCGCTGTTCACACATCTGACCCTTGCATTGCGTCATGTGACTCTGCCAACTACTGTTCTAAATGGCCATGTTTGCCTTCAGATATAATGATGACTTAAATCATTAGACCTGTGTCCTATATCTTTCTCATTCAAATAAAACATCCAAAGAAATTCATGCAGTTACAGTCTCCATTTACCTTTATCAGTTTTTGAGAGGCAAGGGATTTTGGCTAGTGAAAATGCTCAGAGGCTTTTCACAAAAACATCCTGCAAAGTTTTATATATGAAAGTTCACCGTAAAAAACTTTATTGTCTCTCAAATGTAGGAGTCGACTCTGAGTCAATGTAATGAATCGTTTTTCCAACGAGTCATTTTCCTTTTCGTTGTGACGTCAAGACGAAAAATTATCAAATTGGTCGCGCCCACTCATTGCGCGTGCAGACACCAGGGAAAACTTGAAAACATCATGTCGACAACAAGACGCTGTGTTCTGAAGTGCATATCAAAAGCGACCTTTTTTTCACTGCCCAGGGACGAGCATGTGAAGAATCAGTGGCTAGAGTTTATATTTACAACTATACCACACAAGTATAGCCCTTGTGCTGTGTTCACATCATTTTAATGACGATTGCTTTAGGAACATGAATGCTTTCAAGTGTGGATTCGCGAGCCGGTTGAAACTTCAGTACCAAGTTTATTTGGATCAGCTTCCTCCTCCGAATCACAACCTGTAAGTATTATTAATAATTGTTTCTTTTATGTGTTTTTTAGCATGCTTAATAAGTATTTGTGTGTGTTGTGTAAGTTACGCTCAGCGCAGCTTCTAGGTCTCCAATGTCAATTTTTTGAAATATGTGAAATGTTTGTCGATGTTATTGGAGTTGTCATAAAGAATAGAGCAATAACTTGTAGTAATGCAGTGCTTTACCAATATGTTTATGCATTGGGCTAAAGCAAACAATAACTGATTGGGTGTTTACCACCGAACTTTGGGCTATGATCGCTAACATTAATCAACTCAAATTCCTTCTCTGATTTTGATTTTTTTACTACAACGCGGTGATGGGCGTTCCGTTTCCGACAATCTCTGCACAGAGTATACCAATCACAACTGACTGGGTCATCTGACCAATCACCGCAGATTAGCGTCACGCAAAGGAGGGGTTTGGAAAAATGAGTCGTTGAACGAATCATTTGGGAGTCGGTGAGCAAATTAGGTAAACATAAATGCATATTATAAGACAACAAAAGTGTTTTTTGTCATTGCATGCATGTAAAACTGTTGTTGGGGACTCCCAAAACAATATTAGGAACATTTTAAATGCCATAATAGGTGCCCTTTAAGTACACAGCCTATTTTTCCAATTTCAATGTACTTTTTTGTGTTTTGTAGGATAGACAGAAGCAGAGCATCAGAGCTGTAATGTGCTTGTAGTTCTAATGCTTAATCACTCTGAGCCCCTCAAGCCACAGAAAACTCTGCTTCCTCACTCCCTTGCTTGTATATGAACATTTTCCCCCATTTGTCTCCTCAAAGAAATCTCACGACACTGCAAATGAGCATCCAGACAAAGCCTTTCGGCTCATCTGCAATTTTCCATTTCTGGCCTGTCTCTGCAGCTTCAAGTGGCCTGCAGTCAGGCTCCTAGTCACCATAAACATACAGCTGCACAAAACCATAAGCTTGCACAAAGGCTCACAGTCCAAGAGAAAGCAAACTAACTAAAAACAAAACCCACAAAACATAAGAAATTCCATAGTAGCTTTTTGTAAAAAGCAGAGTAAGCAACAGAGTTTGTGTTTACAGTATGTGAGCCTCTTTTTCCCCCAGACTCCTCCATCTACCATTTGACTTCCACCAGCGTGGCGGAGGACGGGGTCACATGTGATCTGGGCCAGGGAGAGATGGGATTCATGCGACAGGAGTGGCGGTAATTGGAGGGAGCTGTCAGGATGGTGAAGCTCTGTGTCCTTGTGAGATTCCTGCCATTTGGATGTGAGCACACACACGTGCCAGGGTGCCTACCATCCTGTGAGATGGCACGCATTAAAGCTAGTGATGAGGCTAATGTGTGTAGAATTGTTTCTGGCACCCAGTCCACACAGGGGTCAATGGGTGATCTGTTAGAAAAGCTGTAATTTAAAGGAAAGTATACAGCTACTTTAAAACATGGATTACTATGGATTGTGATACTCCAGTTAACTCTTAATACAATTTGTGAATTTTTGCACAACTCTTGTAAATTATAGAAAAAAAGATTACTATGGATATTATATAAATTAATAATCAAATATTTAAATGTTATATCTGTGAATTCAGAGAAACTATCACTGTAAAAAAGTGGATACATGCAGTTGTTGACCTGACACTTAATATAGTTAATATAACTCAATATAGTCAGGTTGATTTAGTCATATTAAATAACAAATATGACTTAAACAAAAACAGTAAATGTTTATATTACCACTTGAAGTCCTTTGTTTAGGTTATGGACCAAATAATGTTTATAGTGTATATACAGCAGGTACATTATTTTTAATTATTTTTGAAATATTTGGATAAAATGTCCAATAAATTCAATTAAAATTCATCCCTGGGCATTAAGATATTAAATAAAATATGAAAATAGCCAAGATAAAATGTTTCTAAATACATACAATAAAATGTTTATATACACATTTACGAAAAAAGTTTTAAAACAGTTGAGTCTGCACATATTCACTTTTATTTTAATTTACGACTTCATGATGCTTTTATGAGCAAGTTCCCCTCCTTATTTAATGTAAAAATTTCAGCTTTAAATTACAGCAGAGAAAAGGTATATTTATGTGGTGCTATAAAACACAGGAGTGTAAATACACGCTGACTGCACACCCTGCTATATTCAGTAGTAACCCTGGTGATAAACCATCTTATTATGTCTACTGGGGAAAATATGCTTATCAAGCTGCATGGTAATGTAAGCAGTAAATAACTTGATCATTGCACGTAGTGGAAATCTAACCGCATGTAGCAGCTTCAGGCCACACTACATTACTAAGAAGCACTGTACTGTATATTTGTATTTTTATCTTTTTGTAGATCACAATTGTGAGAACTGGGTTAATGTGACCTAAGTTGGTTAGACAACATACTGGTCAGGGGGAGAACACCCACACGTTAAAGCAAACATTAGTTCTTTCACAGAAGACCATTATTAAAATATACACATAAAAATTAGAGATGTGCAATACTACATATTTCCAAATATCTTTTCAATCAGTTATTGGGTTGTCTGAATGATTAGTCGACTACTCTGTCTAAGGAAGCCTATATAATTAGGGACCACCAGACCCCAATCAGAGACATTTCTTATAGGGCTTTCACACAGGACACATTCTTGTGTTCAAGAACAGCTATACAAAGTGCAACAAAATAGAACAAAAAGATGGGATTTCAAGGCACATTTTTAAAAGATTAACTATATTAAACTTGTAATGCTGTCTTGCAAAATGCTACGCTCACGAGTCATGAAGCAAGCCGCTAAAAAACAGCAAGATGTAACAAAACAGCCAATAATATTCATCTGCTTGTGTAGATAGATCAACAATTAAAAAGCTGCCTCTAAATTAATCCCTTTTAAAGTACTGACATAAAAAAAAGATTAGCTAGTAAACGAATATTGCTGTCAATTTTCGCTGCTAGTTCAATTGACTTAATATGAAATAAAGCAATGCAATTCTAGAACATTTTGTCACAACTTGATTTCATTGCGTTCCATCCATTTAAATGTGTAAAGTGGAAGTTTACTTAATCCATTTGAGTTGCGACTACATGAACACTTTTGTTGTGTTAATGTAGCTTTTATGAAACTGGGCAGGGGACTTCTATTTCCCAGCATGCTTTGCATTGGACACAATAGAGAGAGTAAATGTTAACATTAAGTGTTATTTTATGTGTTTTTGTGCAAGAGGGATACTTGTTAGAGTTTACTGTTTTATGTTGAGATTTAGAAGAGTTTCTATTATATTGGAGTTTGGGCCGCTACCATTATGGTGAAGAGTGGAAGTTGGCTATAAGGCACCCCATTAACAAAAAAATAGTGAAGAAAAAGATGATTAGAGACAACAAGCATGTCTTATTTATACAAGGCTTCATGGCACCCAGACCTGTATGGAATTCAGGGCCTGCAAAGACACTTGGCAAGAACATAGAGGAAAACATTACACACATACAAACCAGAATATGCCAGTATTCAAACTTTCACTTATAGATAAATCAATTTCAAAAGTAAATAAAATCTATAATATTTGGAGCACTTCCTGTAATCTTCATATGTTTGTACCAATCAGAATGTTAGAAAATCTGTGATGTAAACCAATTTTGCATTTGCATCCTTATTTATGTTTTTTAAAGTTAGTTTGCTCCCTGAACTCATCTGTTCAGGCAATAGTCCCCAAATAGGTGTAATACAACACTTTATATATCTTTGCAAATAATCTATGTACAGTACGTAAAACTGGAAATAATCCAATCTATATTTTTCAGGACTCCACAAGAGAAAATCAGTGACATTTCCTTTAGCGTATGCCCCAGGCTCCCATGGTGACCAGACACTAGTTATGTCATACCTTACACGACTAATTATCTGCAGACCTTTCCTTTGTCTCCTCATCAGGTTCCATCCTCTTACAACCTCGAGCACAGCTACTAGTTTCACTAATGTTTACTTGACACCTCAGTTCACATGAAGAAAATTAACAAAAAACATTCTGTTTTCAAAATGTACCTAAACTAAACTGCTAATAAAAGACTGTGGGGCCCTATTTTAAGAGCACTGGCACTAAGTGCAGCGCTATGCTATAAGTCATACATGCAAAGTCAATAGGCATGGCTGGGAAGTTTTGGTATTTTCATGCAAGCATACACTAAGTCTTGGCGCATGTGGGTTGAGCGAAATTGTGCACAATGCACTGATGGGCTGGGTGAAGTGCAATTTATTTATGAGGTTCTACTTTGGCACAGTGTCCGTCCTCTTATATAGCCCATTCCCTGTCAATCAACAGTGATAAAAACAAAGACAGCACGAAGTTTGTAGTGTAAATAGGCTGTATGCAATGAATTAGAGGAATATTGACTTCAATTCTACTTTTTTATTTTGATTTCAAAAAATGTTATTCACTTCATGAAACATGACAAAATTAAACCAAAAATATTTCAAAATTCTAATTGCACGAAAATTAAAATGTAATCAAAATAACAGTGGTCAAAAATCGTACCAAATCCAAACATTTTACTGTCTCCAACTTCTTCCACCGGCCCCTTTGCAGTCACTTAAAAATCACTCTACAACAACAGGTGGAAAAATACCAATACAAATTATATCATAAATATAAACATATCAATAATAATAATAATTGAAAAATAAACCATGATCCCCGTCAGTCACTCACTTGAAGTTGTGTCAATTGATGTGACACTAGGGGCTTCTTTCGGGAGCCACGGTTACCTCTGATTTTGAGAAAAGGCCAATGAGAAATTGGTGAACAGAATTTGCATCCTGATGTGCTGCAGGAACTACATGCAGCAACTGACCTCGCCCTCCAGGCCATGAAGGTCACAGCGTGGGCACTCAGACAGGCAATGGCCACCCTCATGGTCAAGGAACAGCATTTATGGCTGAACCTGGTCGACACGCAGGACATTGACGAAGCCTGCTTCCTCAACGCCCCCATCTGCCGAATAAGGGGCGAAGGACCTCAACCAATGGTTTTCAGCGGTGAAAAAAACAGACATTCAACACATCATGCATCCTCATCGCTCAAGAGCACGTACCACGTCTGTTCGCCAAGGGCGTCCCCCTGCGACCGCAAAAGCTCAGTAAGCTCCTCCCCAACCCGGGCCCAGTTCTTGGCCACAGTATAGAGCTCCCCGCAGGAAGCCGACATCCCGTCTCACGAACCCCTTCGTGGACCCAAAAGTCTCCAAAACATTTGACTCAGAGCAAGATGGCCTCTGCGGAGCAGAGCCCCGACAGGGCTGTGGTACTCAAAAGAGCCCCGACAGGGCTGTGGTACTCAAAAGAGCAGATTCCTCACTCCTTGACTCACCTAATTAATGTCGACACACGCCGTTCTCACATCGGTCTGGCGCCAAACAATGGACGCAGTCCCCTCACCTCCACACCTTCGTCTGTAGACACCGGATGGGGCGGTTCTGACGAGTCCAGAGGACGCCCGAGTCGCTGCTGGCTCCAAAGGAGGAGACGACGGGCGAGTCGTGACATGTGGTGGGAGCGTACGCCGCCTTGGCGATTTATGTGCGCTACCTGACCTGATTAGGATGTGTTTGTCCGAATTAACGGGAGAAACCGCCGCAGGGCAAAGAAGACAGTCAACAACACTAGGAAATTGATATGCCAGCACAGCGTGGCCCCTCTCCAACGGCCCGCGGCTGCGTGCCCTTTGCACACGGCGCCCCAACCCAATCTGGAGGCGTCGGTAGTGACCAGGACGCGTCGGGACACCTGCTGCAGGGGCCCTCCTGCCCGTAGAAAGCAGAGGTCTGTCCAGGGTTGTAGTGTTTTTCGGCAGGCGTGGGTGATTGTCACACGGTGCGTGCCGTGGCGCCATGCTCGTCTCGGGACTCGAGTCTGAAGCCAGTGCTGAATCGGTCTCATATGCATCAACCCCAGCGGCGTGGTCACAGCGGAGGATGCTATATGCCCCAGGAGCCTCTGGAAGAGTTTTAAAGGGACCGTTGTGCCTGGCCTGAATTTGGCGAGGCATTTCAGCACCGACTGCGCACGCTCGTTGGTGAGACGTGCGGACATTGAGACTGAGTCTAACTCCATGCCGAGAAAGGAGATGCTCTGGACCGGGGTGAGCTTGCTCTTTTCTCGGTTGACCTGAAGCCCCAAGCGGCTGAGGTGCCTGAGCACCTGGTCTCTGTGAGCACATAGTAACTCTCGGGAGTGGGCCAATATGAGCCAGTCGTCGAGGTAGTTGAGTATGCGGATGCCGGCTTCTTGGAGCGGGGCAAGAGCTGCCTCTGCGACTTTCGTGCAGACGCGAGGGGACAGAGACATGCCGAAGGGGAGGACTTTGTATTGGAACGCCTGGCCGTCGAACGCGAACCATAGAAAAGGTCGGTGTCGCGGCAAGATTGAGACGTGGAAGTACGCGTCCTTCAGGTCTACCGCTGCGAACCAATCTAGGTGTTGGACGCTTGTCAAGATGCATTTGTGCGTGAGCATTTTGAACGGGAGTTTGAGCAGCGCTCGATTGAAAACTCGCAGGTCCAAGATTGGTCGTAAGCCGCCGCCTTTCTTGGGTACAATGAAGTAAGGGCTGTAGAAACCCTTCTTCATTTCGGTTGGAGGGACAGGCTCTATCGCGTCTTTGTAGTAAGAGAGTAGCGATCTCCGCGCGCAGGAATTTGGCATGTTGGACGTGCACTGCGGTAAAGCGGACGCCCGTGAAGGGGGGTGGGGGCCTGGCAAACTGAATTGCGTAACCGAGTCGGATGGTCCGGGCCAGCCAGCGAGACGGGTTGGGAAGTGAAAGCCATGCATCCAATCTCCATGCTAGGGGCACCAAAGGGACGGTTATTTTTGACGTACCTGGCGGGGCTTTGCAGCGGGGTGGAGCAGGTAGTATGCCGTCGGGAGGTGCGGACGCGTCCCGAGGCTCTGGTGCTGAGAAAAGACTCAAAGCACTTTTGCTCCGGACATCCGGCAGGGGGCGGGTTAGTGACTGAGGAGGAGGTCCTTTAGTGCCGTCCTCTGGACTCGTCAGAACCGGCCGGCCGGGGAACAGTCGTGGGGCTGAAGGTGGATCTGGGGCCGCGTTCAGAGTGCCGGGACTATTGAGGCCTGGCGGCAGAGTGCCGTGAGAACGGCAATTGCGGGCCAGGTGACCCAGAGACAAAAAAGGAAATAGCTCTATTATTGAGAATGTGAGTACCGCAGCCCCCGTTAGGGGGTGTGGCAAATGAAATTAATTCAACAAAAGATTCTCCTCCCGGCCCTCCACCGGGGAACGGATTGGTCTTACCAGCTCCGGAGCTAACGTCTCAGTCTCTGGGTCGGTCATCTCAGGAGCACCTGGGAGCCTTCCGGGTCCTCGAGGGGGTCCGTGAGATGAGGGGGCGTCCATCTTCTGCGGAGAGCTCGATGCCAGGGCGGAAAGCTGGGCCCATGTTTGTTGAGGCGGAGCACCGCTTTTCTTTCTTTCTTGAAAGCCGCAGGAGGACGCCCTCGGCGAGCAGACAGGGCATGGCCCCTGGCGGCACGTTTGCAGCAGGGCAGGATGTGTGAAATAGCCTCCGTCTGTTTCTTCACCACTGAGGGCTGCTGGGTAGAGTCGTCAGATGGTGTCGCCGAATGGACGGAGCTGGGAGACGGGAGCGTTTGAGAAAGCGTGCTTTTTCTACCTCCTCTACTGCGACCAGGTCCAGTCCATGTGTTGAGTTTCCGGACCACAAGGGGGGCCATCGCGTGTTCGAGTGCAGTTCCTGCAGCACGTCAAGAACAGGACTACCCAAGTGCACATTTTTGGAGCCTTGACCCGGTGGACTGCAGGGGGGGCCATGGCGTGCAGGGGGGGAGTGGTCTGGGACCGCTCTACCGCCGAGGGTAATGAGAGCGGAGGAGCGAGGAAGCTTGGCTTGCTCAGCTCGTCATGCACGTCCGGGAAGAAAGGAACCGGGGGTGGGGCGCGGCTGTGAGCGGTGCGGCTGTGAGCGGCGCACATGCCCGTGGAACCAAACAAGTAGCCGTGAGGGGGAGGGGGGACGGGATTTTCCAGTCCAACATCACGCTCGCTGTACCCGGGGAAGCATATCGGACCTCTGTGCATCAGGCTCAGACTGGGCGCGCAGACCCGAAGGTGGCGGCGCAGACAAGTCATCAGCATCAGACGCCGCTGTAACGCTCTCCGATGCAGCGGTGATTATCGTCATCCAATCCCGGGAGCTCAAGGGACCGGCAGGCCGGCCGTGAAGCGGGCCGCACTCATCCCGAGCAGATGGGAGCAAGCAAGCGTGCTGGGGAGGCGGGTGGTTCGCAGGGGGTACCCGGCGAACACAGCCCGTCTTTATCCCCAAATCACCTTCATCGCCGCGGCGCCTGCCCCAATCCCGTGGGAAAGAGGCGAGGCGCGGGGGGCGGCTGAAGTGGCTTTCTCTCATGACAAAAGAAAGCCTATGACCGCAATGCTGCAACAGCTATGTTCTCGCACTGAGAACATAACCTTATTGGAGAGAAAACGCTCATCCCGAGCTCGGACGGAAGCCAGCAAGCGTACCGGGGAGGCGGGAGGCTCGCGGGGGGGTACCCGGCGAACACAGCCCATCTTTATCCTCAAATCACCTTCATCGCCCGTGGCGCCTGCCCCAATCCCGTGGAAAAGAGGCGAGGCGCGGGGGCGGCTGAAGTGGCTTTCTCTCACTACAAGAAAAAGCCTACGACCGCAATGCTGTCATGGCTATGTTCTCGCACTGAAAACATAGACCATTCATAAAAACGCTGCCTGCGTGTAATCGCAACCCAGGTACGCCAGGCAGTTTTTATGACCGTAGGAGGTGGGACAAATCGACCGCATCCGGAAACTACACAGAGGCGGAAACATGTCTTTAAAAAGACGCGTCCTGAAAAGGACATTCAACGCCGCTGTGTATTGCTCTTTTAGAGAAAATCACTCTCTTAAACAACTCTCTTAGAGTTGGGTTTCTGCACTGTCGAAGCGCCCAGGGGCAATTGCACTGCCGTGCAAGAAGGAGAAATCGCCGCTGTAATGCGCCCTCAATCCAACAGCATGCAGAGCGTCAGAGGAATACAGGAACTGGTGTGATCTCACGCGAACAGCATGCACAACCATCGGCTACGAAGAAAATTTCTGAATGACCTCTAGTATTTGCCTCGCCTTTATGCCCGTATGTCCGGGGGCGGGGTATGCAAATACTGACTGCCAACTTCTCATTGGCCTTTTTTCAATGGATCAGAGGCATATTCGGCGCTCAAGAGAGACCCCTAGTGTCGCTTGTCCGACACAACATGGAGAGAGCGACAGACGGGGAACTTAAATTTATTGAAGGTAATGTGCATTTACATCATGGTACTTCCATGGCACCCCAGTGGAAAAGATCATGCATCAACTTGGATGACAAATGCCAATATTCAGTTTAATCATAACCAACATGTGAGTTGCAGGAACAAAAGGTCTCTATGATAATAAGGCTGTAGCATTGGCTCTGTCCCCACTATATATCAGGAGGAGGAGTGTCTCTATTCAACTATGCAGATGTCATGATAATGAGCTGCCTGCTCAGGCTGGACTTATTGTGACTGCACATCTCTATCTCTATGTGTGTGTGTGTGTGTGTGTGTGTGTGTGTGTGTGTGTGTGTGTGTGTGTGTGTGTGTGTGTGTAATAAGGTTCCATTTGTTAACATTAGCATCATGGTATCATGAATAATGAATTTTTCGCAGCATTTATTAATCTTTGTCAGTGCTAGTTCATTAAAATACAATTGTATATTAGTTAATGGAAGTTTATAGTGCACTAACTACTGATAACACAGTAGATACATTGTATACTATATGTTGAAATTAGCATTAACCAAGATAAATAAATGAAAAGTTTTTTTTAATTTTAAGTTAACTAATGTTATTAACTAATGTTAACAAATGGAACCTTATTGTTAAGTGTTACCAGTGTGTTTTTCTCTAACCAAAACCAAAAGCTGTCTTTGGCAGTGAAATTGGCCTGTTCCACAGTAATTTTCTTTCAATACAGTTTGCAAATACTGTTCAGCCTACTAAGAGCAAATGACAAGGGGGTGGGGTGAGCATGTGTCCTCCTACAGTAGCTTTGATAGCTCAACCAATGACAGTGTTTGAGACTGTGTATGTGTGTTAGCAAAGAAAAGGCCCTGCGCATGTGTTGATATATTTGGAGGGGGTGGGATTGGCTATTAAATGGAGGCTGACAGGTAGTAATTATTCTAATGTGCTACTTTGCAGTGCGGCTAGGTTAGGTGTCAGCTGCGAGTCATTAGGCCTGACATGCGCTGGATAGTGACGAGACAGCTGTCTCCCTCCCAGGTGGGCTGACCCACACTGCTGCCACCACGCTTATCGGCCCACCGTCAGGGTGGCCGCTAGAACCGCTTAGCCCAGCCCTGGTAAAAGCTATATTTTACCCTGGCTAGTGAACACAACCTTTTCAATTTTACTGTCCAAACACCCATTAGCTTTCTGTCTCTTTAGAGAGAAAAGATGTTAAACAGAAATAATTTAAAATTCTGTCCAGGTCAGAGTAGGAGCAAAAATGTAGAAATAATTTTTTTGTTGTTTTTTTTTGTTTTATTCACTGGAAAGGACTATTCAAGAAAAAATCAGGCCTGTAATAAGTCATCCCAGTGTACAAGAGGGCATAATAAACCAGTAAAACATTATAGTAAAAATCCCACAAATGTAAGCAACAGAAAACTATATTTCTGGAACTTGGACTTGATCTAGGTTTAAAGGAATGATCTAGGTATTAGACAAAATAAAGTCTCTCTCTTTAAGAGCTCACACAACAGCAATCAAAACTTTGAATATGACATAAATATAGACCAATATGATTCAATAATTGCATATGTTCCGATTCTGAAGAATCAGTGCCCCGAGCCAGGCCTTAGACAACAAACACAGCATTAGTGCTAATATATGCAACCATAACAAGGGGCAGAACTTCCATATCCTTACGTTACAGAGGATCATATCAACTCGTACCCGCTGGCCTTACTTATGAAAAGTCATGAGTCTGTGCATATGTACCTCAGAGCAAAGTTCATAGAAGAGACCTAAGAAGGCAAAACAGTGTTAACCCAACAGAAATGTGCCTGCAACATCCACTGACAGAGATGAAAAAAAAAAAAAACAGTTAAAATATTGAGATAAATATTAATATTTCATCTGTTCTTTAGTGTTAAACTCAAATGAAAAGTTAACAGTTTTTAAAGGAGGGTACGGAATATTTTATACACAACATTTATCAGTTTCTTTATAAAAACTGTTTTCGCCTCGTGATAATTCACAGTTCCTACATTCCCACACTTCTTTCTGTTTTCAGATACTACAACATATAGATTTAATAAATTCACAGAGGACACCCCTCAAATCCCTACCAACAAACACAGAGATACAATAAAATTCAGTGTTTATCTTTATAAAGCTGTTAAAAGATTGCAATCTCTCTTTATTTTCCTGTACAAGACTAGGGTCAAGCCTTCGTATTGCCGCATAATAAACATCATGTGAAAATCTCCCAGTCCTTTAAACGCCTTCAGTATAAAGTGTCATTATGATGTGATGAAGTTATTACTCACATGCAGACTAAAGTGAATACAACCATGATCCCAAACAAACTCTGCCCCATGATTCCACTGGGCTCAAGACCAGAATACATGCAAGGCCTTCTGCTTATAATCAGCATAACCGTTGAAGGCCAAGCATGTACACACACACCATAGATTCTATTGTTTTTATATAAAGCCAATTATAATAATTATATTATAATCAGTGTTGAGTGTAACTGGACTACAAAGTAATTAGTTAGTCTAATCTAATTACTTTTATGCACAAAGCATTACATTTTAAAATATTGTAATCAGATTACATTTACTGACTTTCAATGAAAGTAATTACTTTTAAGTACATAACTTGGGTTACAAATATTTAAAAAAAATATATTATTTATGTGTAATACAATTAAAATGTGAATTCATGTTCATATGCTCATCTGTCTGCATTTCTGTGACAGTTGAAGGGTGTGCAACAATGAACAAGGAGAATATAGAAATGTTTTTATTTGAGCAGAAAATTAATTGTAAGTGTTTTAGAAAATAACTTACAGGTAAAGTAAGTAGTAATGTGATTATTTTTTAAATAAAATAATCAGTTAAGTAATCTGATTGTAATTTTTAGAGTAGTAAGTAATTTGTTGTGGATTCAATTTTTATTATTATTTACCCAACGCTGATTATAATTATATGAAGGTTAACCCAAACCTAGATTTAAAAGAAAAATAATTCATTCATTCATTTATATATGAATCCTTTTTCCAAGAGATGACATCTCTAAATATCCCCAAAAGGAGGTTGTCAGATTTAGCTATCTTCCGGGGACAAATAAGGCCCCAAACTACAGCTAAGTGCATTTGCACCCACACGCAAACTTACACTCACACACATACATATAATCTGTAGTCCCTCTGTCTCAAGTCTTTCATTCGAATTTTACATCCGACCTTGAGAGATTGTCACACATTGTCCTTTATCAATTCCCTAACTAAAGAAAAAGTAACTTAATTAGTCTTAATTAGTGCCACTATCACTACTGAAAAATTAAAGAAGACAGACTAAGACATTTGTGAACTGCTTCTTCAATTGGGTTTCTCTAGTATAACCAGAGGGAAATATATGTAGCCTGTATGCAATCTATGGGAACGTAATGAGCTAAACTTGATTTCTACTGTGTAAAATATTTGTGTTGGACAGATTGAGAGTGGATGGCTAAAACCGAAAACACTCTGGAAATTTATGCGGCTGACACTCTGAAAGGGTTTGGGCCATCTGATGGGTTAAAACTATTAAGACCACAAGAGCAGTTCTGCATCTGTGCACACAAAAATCAGGATTCAGAACTACTTAAAAGCATTTGTTTTGAGACCCACAGATACATGTCCAGATGATTGTGATCAAAACAAAAGAAGGTAAACAATGCCATTTCACGCAGATTTGATCTCTTTATGTCTATATCTGTATCTCTCTGCTGACGACAAACACAGTCATTTTGTTCCTTCTTGATATGATGATGATATATGTTATGAAAGACGGGACAGAATGACCTATAACTCAAAAAAGGTTGACATCATCATTAAACTTACTATGTTCGATTATAAAATGTTATGATGATCTATTATGATGATGAATGTCATGTGGATTGCAATTTGCAGCTCTTTAATTTTGATAAACCATGAGATCGGTGAGCAGAAGTTTTGGATTGACACTAGAGAACAGAAGTAGGACTTTTTGATTTAGTTTTTTGAGGGCACTATCTTTTCTCCTATGAGAGAATATTTGACTGACAGGATGGAACAAATACATAAATTAATAAACCAATTCTTTCAACAGCTGCAAGATAATTGTCACATCTGTGTCCTTTCTTCCATTCAGTTATGAACCACAAGTTGTAATTTATTTATGGGCAATTCAGGCTGTAGTGATGAAATGTTAAAAAGACACTCCAAACACCAAGTGATATAGGGATGCCAAACTTGCCATCTTAAAAAATACATCTACTCAAAATGACATGCTGCATTGCATCAGACCTGTAAGAAAGTGACTTTCTGCCCACATTGAGCCACCAGGAGTTTTATCTATAATATGATGTGATATGAGTCCTAGGGGGAGATTCTGGGGTTGTTTCACTGCGTCTAGCCAAAAACACTATGTTAAGAGATAGTGGCAAAAATCACTGTTAAAAAAATCATGCTTTTATGAGCACAAATAATTAGTGGCAAATAGAGATTAGATAAGACTTTTAATACTCCGTGGATCAACGGTTTAAAATAAAGAGGCCTCTCAAATTTGCATATAAAAACGAATTAGCATAAGTGTGCCGCTGAAACCCCATGTATGGTAAAAGCTTAATACACTTAATATCCCTGTTATGAAAATAAGAATTTTTTTAGTTATGAATAATAGGTGGATTTATTGAACTAAAAGTATACATTTGATGGCAGCAAACAGGAAACAGGAACCCAAAATATTTTTTATATTTTAATTTGACTGTTGTTGTGAAATGTGCATATTTAAATATCTTAAAATCAAACCACTATAAAGTATCTACGTAAATTGCCTTTCATGTAGTTGTGTGCTGTGTTCATCATTTTAAATATTCAAATTGATTAGACGAGGGAAGGAGTGAATTACAATACATTACAGATTCCCTGTATGATTTCCATAGGTCTGTCACACTTAAAGAGAAAAATCAATGCGACAAAGCAGCCCAGGGAATGCCTGACACTAACAGTAATGCTGTTTAATTAAAGCCAAGATTCCAGCACTCATTGCAATGGGCCTTTGATTTTAATAGACGATGAAGAAAAAGGCGGCGCGATGAGGCGACCACATTTGTAGCCAGTCTAGCCAAGGGAAAAAAAACTCCACACGCACACACAAACACGGCAGGACATCAACTTGGATTGAATCAGGGGGTTTACGGTAAGTACACAGAAGCTTGCGCCTGTGTTAAACAGTCTGCTAAAGGGGGCAGGTACCAGCACACCCGGCTAATCAGCAGAATGCACTCAGATACTGCAGGAAAAGTGATTTGTGAGCACATGGCTCTATCACATAGATCACTAACATAAAAACTCTGTAGGCTATAAAATGCCTGACCTCAATATGTAAAAAATGCCAATACAAACATAGAGGGGGAAATGTTTTATTGTTAATGGATTGCATTTTGTTAAACTCGGATCAAGCATACAATCCAGAGTAGAAAGTGCCATTTTAAGTCAAATAAAACCATGTTGAAAGCTTATAAAAGGGATTGAAAGCATAAAGAGAAGTCATAAAGAGATGACACACAAAAAGAAAAAAGCCAATGTTTAAAATGAAAAACAAAAATGATAAATGCTGATAAGTAAATGGACATTTTTTGTCAACTTGCACTGCTAAGGATTATAAGATGACTAATGACGATTTAATATTGGTTAATGTACTGTAGACAATGGCTAGAGACCCATAAAATGAAGAAAATACTCTCAATCCACATTTTTGGACATGGTAATTCCTCTCCAAACCCATCTAATTTGAACACTACTCTGTCATAAATTTTGGCACTCCCCCCGCTTTCTAGCTCCCAGTGCCACCCTCCAAACCATCTCACTGGGGTCCCCTTTCTAATCCTGTTACCAGGAGGTCTGGCTGTTTGAGGAGGCTCACAGATTACCACAACAGACATTGTCTAATTTATAACCAGCCTCATAGACATCTGCCCTACTTTTTGCAATTCGCATACCAAAAAAAAAAGAATTGAGTAAAAGACCTGGTTCAAAGAGCAAGGAGCCATTTCATGAAATCGGCAAGCCAGTCATTGTTAAAGCTGTCATTTATCCTCTAGGGCTGGTGTGGTTTAAATGAACTGTCAGCCTTCTACTTAATGCTTGTTAAGGGTAAGGGGCCAGTCTGCAGATAACACTAATGAGGACCAGAAAAAAGGCACAAGCACTGTTTTGCAACGCACACCGATTGTCATAACAAAATCCATTGCACATCAAAACACAATAGTGTCCTTAATAGCCACCAAAAATCAAAGAAAATTATAGAGATCTGAAGATTTACAACGGATGGTGTAAGACTCAAACTTCTACAAACATGTTAATGTTTTATTATGCAGTCAGCTCTCAGCTTCAATAAACAAGTACTTTTCGCTGCTTTATTATTTGTGATGCTCTGATTTAATTCCAATTACCCCATTAATTAGAAATGGTGTGCCCTCTGATCTAGGGTATGTTTCAACTTAATAACATTTGCCAGATTCTTTTGTACACACACACACCAGTGCTTGCTTGCATTTGTTTATACATAGTGGCTTTTTTTCTACAGCCAAATATTTGAGCTGTATTTGTCTAATCACATGTCATACAATCAGAGAGAAGATTAACTGACTATCATTAAATACTATTAAGCACTCTTATCTCCAGTCATTCGTCATGAAATGTGAGTCTACAATTTGTTCTCATTTAATCAACACATTGATTAAACGAGATCCGCATAATAGTGGGGAAACATCACATTGACGTTGTATTATGATTTCACTATGCATAACGCATAATTTATATAAATTTAAACTGACTGAATACAGTTCACAATACTATAGACTATAGTCATTTAAGGGGAAAACTGCTGGTGCACTGAGTAACGTGACACAACAACAATACGACATTGATTTCCGTGAAGTGCTTCAAAGGGCACAGAGCCAACAAAAGTGCCTCAGGTAAGAAACTTCAAGGTTTTTCACTGAAACCTGTTTGAGTGTTAAGAGTAGCTTCTCCAATTCTGTTTCATTTGTGGCTTTAAAAAAATCATAAATGTTTTGTGTGTCAGTGCACTGATAAACATGGTGTCCACATACATGGATTTTGGGATATTATTCCCTTAAAATTAAAAAACAAAGTTAGTAATTTTTAATAAATCTGTGTGTCATTTTGCTTCATTTTTATATACATTTTGTTATATTTAATTTTGTTATCACTATACAATACAGTTCTATTCATTAACAGTAAATGCATTCCAATATTCACTGTGTATTTTCACATAAATAATCAATGGGTTCATACAAAAGCTGGAAAAATGTTGCTTTCAGAAGCTTTATATGAAGTTGGGATGAAAATAAGGTGCATTTCAAACTGTTCTGCATCCAAAGCATACAGACAGCACACTGGAGGTAAGGTCATTCAGTAAATTGGGAGCAATGAAGCATCCTATAGCTCTCTATGTAGCTAAGTGCATTCATTCCTAAAAACAGACCAAAAATACAGTTTCAGGCTGCAGATGATGTTTGGACCACTCAACATGTTTGGTAGACATGGGACAATGGTAAAAAAAAAGTGTGCGTATCCCCTGAGATAGGTTGCCACGTTAAGGGAAGAAAAGGGGTTAATCCACAATATTACACATACACATTTATTGCCCTTACACATGTCATACATGCAACCTTAAAGCTAAACTTTTCTCAGTTTTGTTACACACAGTGCTGGGTAGTTATGGATTACATGTAATCTGGATAAAGTAATCAGATTATAAATGTCAATTACTTACAATTATCTTAAATTCCATTTTAAAATAATCATAATCAGACTACAGTTACTTTTAATGGATTACATGATTATATATTAAGGCAGCAACGGCAGAAAACAATTTATTGATTACCCTAATCACCTAATATTTAGCATTTCTCATTCTAAATAACCATACCAAGCAACATCATCAAGGTTCATTTTATGGTCATTAATTTTTGTTCATTTTATAATAATTTTATGTTGATTTTATTATTTATTATGACCAATTAATGTTTGTAATGTTTCTAATGTTTTATAAAATGAACTTGATATCTCAGTGTTGAATTATACATTTTGGCCATGCACTGTCATTGCTGTTAGATTTCATGTTTATTGTATGTTCATTCATGTAATGTTTAATTAACTTTTAAAAAAATTGGTGAGGCTCTTTTTGTTTGTAATAAGGAATGAAATACATTTTCTTTCTTATTGTACTTTGTTAAAATTATAAAAGGTTATCCTACTTAAATGTATGTGACAAATAAAATTAGGTTGGAAGTAATCCAAAAGTAATAAAATAAGATAACCCCAAAAATGTAATCTACAAGATTACTTTATTGATTGCATTTTTATTCATGGAAATACTGTAATCAGTATCTGACTACAATTAAAAAGTAATCTGCCCAGCACTGGAGAGACACACACACACACACGTTTTTATATCATGACTATCCATTGACTTCCATGTATTTTATACAAATCTAACAATAATTTCTATCCCCTAACCCTCCCGGTTACCAATGCCGTAGTTGAGCTCAGCAGAGTTGAGTTTCCTGGAGAAGTAGGCACAAGGGTGAAGTCTGGACGGTTTCCCCTGTTGTTGGGAGAGGCGTCTACTTCTACAAGGAAGGGCTTGTTAGGGTCCGGATGGAAGAGAAGGGGAGCCGTTGTAAAAGCTGTTTTGAGACGTTGGAAGGCCAAGGAGGCCGAGGGGGACCAGGTTAAGGACTTAGGCTTGGACTTGAGGAGTGAAGTCAAAGGGGCAGAGAGGGAACTGAAGTTCTCAATGAAACGGCGGTAGAAGTTGGAGAAGCCCAGAAAGCGTTGGAGCTCATTAATGGTCGTAGGAGTGGGCCAGGTTCGCACTGCCTCTACCTTACCCTCATCCATCTGGATGCCTTCAGGACTTAGGTTGTATCCGAGGAACTGAAGTGAGCGCAGGTGAAAGGAACACTTTTCAGCCTTGAGGTATAGACGGTGGTCCCTGAGCTTCTTAAGTACTAGCTCGACATGCTGGTGATGGACCGTTTCATTTGTGGAGTAGATAAGAATATCGTCGATGTAGACGATGACAAACTGATTGAGGTACTCCCGGAAAACCTCATTCATGAAGCCCTGGAACACAGATGGGGCATTGACCAGACCATACGGCATCACCCGGTATTCATAGTGGCCAGTTGGGGTGACGAAAGCAGTCTTCCATTCTTCTCCCTTCCGAATGCGAATAAGATTATAGGCACTGTGTAGGTCAAGCTTAGTAAAGATAGTCACTCCTCTCAACAACTCCAGGGCAGCAGGAACTAGGGGAAGAGGGTACCGGAACTTCACGGTTATCTTGTTGAGAGTGCGATAATCAATACAGGGACGGAGACCTCCATCCTTCTTGGCCACAAAGAAGCAGCTAGAGGCAGCTGGAGAGGTGGATGGGCGAATGTAACCCTGAGAGAGAGCCTCCGTTATGTACTCTTCTATGGCGGTCTGCTCTGGAATGGAGAGAGGGTAGAGCTTACCTCTGGGTACAGGTTCGCCCAGCAGGAGGTCGATAGAGCAGTCCCAGGGTCGGTGAGGTGGTAGTTGTGATGCCTGAAGGGGACAGAATACGTCCTGAAAGTGGGAGTAGCAGGAGGGAAACTCTCTGGACTGTGAGCTGGTCGGACTTTCGATGGAAGTGGTGTTTAAATGGACAACAGATTCCCTGGAAGTAGTAGAGAGGTTTGGAGCAGGTAGGTTGGGAAAACAGGTGGAGAAGCATTTGGGTCCCCACTTCAGAACTTCACCGGAAGACCAGCAGATGACGGGAGAGTGTTGGACGAGCCAGGGGCGGCCTAGGATTATGTCAGTAGTGGAGTTATCAAGTACCAGTAGGGTGATATCCTCCGTGTGCAGGCATCCTACTTGAAGCTTGATGGGGCCGACCCAGTGATGGACATGCCCCCTGCCTAAAGGTTTGCCAATTATGGTTTGGATCTGGAGACAGGGTTCACAGGTGTGTTTCTGGAGGAGGAGACGTTTGCAGAGCGTGTCAGAGATGAAATTGCCGGCTGACCCAGAGTCGAGGAGCGCGGGTACTGAGAGAGTGGAAGCAGAGGCAGTAAGTGAGACCTTAGTTAGGAGTGGGGAAGAGCAGATTCTTGGAGAGTGTAAATAACTCACCAAAGGGCGAGGTGGTCGAATGGGACACGAAGAGATTACGTGTCCCTCCTTTCCACAGTACAGACACAACCTCTGGGTCAAACGGCGTTGGCGCTCAGCAGGGGACAGGCGGTAGGAGTCCAGCTGCATGTTGTCACCTTCGGGTTCATAGGAATAGTTGGAGAGTGGTTGGACAACAGCTGGAGGAAGTGGCACCGCAGGCAGCTCGGCAAGACAAGACCTCATACGATTAGCCACCCGGATGGAAAGTAGTATGAAGCGCTCTAGACCCATGGCATCATCAAAAGAAGAGAGATGTAGTCGCAGCCGTGGTTCCAACCCCAAGCGGTAAACAGTGAGGAGAGATGACTCATTCCATCCACTGGAGGCTGCTAGTGTGCGAAATTTCAGGGCGTAGTCGTTGATGGAACTCTTACCCTGGCGGAGGTTATACAGTTGTTCACCTTGCGATGTATCCCCTGCGGGGAAACCAAAAACTTCCCGGAAGTGTTGGGTGAAGCCGTCAAAGGATAGAGTTACGGGGCTATTGGAGTCCCAGAGAGGTTGGGCCCATTGTAATGCTTGTCCAGTTAGAAGAGAGATGATGAATGCCACCTTAGAGCGTTCTGTGGGGAAACGATGTGGTTGCATCTCTATAGTTAGAGAACACTGAGTCAGAAAGCCACTGCAGTACTCCGCCACTCCTGAGTAGGGCGCTGGGTTGGCGACGGGTGTCGAAGAATTACCCGGAGAAGAAATAGCGGAAGTGCCGGTGGATAATGGCGGAGCGGAGGGATCCAAGTTGCAGTGAGTGCTTGCTGAAGAGCATCTACGAGGGCTTGAATGGGATCGGGTCCTTCCGGGTTCATGATGTTGGTGGTCTGATCTTCTGTAACAGAACCACAGACTCGAAGATAGTGTTGAACCCGGAGGTATAGTTTATTGCAGGGAAAAGGGGAGTAGGAGAAACTGAGTGCACAATGACGTGCAACGGAGTGAGTATCAGAGGAGGTTGATGAAGGGGCGATGAAGTAATGAGCCTTGACACACCTGAGTGTTGGAGTGGAGAACTTGGTAGTAAGTCGCTGGGATGAATGAGCGAGGAGCCCGGAATGGCGATCACTGGAACGTAATGCAGAGGCACTTGACAATGGAGCGTTGAAACACGCCGGAGCATTGGAGAGGAGAATATCGTCGGATATGGAGAGTGGAGCTTTTATGTTGTGACGCAGATTGATGAGGGAACAGGTTTCAGGTGTGGGTGATTAGTACTCTGGAGAGAGGGAACGTGGAGTGAAAGTGCTGGGAGTGTCAGGCTGAACTGTTACACCATCATACTGCTCAGGAAGGAGACGCATTCGGTCTCATAGGTTTAAACACAGTGTGGTGCGAAAAGTGCAAATCAATCCCAGCACAACAGCAAAGGACCTTGTGAAGATGCTGGAGGAAACAGGTAGACAAGTATATATATCCACAGAAAAACCTGTCCTATGTCGACATAACATGAAAGGCTACACGGCAAGGAAGAAGCCACTACTCCAAAACCACCATAAAAAAGCCAGACTACAGTTTGTAAGTGCACATAGGGACAAAGATCTTACATTTTGGAAAAATGTCCTCAGGTCTAATGAAACAAAAATGTAACTGTTTGGCCATAATGACCATTGTTATGTTTGGAAGGAAAAGGGTGAGGTTTGCAAGCTGAAGAACACCAATCCAACTGTGAAGCATGGGGGTGGCAGCATCATGTTGTGGTGGTGCTTTGCTGCAGGAGGGACTGGTGCACTTTACAAAACAGATGGCATTATGAGAAAGGGAAATTATGTGGATATATTAAAAGCAACATCTCAAGACATCAGACAGGAAGTTAAAGCTCATTCGTGAATGAGTCTTCCAAATGGACAATGACCCCAAGCATACCTCCAAAATTGTAGCAAAATGGCTTAAGGACAACAAAGTCAAGGTATTGGAGTGGCCATCACAAAGCCCTGACCTCAATCCGTTTTGAAAATTTGTAGGCAGAACTGAAAAAGTGTGTGCGAGTAACGAGGCCTACAAACCTGACTCCGTTAGACCAGTTCTGTCTGGAGGAATGGGCAAAAATTACAGCAACTTATTGTCAGAAGCTTGTGGAAGGCTACCCAAAACGTTTGACCCAAGTTAAACAATTTAAAGGCAATGCTACCAAATACTAACAAAGTGTAGTTAAACTCCTGACTCACTGGTAATGTGATGAAAGGAATTGTGACGAGGCAGGCAAGGAATAAGGATCTAAATGCTGCTTTAATAGCAAAGAATAAGCAAACTAACTCAGAATATAAATAAAACCAAAACACAGAGCATCAAACAAAACATGCAAAGACTGCAAAAAGGAAATGGGGAAACCAGGGCTTAAATACACAGGGGCAAACAGGAAACAGGAACTAAACAAGAACTTCAACATAAAAGACAAGACAAAAAACAGGGCATGTGTGACAGAAATAAATAATTCTCTCTTCTATTATTCAGACATTTCACAAAATATGTAGTGATCCTAACTGACCTAAGAAAGGGAATGTTTTCTATGATTAAATGTCAGGAATTGTGAAAAATTTTGTTTAAATGTATTTGGCTAAGGTGTATATAAACTTCTCACTTCAACTGTATGTTTAATAAGCCATTTATCTTGTGGGGACCGCTGGCTGGGCCCCACAAGGTAGGTGATCTCAGGTTTTACCATCCTTGTGGGGACATTTTTTCCCCACATTGTAGTACAAACCTGCACACACACACACACACACACACACACACACACACACACACACACACACACACACACACACACACACACACACACACACACACACACACACACACACACACACACACACACACACACACACACACACACACACACACACGTATGATATATTTTAAAACAATAGGGGGAAGTCAGAAACTCATACTTTTTTGCATCAAATAAAAAAAAAATATTATGAAATATGTTTGTACCTTAATATGGCAATATATACTGGGAGATACAACTCATAAACTAAAAATATATCAAATATATCAACAATTCCTTTGGATATGTTTTACTTAAGTCCAAGTGATATTGATATAAAAAGTGACATGAAATAATTTTTTGCTACTTTTCCACTCTTGCCTGTTTTAGGGTTAACATGGTTGGCCAATTCTTTGAATCAGAATTAATCATGCTAATTTCTGATGTATTGTTATAAAATATGAATAACCAACACTCCTAGACACATAATAAACAATTTGATTTAAAAAATCTAACTTTCTATATCTTGTTTTTGTTTTTATTATTATTATTATTATTTAGTCCCACTGTCCACATGGGCACCAATTTTTAGGAAAACTATTTGCTCTAGAATTATTTATATATTTTTGCTTGTTAATTAGGTGCTACTAGTTACAAATCTAAAAGGGAAATGGAAAGTAAATACAGCAGTCACACTTGTGTCTCAGGAGGTTATGAGTTTAGATAAATTTAGAACAGGAGAGTAAAAGAAAATACAAATATCAAAAACTTAAATCATGCCTACTGCAAAGCAAACAACATTTCTTCTGGTTTTCATATCACTGAGCAATTCAGCTCAGTTGTTCTCATTTGGCAGTTGTCCCTTATTAAAGCATCCAGACTCACTTCATAATGGCCTTGCTAGTTCATTTGGACAATGCTCACTCTCTTGGCTCCCAGAGTAAAACACAAACAGTTCGGGGTCTGCCGCTCTGTGCCCTAATCCAGTTATGAGATTGGGCTCTTAAACACTATTGCTGCTAAGTCCGTCTGTGTTTGCCTATGACCTGAGGGACCCGGCTTGCCAGCCTAGTCCCTTAATCTGTCCCCCACTTTCTCCTTTTTGTTTCCCTGCCTCATTCTCAGTCTCTCTTCCTCCCTCCACCCTGTCGCTATTTCTCCATGCCAGCAGTGTCTTCCTCTCCTGCCTCCTCCAATGGCATTCTGAAAGAGCTGGCCCCGCCATGCCACTCACTCACAGTCTCTTTATTAAAATGCTCCCACCACTCTGTTTATGTGACCGATGACTGTTAAATTAAAAAAGATGATGTCACACTGGGCCACGACACTAAATTTGTATTGATTTATTTGCAGTGGGGTTCCGCCATGAGCACAAGGCCTCGGGACCATGAGCTGACATGTTTTCTTTGTCTGAGGTTGGAATTTTCACCATTTAAAAATACACCCCAGCTCATTACAGCCCTGCCCTAAGGAGTAAAGCAGTCTGCATGGGCTAATAAGGTATATGTTAAACAGAGATTTATTTTAATAGGGTTGAATGTGTGCATAGGCTGCGCTAAAATGACATTATACAGTATGTCTTGAACAATAGGGAAGAATCCTTTGTGGGGTCTATTTGTTCAAAATCTTCTAATGTACAGACCCCATGTCTGTATTACACATTACGAGTCTTCTTTGGTTTCCAAACATCTGACAGGGAGGTAAGGGAGTTGAAATCATTTGGGAGAGGAAAATGAGGATTGATTTCTTCAAAAAACAAAATTTCCAGCTGAGCGGCATCTTGAAAATTTATATTGTCAAACCAGCATATCCACAATCCCCATCGGTTATCATCATTACCCCATACAACCCCCAGAAGACTCCAGAGAGGGAACAAAAGCAAAGACTATGCAGAGATTCAGATTAAAGGTATACTTCAGGGATACTCATTTACTCACCTTTATTTTGTTCCAAACCCTGGCCATAGAAACAAGGTTCTATGGGCATAGGTTCCTCTGCCGTGGAACAAAAAAAGGAGTATGTACTGCAGGCAGTTTGAATGTTCATATTTCATTGCATCTTTATTCTATACAATGAAATGTAAAAAAAAAAACATTTTCTTTTGTGTTCTACAGAAGAAAGAAAGACATGAAATGTAAATTGTAGGTAAATTGTGACAATTTTTATTTTTGAGTGAACTATCGCTTTAAGATCCATAATTACAGGAGAAATGGAAGCCTTTTCCATGGGTCCCATCTTGACTTTGCCTTTGTGTGGTGGCTCTCTGGGGTTAATGTATGTTAATGTATCATTTATAAAGGTGCTTCTTAGTGTGTTTTGCACACTGCTGCTTTGTACAACAATACCAAGCCCTGCTGAGACTGTTAGTTGAAGGCAGGAGAGAGAGAATAAGAGAGATGGGCAGGCGGGCATTCAAAAGAGCCCCCGCCAGTAATAGGCCAGCCTTTGGTGTGCTGCCACATTCTCTACCTGCTGTCTCCCACTGCTTTTTACGGAAACTTGACGGCAGATGTTGCAGTGCTAGCTGGCTCTGAAGTGCCTCTCTTGCTCCCCGGTCTCCCTAACAACACAGTCAAACCACATTAGATCTCTTCATTTGTGCCCCAGGCAAGTTCGGCAGTGCAGCTGTGTCCACCCTCCACTCTACCTTTGGTGTTGGAGCCCCTCAGGCAGTAAATGGGAGAGCAGAAAGTGTTCAGGCTGTCTTAAAAAAACTACATCTGCTGACAATCCAGCAGTATGGCTGTGGGTGGAGTGGGAGGAGGAAGGGACCGGGGAGGTCTCAGAGCTGAACAGATGTCTGCGACAACCTGCTTCCTTACACCTGTATGAGTCCTCGTAACCCCACAGATCCGGCACTGAAAAATTCATGACCCTTGAGGGTTCATGTTGGGCATCAAAGCCCCCCTTTCTCTCTAGCCAAATATACACAGCCCACCTTGACTCTGACAAGGGACTCCTCAGGCTTTGATAGCTCATGCCTCCTCTCAGACTGAGTTACAAAGGTTTTAACGGTTTGTTTGAAAAAAGTAAAAAAGAACAAGTGGCTCATGCGTGACTGGGATGTTTCGGCTAATGGGAGTACTTGTGCCATGGATGCAGGGAGAACTTCTTCAACATGAAACTAATGGAAAACTGTTGTTTCACACTGTGTCCTATTTTAGTAGGGATGTCAAAAGTTCTTTGTTACCACGTCGGTACTAAAATATAAAAAATACAGAGAGCAGTATCTAAAGTCTCAGAAATACTGACGTAAACATGCAGCACAAAAATGTGACAAATTATCTGTGCATTAGGTCTATTATTTCACTAATATTAATCACACAAAAATATTCACAAGAAAAATAAAAAAGGCACTTAATGCTCTTGAATAGATTAGCTTTAATATGTATTAGTGTATTATATTATCAAACAGTGAATAACACAAGTGAATTAAGTAGTTTAATTTAACTTTTATAATTTCTGCTTTTGCTTGTAATAGGGCAATTCAGTTTGTACTCCTTGAAATTAGCATATTCCAGTGATGGTTAACAGGAAATTCTGATGGGTTTTTACAGCAGAGAATGTTTATTTGAAATGGTAAATTTTTTGAGTAAATAAATAAGTCAATATCATGCCTCCTCTAGTGTTGACACCACTAGCCTTGTACCCTCCACTGTTGACTCTTTCTTTCCCTAACAGACCAATACAGATATGTGAACCCTTGGTTTTTGAAAGCCAGTTTAAGGCAAATTAGCCTTCTGGGTTGGCATATCAATTAACAGCATTATTAACTGTTTACTTGTTTAGAAAAATTACTTGAGAACTTCATTGAAAAGAAACTTGAAGTATACATGTTATTGTTCTGATTGCATTTAATAATTACATACATTTTTAACATTAAATAAAGGAGTGTGTTCAATACCATATTTGCTGTGGTATTGAAATTGGTATTAAGAATTGTGAAATTTCCCTATTTTGGTTTTGGTGTAAACTACAGAAATTTGATCCTAAATGCTAGGGTCTCTTCAAAATCTAAGTAAGATAACCTGCTGTCTCCTGCCTACAATGGCAGCTGTCTATAGAGGACCAGGACTGCCAAAATACAACATAAATATATATGTAAAGAAATGTACAACATTAAAAAAGTGTACATATAAATAAATAAATGTTAAAATTTGACATAAACGAGATTTTATACTTTTATTCCATATTTATTTATTTCTACATGTATTTATTTCCAAATTTCTGTGTCCTTATGGTAATGGGGGGAAACTAATGTTATATCTCTGTAACTCTGTGTACCTAGAGTAACCAAACCAGTACAGACTTTGAAAAATCCTGGCTGGGATTTCTAAAATGTCTGGGACGCTGCTGAATACTTTGGCAGATAAATTAAACAAAAACTCAGCTTCAACAGATCTGATAACAGACACTTTGATATTGACAAAAAGCAGCGTGTGAAATTATCCAGTATCCAATTTTACGCAAACGCGTGAATGTTGGCGATTGAAGCTTGCCTTCATTCAGGACCGGCACGTATAGCCAAAGTAGGCAGATCAGCGAGGGTGGCAAAAGGGCGGGGGGAGAGAGAGAGAGAGAGAGAGAGAAAGAAACGCATGGCTAAGCTTTTGGAATTATCACTGTCAGATGACGTCCCATTTTTTCCCAGGACAGTCCCATAGCTTTCTTTTCCATCAGCAATGTAGCATGTTCATACAAAAAAGCATGTGGATGCTGTTAAAAGTAAGTGTTCATTACCAAGTGTTAACAATTATTTTGTGAAGCAAAGTTCAGAATCTGACAAGGTGCATGCAAGTGAAGAACTTTTTGCTTAACACTCTGTTCTGTATGGCCATAGTTTTGCATATCATGACCTGATAAAAGTCTTGCAGGCCAGGCTGGAGGAATCATTCATACCTTCTGACATTAAAAAGTATTTGGATGCCCTGGTTGAAACTAGTGACATGTGAGTGGATGATTTATTTTGTGCAGTGAGAAATTTCTATTCAGCATTGGTGGATTATCTAAAAAATTGGAGCTGCTCATTGCAGAACATAGAAAACTTGAGTGGGCCCTACTGAGAGACATCCCAGATTGCAAAGATATTCAGAGCAGCCTCGAACACTTCTACTCCAGAATACCCTCAGTTTGATTGATGAAACCACGCTCTTTGATGATTGGGCTTGTGCGAAAATCATTGTCACTCGTCGCATCACTGAGTGGAACATGAACAAGATGGCCGTGTTTGAGAGATGGACAGACGTTTTTCGTGACCTGGAGAGCAAGACCATAAACTTTGGAGTCTTAGACAATGTTGTGGAGTTTGTTTTATGCAAGCAAGGTACATCTGCATCTGTGGAGTGTGTGTTCTCATTAATGAATGCAGCTTAGACATCAGAAAAATCTTGACTCAGTGTAACAGTAATGAAGGCAATGCTTTTTGTACGTCTTAATTTTGGACTGGACTGGTCTGCATTTTATGATAAACTCTTGAAAGACAATCGAGAAAAATTGCTGCCAGCGAAAAGTACATGGTGACAACAGTTACAGATGCGGATGCACCCTCTACTTCACATTAATCTGTGCCTAGGTAAGTATATGTCAATTTCATTATTGTTGGGAGGGGGCTGTCCCGTTTTCCGCAAGCAGGAATCTGGTCACACTACTGTCAGATTAATATGTCATTAACCTGTTTCTAACCAAAATTCTCTCCTTCAGTCTACTCTCCCTCCACTCTTTAGTACATGTCCTCTGGCATTGAAGAAATCCACTCACTGCCCACAACTCTAGACAGTGTAGCATCTGAACCAATCAGACACAATTATTCTTTATTTAATTAATAATCCAAAAGACATCTCAAGACTGTAACAAGCAAAGATCCAAGTAGGCCCAAGCAGACTCCTAGATGTCTGCCCTCCCACTGATCATTATCAGGTTTTATTCTCCCTTTGCTGACACTGGTCCAGCAACTAGTGGACCTCAGAAACATTCCAGGTGGGGGAGTTAGCCACATGCAAAGCCAAGGAATGTGGAGAGTGTAATTCACTCCATTCCCCCATAAGAAAGAAACATAAAGCCCAAAAAACAGACTTTTCTTCATTAATTTATCGACAAAATGTTCTACAAATGAAAATGCATATCCCCAAAATATTGTGTGCATGATTATTACTGTCTTGTATAGTTTATTTTGTACTGTATATGTTTTATGCATGCTTTATGACAAAACAACTAGATAATGTAAAATTATTGGTATCATGCTTCCTATCAAATTAATCCTTGTGTGACGCACTGCACAATGGTGTATATCACCTCCTTATAGCATGCATTTTATGCTTGTTATATTAATCAGAGCATAAAAGGGGCACAAACTGCCAGCTATCTCCAATCATGCAAATGAGTCAGCTTCCAAACAAAATAACTTTTCCCTCTGAAAATTGCAACTTTCTCATTGGTCGAGCCAAACTCGAGAGAAGTGACCTCCCTCAGGAGTTAAAAGGCACTGTCGGAGTGACCTCCCACTCTTTTCTCTCTTCTCTTGGTTGCTGTTCGTATGGGACCGGAAACATCCAGTCGAGGTCGTGGGCCGGCAGGCCTCAAAACATCAAGCCATTTGTAACTTCCTCGATCATAACAGAGTCAAACTAACACCGCAAGTTCATCAACATTTCTTCATTCAACGCAGAAGTTGATTGCAACTTCAACACCATCGACTCAAGGAACCATCAAGACTTTCTCCTGAGACTGCATCCAGACGCTCTCTCAACAGCCAAGGCATTGCAAGTATCATACAATTAACTAACTAAACAGAGGTTTAGTATGAGCTGTGAACCACTTTGTAAACAAAGGTGTTTTGAAGTAAGAAACTAATGGTTCTTTCAGATGGTTAAATTACTCTTTTCATAGCTTCATTCCCCTGTTCTGTTTTGGTTTCATTCACTTTCACTTTTCCATTTCCCATGTACATGTGATTTGTGTGTACATGTTTGTTTAGACTAGTTATGTGTTCGTGATTTAGTTAAATAAAGCTTTTGTGTACATTCTTGAGAGATGATTCTGGTCTGCTTGTAAATCAACATCAATTTAACGATTTGATGCATGCTAAGAAAGAGTTATTTTTCTGTGGCCATGAAAAATATCCTTTCCGAGAGTTGATAGATGATCAATACTGTGTGTTTGCTGGATGGACAGATTAATTGATTGTAATAATAATTCAGCTACATCAAGTTAATTCTATTAATTGATCCAAATATTTATGAATTAATTATAGCGAGTTATGATTAATTATTCATATTTCCCTTTTAAAGATAATTTGACTGTGGTATATTTTGATAAATATTCTCATTATTGTTTTTAAAAGATTTCACTTCAAAGTTATACCTAAATATGTGTAATATTATTTTCAATAAGCCATGAGAATAGTATTACTCCAATAAGTGAATGAATCATAATTTCCTTTTTAAAGCTAATTCCTTAAAATAGAAATTGTGAGCGGATACAACGAGATGTTGTTTTACGATTTTAATGGTGGAGAATTTTATTCAGACAAATAATCTAGTTATTTGTCATTTATCTAATTCATAATGGTTGTCGAACTTGACTAATTCCATTATAAATATCCTTATATAATAATGTAATATAATTAAGGACAGTTTAATTTAATTCCTAGCTCACACATACTTTTTCCCTACATATAAATTATAATGGTACTTTAACCCATCCCATGTACATTTATACTACCAAATTTGCAACAACAGTTTCCACTTTAGGGCACATCTATTGATATTTTCTATCCTCTAATGGGGCTTTTCCATGGCACGGTACATCTCAACTCGACTCTGCTCTCTTTTTGGTGGTTTTCCACTGTGGATAGTACCTGGTAATTTTTTTAGTACCACCTAGGTCGAGGTTCCAAGCGATTTAGCCGATGCTAAATGTGACGTCAAAACCCTGCAGCTCACTGATTGGTCAGAGAGAATCGTCAATACCAGCGTCACTGAATTTTCGACACGGGACATCACCCGCTAGTTGTAAAGTTAGCTAAAGTGATGGCAGTCTCATTTGTTCATGTGACTTTCAAATTTAAAAAGAAATGGCTGTGTGCAAAACCACACCATGGTCAAGGTGCCGAGGTGCAGATGTTCCTCTCGTTAGCAACAAACAAAGCGAAAAAGTCTTTCAGGAAGTGTCTCAGCTGTTTGCCGCACAGCTAAGACACAACTACCAAGTGACTACAGAACCATAAAGGAAATATGGAAGTGTTTTGACCAAATGGAAGCTATCTAAACCGGCGAGCAATGGGAGGGAGAGTGCCCAGGACTTAGTCACTGCTGGAGTCCACGATGGAGGATGGTATGTTAACTCTATACTCTGCTTGAAAGCTTTACTTTATTTAGTTGACCAGCTACTGGAAGCTTGCTTCTAAAACAACCAGGCCAATTTAACTGTAGCACTTGTGTAAAATCACCATGCAATGACTGCTTTATGCAGCACAATGAGCTAGTAGCTAACAGCTAACGTTGTGTTATTGTTTATTGTTTTGTGTCGCATTTAAGATGATGTCACGGCAGTAGAGGTGGTGCAACTATGACGATCTGCCTATAATCCCACCCACGTTGAGTTGCCACTAAACAAGAGTGGAAAAGCAAGCTCAGAAAAGTAAAGGGACTGAACTGTAACGTGCAGTGGAAAGTGACATCCTACAGTAACCCTCAAAGAAACCTTTTTGCATTTTAACATTTTCATTCAATCACTATTTAGTATGTTTATTACCCATAATGTAGATGATTTCAGGTTTTACAGTCCTTGTGAGGACATTTGGTACCCACAAAAAACCCTACATATTACAGACACTACTTCCTGTACTGTTACAACACACACTAACTACCAATCACGCTCTATTTCCAGCACTGGATTTCTCAAATTTGGTAACATGTACAAATTTTGAATCATGTTGTGAAAGACTTTGTGTATTTTGCATCATGGTGAAATGTCACTAGCTTACTTGGTCTGCTGTAGTGGGACGCATGAGTGATACTCTGTCATATTGCTGCCGCAGAAGAGCCCACAATGCCTCAAGGCGGCCCTGTGAGGAAACAAGATTTATCGAGATGTGGGCACAGTTTGGTTTCCTGTTTTCAAGCACAGACATGAAACCAAACCTTATAGAATGGCAATTTCAAGTACAGATTAAAAATGAAAATGACGAAAGGGTGGTGAAAAAGAGGTTTGTGGCTTGTATCAGTGGTGATAAGAAGCAACTTACCCTGATAGGAGTATACCATTTGGATTCATACTGATGGTATGTGGGTGAAGATGGGGTTGGCTTTTTGATCATGGATTCTTCTGCCTCCTCTGGTACAGACACCACTGCATTCTTGGCCTTCTCTAGTCTTGCACCTTCCTCTGTGGACCCTTTCTCTCCCCAACGAACCTATGAAGTAATTTGAACACTCAATAGTCTAAACTTAACAGTGACAAGGGCTGTACCAAATCTGGTATTTTACATTTCATGAGAATAGTACATTTAAAATGTAAAAGTTCTGGCCACCATTAACTTGCATTATATGGACATACAAAGCTGAAATATTCTTCTAAATATTTGTGTTTGTGTTCAGCAGAAGAAAGAAAGTCATAAATATCTGGGATGGCATGAGGGTGAGTAAATTAGGAACTGGTGAACTGTCCCTTTAAAGTCAAAAATATCTAAGTTATGTAACTGTTTGATTACAATAAAATAAATAAATGTCATATTAAAAGCTGAAATTCTTTAAAAAAAAAGTTTGCATAAGTAGTTTGAAATCATATTTTATTATTATTTTATTATTATTTCTTTAAAAAAATAGCAGTGATTTTTTTTTTTTTTTTATTGTATTAATATTTTAAAAAAACTTGGTCTAATCAAAGTCAGCGGGGTGCAACCAACATACAGGCAGCCTGAGTGTCAAGGTCATTATGTTTTAAAAAAACATTTAATTTATTTTTTTTATGAAAAGGCACATTTTGTTCAGGTCAAATAGAGTAATCTTTAGAAAGCTTCTTGATATCAATAACTCAAAAAATCAAGATATTCTAAAACAACCAGGCCAATTTAACTGTAGCACTTGTGTAAAATCACCATGCAATGACTGCTTTATGCAGCACAATGAGCTAGTAGCTAACAGCTAACGTCGTATTATTGTTTTGTGTCGCATTTAAGATGATGTCACGGCAGTAGAGGCAGTGCAACTATGACGATCTGCCTATAATCCCACCCACGTTGAGGCGGCAATAAACAGCAGTGGAAAAGCAAGCACAGAAAAGTAAAAAAAAAAAGTTTGCATAAGTAGTTTGAAATCATATATATTATTATTTTATTATTATTTCTTTTAAATAAATAGCAGTGACATTTTTTAAAAAATTGTATATTAATATAAAAAAAAAAAAAACTTGGTCTAATCAAAATCAGCGGGGTGCAACCAACATACAGGCAGCCTGAGTGTCAAGGTCATTATGTTTTAAAAAACATTTGATTTATTTTTTTTATGAAAAGGCACATTTTGTTCAGGTCAAATAGAGTAATCGTTAGAAAGCTTCTTGATATCAATAACTCAAAAATTCAAGATATTTGTAAAAAAAAAAAAAAATCATATTAATAATAATATTTGTTTAATTTATTTTTCACTTGAAGTATTTTAATAACTTTTGGTTACACAATTGACAAAGTTGTCAAATAAATGTTTTGGAAGAAGAAAAAAACATTTGTCAAAAATTAACAGTATAAAATCAACATGGACACAAAGATTACATTTCTAAAAGCTGGTGTGTTTTAAACAAGTTTTAAAAAATAATAATAATCTTGGGCAAACTTTTTTGTCAATGTAGATTTTTTCATGTCAGTAAAATATACATTTAATATAATATCATTATCTTGCCTCAAAAGATCTTTAGAGCTATCACATTCTACAGCAACTGTCATGTTTGGAGTCACGCGCAAAGGTGGCTTATCCTTCACATTATGGATGACTCGTATCATATATCTCATTTTGCCATCTAAACCTTCTAGCGTGAAAATAATTAGGCTTAATTGAAACTGCAGTCCTCAGCAGTATATTAAGACACAACAATATAGAACAGGTTTTCTACGATGTCCCTGGACATTCCAAGCTGTGGCAACTCTCAGTTAATAAAACATTCCTTTCATCCCATTTTTCCCTCCTCACATGTCAGCATGTGTTTTAAGTCAAAAGGAAATGGGTGACAGGTTGATCTTAGGTACACCTTCTCCCAAGGTCCAGAGAAAGCTTCAGAAATGGAGATAGGAAGTCTGGATGAATGAAAGCTTTCGAAATATTAAAGAAAGTTGTGCCTCCGTAAACCCTAAGCCTCTCACTCCTATGCACACTCATAGGAAAAGTTGGTAGAAACTTATGTGATAGTTCCTTATTTGGAGGGGGGTTGGAGAAGGAGCAACTGAATGTGAAACAAATATCCCTATTAAAACCAGCTCCTTTTGAGATGGATACAGTACTAAGTAGCACATTTCAGCTGAACAAATTAGAATGACAGGACAGAAGTCAGCAAGATGAATTCATCTCGTCATAGCAATTCTCAATCCTTCATCGTCAACATGGCTTAAGACAGCGGGACATCACACAAGCTGAACTGGCAGGGCTCTGTTACGTCAAAACTATCAGTCAGGGGCTGTGCTCCATTTAAAGAGATTACTATTGAAAACTTTGAGGTGTGCTGTGCTTGACATCTCAGACATAACGGCTTTCATACTGGCGAGAAGAATTAGCACTTCTGTGACAATCAAAAGAAGAGAAGGATAAGCTTTCATTTTCCAGTTTGTTTTCACGTTAATCATCCAGCTGATTATTTTGAAATCTGGGTAATATAACTCACCCTCAGTGGATAAGCTTCTTAAATGTACATTTATTTGTTTAGCATACGCCTTTATCCAAACAAGAAGCAATTGCTCAAACAGTCCAAACCAGTCGCCATGAGAACCATGCGTGATCACACTGAATGCAAATCTGCTGTGCAGGGTACAATCACATCTGGTTACAGTCAACATTTTTAATGTTGATGTTTTGCGGAACATTATTTGTGTAACTATGAACATACAGAAATCAAAAACAAGAGCAATTCCTGGCACTCTCCACTGTCAAAGCAGTTTGGGACTAAAACTCAGGTTTACATGGAAGAGATATTATAATTCATTGTCTTTTTATAGATTTGCAGCTGGTAATGGCACAGCGCAAATGAAAAAAATAATGCAAGCAGTGCTATTCCAAATGGCCAATGTAACCTAGAATTGAAGTCCCCAGATTTATGTAAATTGACAAAAAAGTACTACTCTGGGTATGCATATTTTCATATACTGTATACTCAATGCATGACTAAATAAACATACAAAGCATTAATAATGACAGGCAGGTCATGAACATTCCTAAGAGAGTGCTGGTGGAAAAATGGTAAATGTTCAAAGACAGCTGTGATGACATGAAAACCTTTCCTGTCATGAGGGGGTTACACATCATTGTAGGCATCATTAAAGTGTAATGTCTCTGTGTTCACCTCCATGCGTTTGATTCCACCAGCTCCTCTTCCCCCATAGTAAGATGCATCCACAGTTGGCCACTTCTGCTTGGGTACAGGGTCTGGCTCTGACATCTAAAGCAATAAATATTGACAGAACATTTTAGACATTAACATTTGAAGAAAGTTAACATGAACATACAAACATTTTGTTACGTTAAACAAATGTAAAAATAGTTCCTTTGAATAAACATGGTAGTTGTCGCATAATATGTCCATGTTTAGTTTTTATTTTGTTTATCAACATCAAGATTTTAGGGTAAAATTTCTATAAATATACAATATATGGTGAAGTGCACATTTTAGGTGCAACATTTTTTAACCAAAATTTAAACACCATTTTGGCTCCACTAGTTCATTTTTGACAGATCTCAATTCAGAAGACTCCGTGCTGTCAGAAAATGGTTAAACTTTCAACGAACTGTGACCAAACAACATGGTGCCGATCACAGCAGAGTTTGTTTTTGGGAGAAACACCAACAAAACTACATATGGTTTACAGATTAGAGTCTCTAGTTTCATCTGATAATTGTGAAAAACAAAATGTGTTTACTTTAGTGCATTTTCTTAAAAATCCTATATTCACTGTGCACTATCACATTGAGACTCATTGAGTTCATCCAAAAGCTGAAACATTTTGCTTTCAGAGCCTTATATGGAGTTAGGCTGAAAATAAAGTGCATTTCTAACTTTTCTGAGACCAGTGCTGACAGACAGCACACAGGAGGTTACAACAGTATCCATGATGTTCCCCTTCTGTCATTCACTGGACTTGTGTCGAATGTAGTGACACGAGGGGTCCCATTTAAAAGTGCCATGCACTAGACCGTGGTAAGTGAACTGCTGACACAGGTGCAAGCAGGCTGCTGCGCGCTTGAAGCGTGCTTGAAGGGGGAACAGGCGCTACATGACCATAATGGGAGCAAGACAGCCAGCCGTGGCCTTTTCTCTCTATGTTTCTCGCATAGAGCGTAAAGCGGCTGGAGCTATCTTAATGCTATGAAATGCGTCGGGGAAGGCGGTCTTTCCCGATCCTATTCTTTCAGGTAGAAAAGCCCCCGTGGAGACCACATCCTGCCTAGACTAGGGGAAAGTGATATGTGGCCAATACACCACATGGGTTGTCAAGCCACACGTGGGAGTGGCGCAGTGGCAGGTCCTACCTGATGAGGGAGGAGCTCTACAAACACAGAGACCGGAAGCAAAGGGACTGCCCAAGGGAGACATGAGTCCGCAGACAGGGGGACCATACCGTGTAAATTACACCACACTGAGTTGCCTGACGAGGGAATTAAGCCTGTGGAGCCCTACCCCAGTACAGAGCACTTGCGGCTCGTAGTGGGTCTGGTTGCAAATTACTCAGCTGAATTTGCAGGCCAGAAGGCTAGGGAGGAAGAACATCCAGGAAGCGAGAGCTTAGTGGCTAACCTGGGAGAGAACGCGTTGACTCAAATTGGTGACAGGCGCTAGGTGCAAGCAGAACACCTGGTTGGCTGTTCCATATTACTGAGCTCTACCGGCTCGGATCTGACAAAACACAGGACGAGACCAACTCAACCCTGAGATTGTAGAATCTCACAAAGGTGTTGGGTGTTACCCAGCCTGCTGCTCTGCAGATGTCTCCTAGGGAGGTGCCATTTTCCAGTGCCCTTGAGGATGCCACACTTCTCATCGAGTGTGCTTGAACCCACAAGGGGGCAGGCACGGCCTGGGTCTGGTAGGCCAGAGAGATGGCATCAACGACCCAGTGAGCTAACCTCTGTTTGGAGACGGCGTTCCCTTTCCGCCATCTGCCGAAGCAGACAAAGAGCTGCTCAGAAAATCTAAAGCTCTGTGTACGGTCCAAATAGATACGCAAAGCACGTACTGGACATAGCAATGTAAAGGCTGGGTCTGCCTCCTCATGGGGCAACACTTGCAGGTTCAGGACCTGATCCCTAAAGGGGGTCGTAGGAACCTTGAGCACATAGCCAGGTCGCGGTCTTAGGACTACGTGAGTATTAGCCGGACCGAACTCCAGGCAAGTGTCGCTGACAGAGAACGCTTGCAGGTCCCAAACTCTCTTGATGGAAGCAAGCGCTGTCAGGAGGGCCGTTTTCAAGGAGAGGGGCTCAAAGGGGGGTCTCTGAAGGCCTGAAAGGACCACTGAGAGATCCCAGAAGGGGAACAGGCTTGGCCGGGGAGGATTCAGCCTCTGGGGGCCTCTACGGAACCTGATAATCAAGGGGGAAGGTTAGAGACTGAGGAAGAGGTCCTGGAGAGGCGTTTTCTGAATTCATCAGCGCCGGCCTGCCAGGGTTGGGCCATCGCAGGTCCGGAGGTGAGGTGACTGCGTCCAGGACTGTAGGATTTTGGAGCCGGGGCGCCGTGAGAATGGCACGAACCGGCTGGATGACCCAGGGAGTGAGGAAATCGCTATTTTATTGAGAATGTGGCTACTGCAGCCCGAAGGGGGTGCGGCAAAGGAAAATAGGGAAAATAAGGATTTTCCTCCCGGCCCTCCACTGGGGGACAGAGTGGTCCTGATACCAGCTCCGGAGCAAACATCTGACTGCCCGGGTCTTCCGTCTAAGGAATGCTTATTAGCTTTCCAGGTCCTAGAGGAGGTCCTGGAGACGGGGGGTGTACGCCACCTACGATGCGCTCGATGCTGGGGCTGAGAGCTGGGCCCAGGTTGAAGTGGAGCTGCCTGTTGTTTGGACACAAGGGGACACCCTCGGCAGGAAGACGGGGCATGGGCTGCGCTGGAGCGGCACCGTGGCATGATGTGAGAGATAGCCTCCATCTGCCTTTTTATCCCCTGAAATCTGCTAGGCGAATTTGTCGACAGTGTCACCGAAGAGGTACCAATCGTCAAGCCATGAAGGCTGTGGGGAGGACGGAGGGTTCCAGACCAAGCTCACGCTCACGGTGGCCTGGGCAAGCATGTCGGCCATCTGCATATCTGCCTTTGACCTGAAGGTGGCAGCCCAGTCGAGTCCTCTGCGTCAGAAGCCTGAATGCTCTCCGATGCAGGTGCAACATCATCATCCAATTCTGAGGGATCAAGGGAGAACGCAGACTGGCTGTGAGGTGAGCAACACACACCTCGAGCCCGGACGGAAGCAAACGATTGTGCCAGGGGGTTCATGGGGATTTACCCAGCGAAACCGAGCCCGCTACCATCCTCAAATCACCTCCATCGCTATAGCCTGGTCGTCCTCAATCCCATAGGAAGAAGGAGCGACACGGGGGGGTGGCTGAAGTGGCATTCACTTTAAGAAATGAAAGTCGCGACCACAACGCTGTCATGGCCATGTTCTCGCAGTGAGTACATGAACCATCCACAAACGCTGCCTCAGTGTGAGCCTACCCAGGCACACGAGGCAGCGTCTATGACATCAGTATTGGAGAGATATCGACTGCATCCAGGATCTACTACAAAAAAAGGACATTCAACGTCTACTGTGTATTGCACTTTTTTTGAGTGAAAATTAAACTCTTTAGAGAAATATACCCTTTTAGGAAGGAACACTCTTTCAGAAAGAAGCGCTGTCAAAGCGCCCAGGGTAGTGGACTGCACAGCGTGCAGAAAGGGAGAAAGCCGCTGGTAATGCGCCGTAAACAGCAGTGCTTTGCCAACAGAAGTGAGTGGAACAGTAGTGAACTTCAGCTTGCTGCTGCACAACCACTCGGCTCCGAAGAAAAAATCTGACTGTCAGACGCATGCCCGCTTCCCTTTATACCCGTATGTCCGGGGACGGGACATGCAAATTCTGTCTGCCAATTTCTCATTGGCCTTTTCTCAAATTCAGAAGTACGTGAGGCTCTCAAGGAAGACCCCTTGTGTCACATACACAAGTTTTTTTTTCTTTTCTGGCCTCATTTGATTTGGAAAGACTACACACCACAGCAACTCACAGATCAGGCAACCAGCTGGACCTCATATTTACACGTAACTGTACCACCTCAAATATTCTTGTTACACATTTACATGTCTCTGATCACTACTTTGTTCAATTCAACATGATTCTCCCATCTATAGTAAAATCGACTCCACCTTAGGTTTCCTTTCGCCGTAACCTCCGTTCCATCTCACCCTCTCACCTTTCCACTGATGTCTCTTCCTCTCTTCCCACAATAAATTTATTTTCCACGCTTGATGTAAACACTGCCACAGATACACTTAAGTCTACTTTAACAACCTGTCTAGACAACATTTGTCCTCTCTCCTCTAGACCAGCACGTACTACACCACCCAGCCCCTGGCTGTCTGACGTTCTTCATGAACATCGGACTGATCTCAGAACAGCTGAGAGGAGATGGCGGAAATCTAAAGATCCAGCAGATCTAGGTAAATATCAACTTCTGCTTGCAACTTTTTCAGATAATGTTAAAGCTGCAAAAACCTCCTATTACCAGACCAAGATCAACAGCACCACAAACACTCATAGCTTATTTAGAACATTCAACACACTTCTATGTCCTCCCCCTCCACCACCTGACACATCACTGACAGCAGATAACTTCGCCACATTTTTTTACAAATAAGGTTACAACCATCAGCAATACATTCGCTGCACCACACCTGGCTCCTGTATGCAACTATTCTTTCTCTATAATCTCTTCTTTGACTGACACTGAGGTCTCTAAACTCCTCCTCTCCAACCACCCCACCACCTGTTCCCTTGACCCCATTCCATCACACCTTCTCTAGGCCATCTCTCTGTCCATCCTACCTGCACTTACACACATAATTAACACATAATCTCTATTTACAGGCACTTTCCCACTACATTTAAGCAGTCTCGAGTAACCCCACTGCTGAAAAAACCTGCACTTAACCCCACACAGATAGAACACAAAAGACCAGTCTCTCTCATCCCATTCATGACAAAACAATTGAAAGGGCAGTCTCTCAAAGAACAAGCTGCTGGATGACAATCAGTCAGGCTTCAAAAGTGGACACTCCACCAAGACTGCCATGCTGTCTGTCACGGAGTTGCTGAGACAGGCGAAAGCTGAATCCAGATCATCCGTTCTGATTCTGCTGGACCTGGCTGCAGCCTTTGAAACAGTCAACCATCAGATCCTTCTCTCCACCCTCTCTACTCTGGGCATCAGAGGAACTGTGCTTGACTGGTTGACCTCCTATCTCTCAGATAGGTCCTTCAAGGTAGCATGGAGAGGTGGGGTATCCAAACCACATAAGTTACATACTGGGGTACCTCAGGGATCAGTGCTTGGGACACTTCTCTTCTCCATATACACAACATCACTGGGACCCATCATTCAGTCACATGGTTTCTCTTACCACTGCTATGCTGATGTCACGCAACTCTACTTGTCTTTTCAGCCCAACGACACCACAGTGACTGCTCGAATCGCTGCCTGTCTGGCAGACATCTCGGCCTGGATGAAGGAACAACACCTGCAACTCAACCCAGCCAAGACCGAACTCCTTGTCTTTCCAGCCAACCCTGCTGTTGAACACAACATCACCGTGCAGCTGGGTTCAACTACAGTATCGCCTTCCAAAACGGTCAGAAATCTAGGGGTAACCATCGATAACAAGCTAAATTTCACAGACCATATCTCAAAGACTGCAAGATCATGTAGATTTACACTCTACAATATCAGGAAAATAAGACCTTTCCTCTCTGAACATACCACACAACTGCTTGTTCAGTCACTTGTAATGACTAGACTGGACTACTGTAACTCTCTCATTGCAGGCCTTCCTGCATGTGCAACTAGACCTCTGCAAATGATTCAGAATGCAGCAGCACGTCTGGTCTTTAATGAACCAAAGAGAGCACATTTTACACCACTCTTTGTCTCTCTCCACTGGCTGCCGGTTGATGCACGTATTAAATTCAAGGCTCTGATGCTGGCATACAAAACAGTCACTGGGTCTGCTGCAGAATACCTAAAATCATTTATGCAGATCTACACTCCCACCAGACGCCTGCGGTCTGCTAAGGAACGTCGCCTTGTTGTACCAACACAAGGAGGAACCAAAACACTTTTCTGGACTCTCAGTTTCATCATACTACGTTGGTGGAATGACCTTCCCAACTCCATCCGTGAAGCTGACTCACTCTCTGTCTTCAAAAAATGGCTAAAAACACATATTTTCCAAGATCACTTAACCAGTCACAAAAAAAAAATCTTAATCTGTTTTGAATGCTATTCTGATGCTAGTGAATTGTAGTATGGCACTTTTCGTACAAATGTCTCCTTAAGATGATTCGCTTATGCTTTCCTCTTTTGTAAGTCGCTTTGGATAAAAGCGTCTGCCAAATGAATAAATGTAAATGTAAATGTATGTTTGTTATGTGCTACTAGTTACAAATCAAAAAGGGAAATGGAAAATACAAACAGCTGTCATGCCCGGCCTACACACCCGGTCCCGTATTAGGCTAATCAAGCCTCCCGAGAGGGATAAAGTTCGACTGCAGAGGATCGTGCGGGAGAGAGAGATCATTTACAGACATTTCCGTCATGTGTGTGTGTCTTCTGTTAAAATTTTATATTAAACTATTATTTATATTATCAAGCCGGTTCTCGCTTCCTCCTTTCCATTGATCCCTTTACACTCATGTCTTAGTAGGTTAAAATAATTTTAGATTGTGTCAAACCATGCTATACACAGGACATGCTAACTTTCCAAAAGTATTTCTTGTCAACAACTTAAAAAACTTTTAAGAGACTAGGTTTTTCCTTTGTCAAATAAAAAAATAACAAATCTTGTACTTACAGGTGGTGGTGGAGGAGGTCTTTGAGGGGGTGGATCTTTAATAACCTGAGAACAGTAAAAAGAAAAAAATTCAAAATTAACTTGTAGGAATAAATAAATTAAAGTGAGCTCCCATTAGCACTAATGATTATATATATTCATGTGACAATATTGGGCACTCTAAGGGCCTGATTCACAATTGAACAATTGGAGCCTGGCAAAACCACAATTGATTACAGAGATCTGCTTGTAAACTAACAATGCAGTCCACTGGTGCAAAATAAAGAAAGCTCCAAAATCAACTTGCTGACAGGGGAGTCTTTGGGGGTGAGCATGGTGGTCCGTTTATCTCTTAATTAATTGGATGACGTTCAACACTCCCCAGCCATCCCCCAATAATAAAGTCCTGAGGAATTAATTAGCTCCAATGAAATGCAGAAGGGAAACTTGGGCTTCACTCCAGGCCGATCCCCAGTGCAAAGGAGAGGCAAGATGTCTTCCTGCTGCACTTTCTGTGACTGTGTATCAGTCAGATTCAGCAGGTGATTCCCTCAGATTCCCTGTTTGTGAGTAAATTATTACAGCATTTTCCTTTTTGGGTGAAGTATCTCTTAAATGGACAAAAGAGATGTTAAGTTGGAACTTAATTTGGATATTTTTTACAGGGTGAGCCATTCAGCTAATGTTGGTGGAATGATGGAGTTTGAATCTATAATCATTTGACAATCCTTTCTCCTGTCTTCTCTTTGGTTACCACAATGTCAATAGATTGGTACAAAGTGAGGACAAAGGGATAATTCACCCAAAACTGAATATTATATATTCACTTTCTCCCCTTCATGTCCTTCCAATCCTATATAACTTTCTTCTGTGAAACACAAAAGGAGAAATGTTCATGCTACTCTCTTGTATTAGATTTAGAAATATCAGAAATCTGATATTTTGTGTGAAGACCAGAGTGAAATTTAAGTCTTTATTCACCAAAAATCTTTCTTGACAGTCATGGTCACCATTCACTTTCTGCTATAAAATTGACTATAAATAAATTGTTTTGTGTCCCATGGAAGAAAGAAAGTCATACAGGTTTTGAAAGACGTGAACATTTGTAGACAATGACATAATTTTGGATGAATTATCCCTTTAAAAGGGCCAACTCCTAGAATGAATGGCTACACTTGTAATTTGAAAAGCTCAGCATATTTGAACACACTTCAACAATCTAGATAAATCACCTTGGATGTGACCATGTTTCACATGTCAACAATGAAACCCCTTCCACAGCAGACCCATTCCAAAATGGAAGCGAGAGTTGTCTCATTAAACATGAAAGATGGACACACTGCCATTGCAGGTTAAGCATTTACTAAATTAGTTTTCAGGGAAAAAATGCCTTTAATTATCACATATCATAGGGTAGAACAGCAGTTTCATTCACATTAAAGCACACTGTAACCATTTCAGCACTGTTACCATTTTAATGATGGAAAACGTTCAATTAGCGTTAATTAATTGCTCTTTGGCTCATAATTGACTGTCAGCAAATCCAGTCAAATACATGTGTGGGGCCCCAGCATGCAATGATTACCATAACTTTGGACAGAACCTTGTGCAAAAGGATTAGCTGTTTTATTGAGTAATTAAAGGGCAGGTTTATATTTCTGAGACATATTGTGGGATAAATAAGGCATTACACAAATTACATACTGGGCTGTTAGGTTCTCAAACTACCTGACAGACAGATGTGGTGTCAGGGCAACCCTACAATTGCAACTCGGACAATGAAGTGCATATAATTAATTCCAAAATGCCATTATATTTAGCCATCAGACATTTGCATGAGAGGCTAAGAACTGGGGGCACAGCTGTGGAATCAACCAATCACAGTCCAGTGGTTCAACGTCCCCATATGGCTTTTGGGATAATTGTCCAATTCGAGTTTATAATCTGTTAATTTCACCTCTCTGAACACACTGTGGTGTCAAGCTGTTTCCCAGGCTTAACATGATCATGGACAAGTAGCAGGTAGCATATTTACAAATTAAAATGGTGCATTTCAATTAACATAAAATTAACCTGTTTGTAGTAAAATAGCAGATTAATGATCTGAGAGGGTATTATCACAATATAAAGAAACAGATGCTTGTATTCTAAGATGATGCACAATCACAACAGGCAATTTAAAAGCTGAAGAGTGTTGGATGCTAAAATACATTCTCTTATCCTAACTTCATATGCAGAGACAACATATCTTAACAATAACATAAATATTAAGTTATTTGTAGGTTGATTTTCTTGAATGTATAAACACTTTTTGGTGCTATTAACATTTGAGCATTCCAACTAGCCCAACACAGCATTATTGGCTCAACCAATGGGATGAGTTTGGGATGGGACTATCTGTTTACTGACGCGAGGAGTGTTCAGAAAACCTTTTTGAAAACATTATTTTTGTAATTCCATATCATGACACTAATGGCGCAGAAACACTTCACCTTTAAATAAACTTCTATGACAGACACATGTGCTATCGTGGTTTGACCTTGTCAAAAACACAAAACTTAATTTGACACTTTCTTACAACCAAAATTAAGTAAAAATAGCCACATTTGATTTGACACGTATTTGGCAAAATATCAAGTCTGTCAAAAGATGTGTTTGTGTGTGTTAGTGTAGCAGTGTATATTAATGCATGTGTGTGTGTGGGTTTTTTTTGTGGGGGGGGTTGGGGGGGGGGTGCTTCTGTATTTCTCTGATTGCTGAAAACTGGCAGTTTCAGTTTAAATATTAACAAAGCACACATGGCCCTTCTCTTGTGCCGGGGTCCCTGATGGAGAGGAACAGCAGCTCCTCCACCAGGACAAACAGGGCCTTGTCCAGACATGCTGCGGGGGGTTTACATTTTAATGCCTTTGTTGGTTTTCCAAAATATGCTTCCATCTCATCCTGGAACTGCTCCCGCCAGGTTTTCAAAGAGATGTGGTGCATTTCATTTGGTGATGCAGAGATGCTGATTGCCACAGCGATACTCGCCAGCCTTTGAATCCTAGATATTTCGGAAGTGCACCATCTGTATGTATAAGCTTGTTAAAGCCACAGAAGTGTTGCTGCTTTTTTATTTTAATTATTATCCTAAGTATAGGAGAGTGAACTTTTCTCTTTGTTTTGTAATATGTGTCTCTTAGGCAACTGAACATGTGACATTGTATTTTGTATTTGGGTACAAAAAAAATCAAACAACTGCTTGGTAATGTAAATCAGGAGTATTCAACTGGTGGTGAATATCAGTCATGTCAGTGTCATTACAAACCATAAAAAGTAAAACAGACAACAAAAAACATCAGTTCCAAAAATAATAGGCTGACAACTAGTTGTTCATGTAACAGAAAGCAATTAGTTCTCAACCACTTTGTTTATGCAAGGAGACTATAACCATAGTGCTGTAGTACAATTTAAAGAGTCACTGTAAGTCAATGCACAGCTCTTGCTTCAGTCTACTTGCCATCAGGTTTTTTCTCTCTGGACCAATTATAAAAGCATCTTCTGATTGAATTTACAGTATGTTTTTGTCATTTTATTTCTCAAGTTTAACAGTATTTTTTTTTTTTTTTTTCTGAATTTCCTGCTAGGTTGAAATGTTTCTCAAGACAAATAAAATGTAAAGCTATGAATGCTGATGTTTTATTTATGTAGATATCAAACCACAGAACGTTTAAGGCTAATTCATACTACTCCAAAAACAGTAACATAAATCAAATTCCAACCATCGTTGAGGTTTGTTGGCTCTGTGTGATCACCATACTGATGTTTATTGGGGCCAGTGTTGGGTAAGTTACTTAAAAAGTAATCCACAAAAAAATGATACAAACTGATTATTACATATTAGTAATCACATTACTAATTACTTTTAAGTTACTTTCTAAAACAAAAACATAGATAGATAGATAGATAGATAGATAGATAGATAGATAGACAGATAGATAGATAGATAGATAGATAGATAGATAGATAGATAGATAGATAGATAGATAGATAAGCAGGGCTTAAAATAAATTACTTTCATTGACAGTCAGTAACAGTAATCTGAGAGCAAGAATTTCAAATGTAATGCTTTACACTACATTTTGTGCCTAAAAGTAACTATATTACAGTGACTAATTACTTTGTAATCCAATTACACCCAACACTGGTTGGGGCAGTGTGAAAAGGTCAGTTATGTTTTATAATTACAGTTAATGTGTTCTACAGTTACTAAATTACAGGGTCAAGAAAAACAAAAAAGTCCCAAAAGTTGCAAAATGCCATCATATATGATTTTTTTACCCTAAAAATTGACAGAGTGAACGCAAATGCATCTCATTCTTCTCCTTCTTAGCAACAGATATCGCGCTATAGTTTTTCTTCTGTCAACAACTCGAACTACATGTAAAACAAAGAATCACAATGATTAAAATAAATGTTCATACTGTTTCAATGTCTTAAACAATGTCAAAGTTAACGTTTGGATTTAAAATCAAAATTATTTACACATTTTAAATTTTGTGGCACACAGAAACTCCAGATCAGTAGCGCACTGCAAACGCAGCATGTATGAAAGCACTATAGCGCGTGCTGCTCCTGTACCGTATACGCACCGCATATGAACCGCATACGCACTGCAAACGGAGAATGTGTGAAACGGGCGTAAGAGCATACACTGTTGGAGATACGACGCATTTTCAGCTAATTTTATCTTCTTTTCTCTTCCCCAGCAAACACGTTTGCACCGATCGGGCTTCCGGATGAGTCTGCTGGCTCGTCTCAGTGCGAAGATGATGAGCTCTCGAGCGCAGCATCGGAGAGCAGCCTCGTCCAGTTGGATACGGAATCCTCGGCTGGGCTTCCCCCCTCAGATATGGTTGCCCAGTCACAGGCTGACACAGAAATTATGGACATGCTTTCACGGGCAGTCCCGAGCATCGGGCTACAGTGAAACACTCCGCTCTCCCCTGAACCCTCACGGCTTGATGATTGGTTTGAAAATATCACAAAATCAGAGGTGTCTCGGGCTTCCCGAGTGTCACTATATCGACACAACATCTCGTTCTCTCATTCAGGGAACGGAGGTTACGAAAGTAACCAGAACATTTTGCCACTGCATCGGAGAGCATTTTGGCAGACTCCAACACTGAGGACTCAACTGGGCTAGCGCCTTCAGGTATGCCGGCCCAGTCTGAGGTCGATGCCAAGCTGTCCCCTATGCTTGCTCGGGCCGCTGTGAGTGTTGGGCTGGACTGGAAGCCTCCATTCTCCCCTCTGCCCTCGCGGCTAAACGATTGGTTCGTGGGTTTGTGGTGCCAGTCACAGGTTCCTTTCCTCTCGGAGGTGCATGGTGAACTGACGAACTCATGGAGGGCACCTTTTACTGCCCGAAACCAACTTCCCCACTCGTCTGCTCTCATTAACCTTGACAGCAGGGTGGACGCCATTGCGTTGGCCTACCAGACCAAGGCCGTGCCTGCCCCCTTGCCGGTTCGAGCACACTCTACGAGGAGTGTGGCATCCTCGTGGGCACTGGCCAATGGCACTGTCTAGCAGACATCTGCAGAGAGGCGAGACGTGCGCTCTACTCACCCAGTCAAGTCCACAAGTCATGGACCCTGGATGTCTTTCCTCCCTAGCCCTCTGGCTCCGAATTTAGCAGTGGAGTTCGCAGCCAGACCCACTGCAGGCACCGAGTTGCCTGTACAGAAACAGGTGCTCCACAGTTACGGATTACTCCGGTTACCTCTTGTGATGTATTTTCTGCAGTATGGCCCCCCTGTCGGCTGACCCGCGTCTCTTGGGCAGAGTTCCCTTCTCTCCCCCAGTCGCGGTGTTTGTAGAGCTCCTCCCCGTCGAGGCAGGATCTACCACCGCGCCACCTCCATATGTGGCTGGTAAGCCATGTGACATATTTAACCTCCCCTGCTGGGCAGAATGTGGTCTCCGCTGGGTCTTTTCCCCCTGAAAGAATAGGATAGGAAAAGAACGTGGTATGCGTGGTATAGCGTTAGATGGCCCCAGCTGCATCTAACACTCTATGGAGAGAAAACATAGAGAGAGAAAATGCTGCAGCTGGAGCGGCCTGCTCCCATGCTAGTTACATTGCTTCCCCCCTCAGAGATGTGGGGAACTTCATGGCGTCTTCTGGGGCGTTGGGGAAGGTTACGTGCTTATGCACCTGCTATTTTTGAACGAAGTAGCTTACTTGCACCTGCATCAGCAGTCAACGTAATAAGGTTCAGTCTTGTGCCATTTTTAGATAGGGACCCTTAGTGTCACTATATTGACACAACGTTGAGTGAGTGACAGAAGGGGAACGTCTCGGTTACTGTCATATCCTCTGCTCCCTGATGGAGGAAATGAGACATTTTGCTCCTCTTGCCACAACACTGTACTAGCCGCTGAAATGGCCTTACTCTCAGCTACTCTCAGCTACTCAACTCAAAACCTGTCTGAACAGATGCACACTTCCCTCCTTTTATACCCGTATGTGGGAAGGGCATGAAAATTCTGTTCGCCAATTCTCATTGGCCTTTTCTCAAATATAAGAGGTAACCGAGGCTATCAAAAGAGGCCCCTAGTGTCACTAAATCGACACAATGTCTCGTTCACTCGATCAGGGAACGGAGGTTACGACAGTAACCAAGATTTTATCTGTAGATTCTAGCTTTTTTTGACAAAATATTTTGGCTTGATGTTTTTCCCCTGTTTTTTGTCCTGATGTAAATTCTAGACAATTAAAACTAGTGATGAAACTCAAAGAAGTAACAAGAAGAGAGCTTTCCTTTTCTGCTCTTTACACATATGCAGTAGTTCTATATTTTTGGCAGCTGTCTTGTATATGTCAAATGAATATTCAGGATGTGGTTAGGCCTGTTGTTGTGTATAGTACTTCCCTTAATTTTCAAAGTTAACACATTTTTATTTCAAACTGGGTCTCTAAAACCACAATTTTATTTACAAGCTAAATGTAACTAAAGCCATTATAAAAGTAAATTAAACAAAGTTAGTCTATTAATAGATTGTCTTTACCAAAATGTAAAGATGTGTATGTTTTCAGCAATAGCTGAAACTACTGCCGATTTCCTATCTTACTAAATTGATAATCTAAACCACAAGAGAATTTACAGTGAAAAATACGAAGAGGGATTTTTCACCCCAATCATAATTAATGTCAATCCCAATTTAATCTCAATATTGATTGTGGGAATGAAAAGAGAAAGAAAATCATTCACAGGATATATGTAGTGTGGACAGAAGAAGAGTCCCTTTCAGGACATATTGTGGCACTTACGATTGTGCAGAAGAGAGGCCAGAACCACCACATCAGAGCCAAAGCCAACAGGAGCAATAGCACCAAGATCACGATGACCACCACTGTGCCGTCCGACTAATGAGAGAAGGAACATTTACAGAGCTTAGCTTAAAAAGAGGACAATAGAAAAATGTTATGGGGAAAAAAGCACAAGATACATTTATGGCTTGTTTTCCCTCCAGAAAGCTGATCTTAGATGACTTACACACGAAGAGGCAGTGATGGTGAAAGCACTGGTAATATACGATGTGCCATTATTCAGACTGATCAGAACCTCAATTTGTCTGTAGGAAAAAAACATAAAAGCCCATTGGAATGGTATTTTTAGATCAATAAAGTTATGTACGTGAACATGGCTGAGCAATGAAAGTTCAAATTTACTTTTAAAAGTTGCAGCAATAGGGAAGCTAATCTGAAAGAAACAACAGAGCCTAATTTAGAAATATTTAGAAAATGATACAATTGAAAAATTAAAGTCATTGGCATTTTCTATGCTTAAGCATTACTTTGAGAAATTGTTTTCTTACTGAATATTTTTTTTATTTCATTAAACAGAAATTTAATTATAACTTATATACAAAATTAAAACTAATGGAAACAAAACTGAATTGAAAACCAAAATACAAAACAATAATACAAATTAAACACAATACTAACCTTGCCTTATAATTAATAGTTATGCTTACTGGTGGTTTTAGCAATAATACAAGTTTAATCCTGGGAACAGAATTTTGAGAAAACATTCTCTCTTATTTACAGAGGAGGAAGTTGAAGGTGGCTTGCAATTATGGCACTAATGATGAACGGCACTGTAATTTCCATATGTCTGTTATGCAGGAGACAATTACCATGGGGCTAATGAGAATCCTCAAGCAGGAAATCGACTGACTGAACGCCTGAGATCCCTCCCAATATGAGAGAATATGTAAAAAGACAGCCCTCTGTCTGCAGAGCCGGAGAAGATATAGTGGAGATACAGGATAGAAAGAGTTAGCTACAACAAACAGCAAAGGTTTCACAAAGGTTTTGGAATTGGGCATTCCTAAGGAAGCAGAATGAGACTGATGGGTTCCCTCAAAAACAAAAACAAATGAAAAACCAACCCTCCAAGGGGTGTTTCCCAAAATATCCTAAACTGCAGTACAGAATCACTAACAATGTTTGTAATGTAGTTATTTTTTTTGGACTTTGGACTTTGGATACTGTTTGCTTGAATTGTGGTTGTTCAGATGCTGTGGGAAGCTTTTGAAGGGCTTTTTGCATGTTAACTAGGTCCGTGTGTGGAATGAAAGAGAGGAGAGGCTAATTTAGCTGACATACTCAATACATGCCAATGGGAGGCAGGTTGTTAATCAAGCTGGATATATGTGCTATCTGTTTGGTGTAGGGGAAAGCTCTGAGAGAAATATTCTACCAATCAGGCTCTGTCCCTATTAGTCCATGTGTGTTAGCTCTGAGCTTGAGGCCATCTATATGCTACAGTATATAATCTTAAATGCTGACAAACATCTAGGTTACGTATGTAACCTCAGTTCCCCGATGGAGGGAACGAGAGGTTGTGTCGAAGAAGCGACACTAGGGGTCTCTCTTGAGCACCGAATATGCCTCTGATCTATGAAAAAAGGCCAATGAGAAGTTGGCAGATAGTACTTGCATACCCCGCCCCTGGACATACCGGTATAAAGGCGAGGAAATACTATGAGTACATTCAGGATTTTTCTGAGGAGCCGGAAATGGTCCGGCCACAACAGTGGCTCGGCTCAGCGACGTGGCAGGGAAGACACAACGTCTCGTTCCCTCCATCGGGGAACTGAGGTTACATACGTAAACTAGACATTCCCCGTCTGTCGCTCACTTCGACGTTGTGTCGAAGAAGCGACACTAGGGGTCCCAATTGGATTGTGCCATGCGCTGAGCCATGTATGTGAACTGCTGATACAGAAGCGGGCAGGTACTCTTACGTGCAAACACGACCAGCTGTATCAGGCTGCACGTACCCTTCCCCAATGCCCCATAAAGTCATCAGATTCCTTCTGGTTACCCTAACGAGGGGAACAAGGTGATGCTTACCAACCTGGGAAAGGGCCAAGCCTGGCCGGGCCTCTTTTCTCTCTATGTTTCTTAAATAGAGCAATCACAGCCGGGGCCCATACATGCATCAAGGGAAGGGGGTCTTACCCATGTTCCTATTCTTTCAGGGGGAAAAGACCCTGCAGAGACCACACCTGCCCGAAAGGGGAGGTCAGCATGGTAAATACATCACATGGGCTCTTTAGGTGACATGTGGAAAGTGGCTCGGTGGTAGATCCAGCCTCAAGGAGGGGGGAGTTGCTACAACACGACGACCGGAGGGCAGCCGGGGACTGCCTAAGGAAAACGCGGGTCCACTTTTGTAAGGGGACCGTACCGCGGAAAATACACACAGGTTGAGTCCGCGTAGGAGTCTTTGACCTGTGGAGCACCTATTCCAGTAGAGGGTAGATTAAGTACCCGCAGTGGATTGGGTCGGTGAGTTCCTCCACTGAACTGCGGACCCACGAGGGCTAGGGAGGAATCATCCAGGGATCCGAGAGATGGGGTCTCCTGGGACAAACAGGCGCACAGTTTTACCTGAGGGAAAGGACGCTAGGCGCAAGCGATTAACCTGGCCAGTTCGTAAGCGTGTTACTGAGTTCTACGGGCTCGGACCTGAGAGAACACGGGACGATACTGACTCAACCCGGAGATTGTAAGGTCACAAAGGTATTACGTGTTGCCCACCCCGCTGCACTACTAATGTCTGCCAGGGAGGTGCCCCTGGCCAGTGCCCACGAGGACGCAACACTTCTGGTTGAGTGCGCTCGAACCCACAAGAAGGGGGGGGGTCACGGCCTGGGTGTGAAAAGCCAATTAAATGACATCGACAACCCAGTGGGTGAGCCTCTGTTTGGAGACAGCGTTCCCTTTCCGCTGTCCCCCGAAGCAGACAAAGCGCTGATCAGAACGTCTAGAGCTCTGTGTGCTGTCCAAATAGGTACACAAAGCACGTACTGGACACAGCAACAAAAGGGCTGGATCTGCCTCCTCCCGGGGCAGCACTTGCAGGCTCACTACCTGATCTCTGAAGGGCGTGGTAGGAACCTTTGGCACGTAGCCCGGCCGCAGTCTTAGGATCATATATGTGTCTGCCGGACCGAAATCCAGGCAAGTGTCGCTGACAGATAACGTGAGCAGATCCCTGACCCTCTTGATGGAGGCGAGCGCGAAGCTAGGCGCAAGCGATTAACCTGGCCAGTTCGTAAGCGTGTTACTGAGTTCTACGGGCTCGGACCTGAGAGAACACGGGACGATACTGACTCAACCCGGAGATTGTACGGTCGCAATGGTATTACGTGTTGCCCACCCCACTGCACTACAAATGTCTGCCAGGGAGGTGCCCCTGGCCAGTGCCCACGAGGACGCAACGCTTCTGGTTGAGTGTGCTCGAACCCACAAGGGGGGGGGGCACAGCCTGGGTGTGAAAAGCCAATTAAATGGCATCGACAACCCAGTGGGTGAGCCTCTGTTTGGAGACAGCATTCCCTTTCCGCTGTCCCCGAAGCAGACAAAGAGCTGATCAGAACGTCTAGAGCTCTGTGTGCTGTCCAAATAGGTACACAAAGCACGTACCGGACACAGCAACAAAAGGGCTGGATCTGCCTCCTCCCAGGGCAGCACTTGCAGGCTCACTACCTGATCTCTGAAGGGCATGGTAGGAACCTTGGGCACGTAGCCCGGCCGCAGTCTTAGGATCACATATGTGTCTGCCGGACCGAAATCCAGGCAAGTGTAGCTGACAGATAACGCTAGCAGATCCCTGACCCTCTTGATGGAGGAGAGCGCGATCAGCAGGGCCGTTTTGAGAGAGAGGGCCCTGAGTCCAGCTGAATCTAGCGGCTCGAAGGGGGGTCTCTGGAGGTCCGTGAGGACCACTGAGAGATCCCAGGAGGGGAACAGGCTTGGCCGGGAGGGATTTAACCTTCAGGCGCCTCTTAGGAACCTGATAATTAAGTCATGCTAACCCAGAGACTTGCCATCAACTACATCGTGGTGAGCCGCGATGGCGGCGACATACACCTTAAGGGTGGAAGGGGGAAGCCTCCCCTCCAATCTCTCCTGTAAAAATAAAAGCACTGACCTAACTGCGCACCTCTGTGGGTCTTCAGCTCGGGAAGAACACCAATTTGCGAACAGGCGCCACTTTAGGGAGTAAAGGTGCCTGGTGGATGGGGCTTTGGCTTGGTTAATCGTGTCTACAACAGCCGGTAGACCGGCAGGGGGCGGGTTCGTGACTGAGGAGGAGATCCGATGTTGGCGTCCTCTGGACTCGTCTGAACCGGCCGGCCAGGGAACAGTCGTGGGGCTGAGGGCGGAGGTACCGCGTTCAGGTAGCGTGGAAGCGTGCCGGGGAGGCGGGTGGTTTGAGGGGATTTACCCGGCGAACAGAGCCCGCCATTGTCCCCAAATGCTGTTATGGCTATTTTCTCGCACTGAGAACATAGACCATTCATAAAACGCTGCCTGCGTGTAATCGCAGCCCAGGCACGCAAGGCAGCTTTTATGACCGTCAGAGGAGGGGAGAAATCAACCGCATCCACAAACTACACAGAGGCGGAAACACGTCTTTAAAAAGACGCAACCTGAAAAGGACGTTCAACGCCAGCTGTGTATTTGCTCTTTTAGAGAAAATAACTCTTTTAACTGCACTGTTGATGTGCCCAGGGGCAACTGCACTGCCGTGCAGAGAAGGAGAAAGCCGCTGTAATGCGCCGTAGAAACCAACAGCAGACAGCGTCAGAGGAACAGGAACAGGTGTGTAAATCGCAGCTGACTGCATACACGACCATCGGCTCCGAAGAAAATTTCTGAATAAACTCATAGTATTTCCTCGCCTTTATACCCGTATGTCCGGGGGCGGGGTATGCAAATACTATCTGGAAACTTCTCATTGGACTTTTTTCATAGATCAGAGTCATATTCGGTGCTCAAGAGAGACCCCTAGTGTCTCTTCTTCGACACAACGTCGAAGTGAGCGACAGACGGGGAAATGCACTTTTAGCAGATATAATCATTCCCATGAAAAACGGAGCAAACATATGGATGACACATGTTGTACAACACAGATGTTTTTTCCTAACAAATGCTCTCTATAATGAGAATGTCTCTCCCTTTGTACCACCGATAACCGACTAGCAATAACAAATCATGGTGCATAGCTGTGACTTTATTGAAGCCTATTTTCTATTTTAATAAAAAGGGACGAGCCCTGCAATATGTACTTCTCAAACATCCTATTTCTATTGGAAATATGTTCACACTTGTCTTGAAAGGAAACTGCCCTTGACAAGCGATTTCATCTGATCTTTCACTTCCTTGAATAAGACTGGACACTCCAAAATTATGTTGGATAGAGCAGATTTTAAAAATGTTTTCAGGACTATTTGTTTAATGCTTTGTGATAACTTATCACATTCAATCAGCATTTTTAAATGGCCTAATGACTTTCAAATTTGCCAGAATTATTTTATTACAGAAGTCCTTATTGCAACACACCTCACAATCAATGAAGACTGGCTTGTTCAGTTATCAAATGTACTCTAAAAACAAGAAGACATGCTAAATCTCCCATATCAAAGGTGGTAACCTCACAAAAGACTCCCAGTGATGACATTTATACTGAAAACAGATGAGTCCCAAAATTTAAAAAATAAAAGATTTGTGCTGCCTGTTCAGCTTACTAAACTAAAGCAACACAATTCTAGATTTTTTTTGGAGAATATGAGGACATTTGTTAACATTTAATGTTCACACTAATATTGGTATTAAAAAAGAGTGTAATTTAGGCTGAAGTTTTGGGGGTTACCATTGTGGTGATTGAATGGTGCTTGTGGTTAGGCTGAGGTCCTTATATTTGCTCACCAGGCATGTACTAATAACATTTAAAATAAAGAAAGGCCTCAATAAGAAATGTAACTGCATAAAACCTTAGTAAATTGAGTTTGACTAATCTAATGAAGTTGAGTTAAAACTACTGTAGTATATTGATTTGACTTAATCCAACTAAATTATGTTGACTCAATGAAACTGACTTAATCTGAATGAAATACATAACATTTCTTGTAAAAACTTTTTCAAATTCAATTAAGTAAGTGTAATGACTTCACTTTTTGAGTACACGCTAAACTGAGAAAACTGTTGCTGCCTCAAACATCAAATGGTTTTCGTTTGTCAAGAAATGCACAGTTGAAAAAAATGTGACAGAAGTTCATCAGAATGACACAAAAGTGCACATGCTGTCACAGAAGCCCATTCTTAGCACCACAGGAGACTAAGAGTGGTCTACGAGTTTGATTTCATGTCACAAAGCACATGGTGATGGAAAATGAAAGTGACGTAGCTGAATGCAATGACACGGGTGTCAATGAAGGTTTTCTAACTTAACTTGAAAATAAAAATGAACACCCTGCATTATTAAAGGCCTAACATATGCATCAGCAATGACAGACGGCAACACAACATCCTGACTGAACTTTGTGCACATATGATGGCCCTATGGGAACAGTCCAGAAGAAAGTGCAATCTATTATCGGTCTGAAAGGTTTACTGCCAATTAATTCACAAAGTGTTTTTAACACTAAACAGGGGCATAGGGGCGAACTAGGTGCTGTACTTGATGAAAAGATGGATTATATCCAAAAATGGAGTAACCTGATATGAAAAACTAATTGCGAAAGCTTTCAATGTGAAAAATAAATACGCCACCTTGTATCCATTTTTTACAGAGTGGTATAAATAGGTAAGGTAGAAATTAAAGTTTTAAAGTTTTGCAAAATTTATTACATTTATATTTTTGCCCAAATATCAATAAAATATCTTATTGTCAGGGCCCTGCTGATTACCACCCCTACTGAGGGGTCTTTAATTTTCAAAAGAGTGTCCATCTGTATCATGTAGCAAATGAGGAGTTCTCATGGAGGCAGTGCTGCCATGTTATCTGGGCACATCTCCCATCTCCAACACAGATGGAACTAAAATGGTGGCCTGAGAGATCCGATTGATTATTGATGAGGCATGTTCCACTACTTGCACTGCAGGCAGGTGTCAGCTCTGTCCCTCAGTTATTTTCTCACTCCACTGTTGTTGTGAAAATGCAGGTGAGGACATGCTGCTGCCAGACAAAAGTTCCTCACCCCCACCAGCCAAAAACTCAAAGGGAAAGAGCCGGCCAGCACTAATGGGCAGGTTGACAGATGCCCTAAATCCTGGTCTGATGAACCAACAGCTGTCGCTGCAGATAAGACCTTGATATCTGGCATTACGTCACGAAAGTGTTTGGTTAAAGTTTGGACTGTTACAGTTTGATACAAATGTATTCATTTATTTTGTACATTATAGTCATTATCGTAAAATATGTTATTTTTGAAATGATGAAATAAAAGATGAAATGCTGACTAAATTTAAAGTACACTTTATTTTTGTAAAGACAAAACTTATAGCTAAACAAAAACTGTGTGGACATTAACACTGATCCATATCAGTCAGCCACTACTATTTAACAGAAAGTACTTAAAAATATAAATAATTGGGCTATCAATAGATTAAATAGATTAAAAGATTAACTAAATGTGGTTCATTAAATTTTTCAGATCCTTTAAATTCAGGATAGAAAACACAATATTATGTGTAATATATTGTAAAATAACAAACAGGTTCTATTTTTCTATATCTGTATAAAAACCCATAGGAAATACAAACACTAAAATCAATACATGTATGCAATAATTTTATGATATAATAACATTACCCACATTGTATAGACTCTGTCTTCCCAAACAAAGATATTTTTGCTGCAAAATCCTTGTCACAATGACCATTTTAATAACATTAATTTGAATGCTAAATGATTTAGAGTATGATATATATATATATATACACACAGTATATATACTGTATGTATATTATTAGGTATAAGGAAAACATTTCTAGTGTGGTATTGATTAAAGGGTAATTGAATCTATTCCAGCTCAGCACTCTTATGATTTGTTGCCCAGAGAAAGAATTGTTCTGGAAACATCATGTTTGCACATTTGACTCAATGCATCTCTTTTTCTCAAGGTAAAACTGGCATACCCCAGATATGCTTCTAATCAGAGATGGGGAATTTCTGTATGCAGACTGGACAGATGGAATAAAAAAGGGACAGCGTGTGATAGAATAGAGAGAGACTTGCACTCAGACATGTTGCAGGTGTTTTGTGGTGCCTAGTGTCAGTGCATGGTGAATTATTTAAATGGGAGCATGGAAAAGGGAATCGGTGCATCTGTCGCACATCCTTTTAAAGCCCTCCACCAGATGTGTTTACTAGCTGTTCATAGCAGCAAACTACTTAATGGGTCACAGTTGCCAGCCAAGAGTTAATTAAGCACGACTTTGGAATGGCGACTACATATAGAGGTTCAAACATTAAAAAATCTGACCATAATTTCACACAAGCTGTTCACAGTTAATCCCAGATCTACACAGGGTGATGTGTCTCTCACTCAGTTCAATAACATAATGCTTTGACATGACATTGTAGGCTGGTAAATGGCACAATACTGTAATTTAATGTGTCACAATGTTGGAGATGAAATTATGCATGATCTGTGGGCTGTAGCAGTATGTTCAGAGTTTGAAATAATGTAAGATACATTTAATTAAGCAAAAGCATGTTAACGTGTGCATCATAAAACAATTTTGCTACACCAATGAAAATAGTTCCAAACAAAGCCAAAGCATGATCAATCGAGCAAACATCACAAACACAGTCAATCAGAGTGATACAAACAGTGTTCCAGTGAAGTTAAACTGAATTTAAGTACTCTTGGAACACTGCTTATCCAATCAGATAAGAGGACCGGAACTTACTGTTATATTTACATTTACATTTATGCATTTGGCAGACGCTTTTATCCAAAGCGACTTACAGTGCAATTATTACAGGGACAGTCCCCCCGGAACAACCTGGAGTCAAGGGCACAATGGTGGTGGCCGTGGCGTTCAAACCAGGGACTCTCTGATTAACAGCCTTGTGCTTTAGCCACTACGCCACCACCACTCCACCATATATATAGTTGAGATCTGCACATTTGGAGATCTCAATGATCTTGGCAGTTTCCAGTGTGGCAGACATAAAACAAACCTCAGCTATTTGTAAATGATACTTGCTGTTTGAAACACACACACACACACACACACACACACACACACAATTTTGGAATACTTACTGTCCCAATGAATACAGCACAGGAGCAGAACACAGGACATAGTCATTCTTCACCTTGCTTGGCTTTTCATCTGCAAAAAAAATCGAAAGTTGATTGTGTTATGCTACGCTGCCAAACTAGTTGGATAATAAACTCCCTCCCAGATGTTTAACACAAGGCCATTTGTTATGGTGTAGAGGCTCACTAACACTGCTGACATGTGCAGTTGATTTTAGGGAGGAGGGGCATTTTTTCACTCAATTTAAAACCGATTTGTTTATCTCATCACTGCTGAAGGCACCCAGAAAAAACGTTCAATGTGTTTCCTGTCTGGTTACAGAACCAGTAAGAGAACATGTTGATCTGTCTCTTGAGGTTATGATACTGCATTTGAAAAGGAAGCACCATTCAGGGTTTGGTGAAATCTCTTGAATTGAAGAGTTAAAAACAGTTCTGTCACCATTTAATTTCATTGCAACTTTTTCCCCATACAATGATATTGAATAGTGACTATCATTCTGCTTATCATCTCCATTTGTGATACACAGAAGAAAGTAAGGCATACAGTTTTGGAACAGCATGAGGCTGAGTAAATTATGACAGAATTTTCATTTTTGGTTGAACTATCCCTTTAAGAAATTGACTGCAGTGGCTCTATGTAGCAATGCAAGTCGCTTTGTCTAGATGAATATCTCATTCTGTCTTTAAGAAACTCTTTAAGAATTTTTAGAAGCTCAACCGTTAAGCCACAAGGTGTAATGCATTCTAGGTGTGACCAGATTGTCACTTCCTGTATGCTGCAACTGACTCTCACAGACAATCTCTCATATGTCTTGCAGTTTTGTCTAAGCATTATCATACACAGAAGCCTCTGAATATATTTGGACACTTAAAGGGATAATACACCAAAACATAACATTTCTGACATAATTTACTCACACTCACACTGTTCCAAATCTGACAACTACAAAACGACAGCAGAATTTATATTTGTGGTAACTAACCCTTTAAGCCACACTTAAAAATAAATGAATGTAGTAGCATTATATAAACATATTATGGCGTTAATTTAAAGTTGGAAAAAGCAAGAACAATTTTCAAGTGGAACACAAAAGATGTTAGATAGTAAAATAGTCTCAGTCACCATTCACTTTCATAGCATCTTATTTTTCCATACAATGAAACAGTTTGTTGTCCATGGAAGAAAAAAGTCATACAGGGTTGGACCAACATGAGGATAAGTAAATGATGACAGAATTGTCATTTTTGGGTAAAGTATCCTTTTAAGTTTGGCCTGAATGTCCAAAAGTGTTCAAATACTTCTTGGCACCACTGTAAGCTTAGAGTGAAGTTGAAGTCAACGTTTGCACTCAAACTTTACTTACTGTAAAAAACCCCATTCACATTGAAACTGCAGAGAACTCCTCCTTGTCTTCCCATTGTAAATCCGCTCCCCCTCAAAACAATGTCAAAAGACTCTGTGGTATGTAAACCAGATGAGGACATAATGAGAAGCATTTCTTGGCATTGACCTAAATCTATGAACATGCACACACAACACACTCTCACACAAAGAGACAATTTCATCAACAGTAATAGCTATAAAACTTCTTAAAATGCTTACGGTTCACGCAGACGCTGGATGGCTCCACCGTGAGGATCTCCGTGCATGACTGCTTGAGGATCTATATGATAAAATATGTATTCAAATCATTACTTGTCAATGCAAAATCTCTTTTGGAAAAAAGTCTTTTTTCCATTCCAAGGTCTTTAGCATTCACGCCGGGATGTTTTCTATGCCAAATCAAGCTCAATGAGAGGAGCATCATGCAGTGCGGTGCGGGATAGACCCATGTCAGCCGTTATGGGAAATTATGCTGTGCCATTCTCCTTCTTCAGTTCTATTAGAAAGCGCAGGCTGACATTATCATATAAACTGGCCTGTAAGAGGCCACCGTCACCTCTCCCATCATCCTCATAAATCAAGGACAAACTATGCAAATCTCTGTACACAATGTGCAAAAAGACAACATTAACAGGAAGATATTGTCCTCCGAATCATCTGTGGTGGAGATGAGGCTTTAGACTGAAGTGGAGGAAGCGTATGAACTGATTGAGTATGACACCTGATAAACTGTGCTATCATAATGCTGGGAATGAAAGATTCTGAGGATGGTCTTTAGAGCTCTTTGATGAGTTATAAGATGGCACAAGACAAGGAAGTTCCTTGCAAGACGGTTTTAACTTTCAATGCCAGGTATCTATATACACATGAATAGATTCAAAGTATTAGTATTAGAGTAATGAAATGTTAAATTGAAATATTGTTAATTATTTTATAATAATTTTGGAAAAACTAATGGAGGTAATTCACAAAGAATAATTTAAATCTGAAAACAATATCAATGGCACAATTTCTGATTTTGTGGTATGGTTCGGAGTTCCAGGATGTTAATGATGAAGCAGAATACCACAATCTGGCATGTTTTACTGGGACTGTACAGCATCCCTCCACCACTGCAATCCAGGCACCTGATTCAGCTCTTTAAAATACCAAAAGTGTGCTCTGCTACACAGTGTCTGGAGATGTGCCTGGTCATAATGCTCTACTTCATCATTTGATGAATTATTGCTGTCATAATAACAGAATCTGTACACAAATATTATTTTTTTCAATCACTAACTTGACGTTGTGTCAATGTGGTGACACTAGGGGTTCGATCTTGAGAGCCCCAATCACCTTTGCTTAAAATAGGAAATGCCAATGGGAAATGGCGAGTGGAATTTTCACCCACTCTCCATGGGTGTAAAAGGAGATGGCGTGCATCACTCATTCAGATTTTTTCTTCGGAGCCTAACGCATGTGTGTTCGTCCCTATCTCCAATGCTTACACTGCTGGATTTATGGTGCGTACCCCATGGCCATCCTGCAGGTCCACCAGGCCAAGGCGTTGAAAGATCTGCATGAGGGTAGAACCGACCCGGTGCAGGAAATCCGGGCAACATAGGTCATGTCGTGCACCCTAGACCGGACGATGTCCATTCTGGTGGTCCAAGAGCAGCACCTGTGGCTCAACCTTGTGGAGAAGCATGACGCTGAGAAGATTCGCTTTCTCAATGCACCCATCTCCCAAGGGGGCATTTTGGTGACACTGTCGAGGACTTCACACAACGGTGAGGAAGCAGACAGAGGCAATCAAACATATTGGCGACCCAGGGATGAGGCGATTGACTCCGAATAGTCTGGCCTGGGCAAACTGAGAAAACCAGCCCCACCATCGCCCCTGGGCCAGCGTGGGGTGAGTATAACATTGCTGGGTGCCCTCTTGGCCTCGGGACCCACATGATCAATAAAAGAGCAGTTTTCTCATTCCCTGGGTCATCGTGCTTGTGACCGCCAAGCGCTGGAAGTCTTTTTGGTCAACCAGTTGGACACGAGTACCTCGTGTTCCCTAGTTCTCTGTCGAGATGGCAGGCCGGCGAACAGGAAAGTGTGCTGGTTTCTGGGGCCGCACGCCTACCCCAGTAACCGGACTTTGTTGCGGACTTGCGGAGCTGCACGTCTCCCCTGGATTGTCTTCCAGGTGGGGTGCCTGCTCTGCCTTGCCGTGAACCACATTTTTGGGCACAATAAATCCAGTCATCTCGGGTCTGTAGGCCTGAATATAACTCTCCAGCCCCTCACGATGGCTCAACTATTTGCCTTGGCTACATGATCCAATGCGCCAGATGCCCACCCAGGTTCAGTGGCATCCTCTCCACTGCGGTGCAGGGCAAGGGTGCCTCTGTCCTCCGGGCAGAGGTCGCCACCCTTCTGGCAAAGGGAGCCAATAGAGCCCGTCCCCATAGCCGAATCACACAAGGGCTTTTACAGCCCTTATGTTATTGTGCCCAAGAGGGGGGGAGGGTCACACCCAATAACGGATCTGCGTGACTTGAAAAAGGCCTTACACAGGCTTTTGTTCAGGATGTTAATGTAGAAGCGCATCCTGGCGTCAGTACGACATCAGGATTGGTTTGTGGCCATCGACCTGAAGGACGTGTACTTTCACAAATCAATCCTTCCTCGACCCAGACCCTTTCTTTGGTTTGCCTTCAAGGGATGAGCATACCAGTACAAGGTCCTCCCCTCGGTCTGTCCCTGTATCCTCGTGTTTTACCAAGGTCGCAGGAGGGCATTAGCATCCTCAATTATCTCGATGATGGGCTAATCCTAGCTCACTCATGGGATCTATTGTGAGCACACAGTGATCTTGTACTTCAGCATCTCGACTGACTCGGGCTTCAGGTCAACTGGGAGAATAGCAAGCTTTCCCGTGTGCAGAGCATCTATTTGGAGTTGGTCTCTGTCACTCTCACGGCACGTCTTATGACCAAGCGTGCATGGTCTGTGCTGACCTGCCTGAAAAGCTTCAGGCAGAAGGTAGCGGCACCAGTGAAACTATTTCAGAGTCTCCTGGGGCATATGGCATCCTCTGCATATGAGACCGCTTCAGCACTGGCTACAGACTCGAGTCCCGAGGTGGGCAAGGTTCCACGGCACCCAGCGTGTGAATATCACACCAGAGTGCCATCAGACTTTCAGGCCTTGATCAGATCTCGCAATTCTACGGGTGGGCGTTCCCTTATAGCAGGTCCCGAGGTGCGTCGTGGTCCCAACAGAGGCCTCGAACTCGGGCTGGGGTGCCGTGTGCAAAGGGTAAGTAGTATCAGGGCTCTGGACAGGGCCCTGACTCCAATGGCCATCAACTGGCAGTATCGCTGGCCCTGCGGATGCTTTGGCCGTTGATTCAGGACAAGCATGTGTTGGTCTGGATCGACAATACAGCGACCGTGGCGTACAAGGCAGTGCACGCTCACTTTGCATGTTGCAACTTGCCCGCCGCCTCTTCCTTTGGAATCAGCAGACGTTGAAGTCTCTGCGAGCCACTCGCCTTATGGGCATCCTCAACCATGCAGCAGACGAGCTCTCATGGCAGGTAATGCTCCATGGGGAGAGGAGACTCTACCCCCACAGTCCAGCTGATTTGGGAGAGATTCGGGGAGGCACAGGTAGACCTGTTCGCCTCCCAAGAGTCCTCTCACTGGCCCCTTTGGTACTCCCTGTCCGAGGCTCCCAGAGGTGGACAGTAAAGAAATACATTTACTTGAGCACTGTAGTCATTTTCATAATTTATTTATACCACAATGCATAACTGGGAACTTGAGCGTGGCTTCTTAACACAGTATTTTTAGACACAGATTGCACACCTTGCTGAATAATGCTCTTGCCTGACACGAATGAAGAAAATATGTCATGAAAAATATTACTTTGTGTCTATTTGGAATGCTTTCCAAAGTCCTTTTTTACACATCTGTTTAGTTGTATATTTAAATCTTTTGATTATTAAGGTCTTTCGTATCATGAGAAACATTAATTCAGCCAGGTGTGTCCGCACCTTGGACGGAACTGTGCAAGTTATGATTCTTAGTTCCATTCTTAGGAATGGAATGTTTGATTAAGATAAATACCAATTAATTCAGAAAAAATCATATAGTAAATAAATGGACCATTTTACAAACACTAGCAGTCAATAAAGTACTTATTTCTTTTTTCAACGAAAAAATTTGAAATGTATCTGGAAAATGTAATCAATGAGCCTTTGTATGGTGTGGTGTGTTGAAGAGGAGGGTGTGGTGGGCCACTCTGGTCCAGAAAGTCCAGGGCCACTTTTTAATCCCAGTCCACCCCTGGCCATGGCACGAATAATGCTTGTAACCATAGTGATAGTGACTAAAGTGAATATCAAAGACTTCCATAACACCAGAAATTAAATATACTTAAAATGAGAATCATGTTTATTAGCCAAATCTTACCGTAATTAACTGACAGCGGTTTCGAATGCTTTTATTTTTAACTGACTTATTTTAGTCCAGCATTTGGGTTGAACCCAGACCACAAAACTGGTGGGAGTAATGCTGATGGAAGACAGCAAATGGATTTAAATCCTTCGGTTGATACACAGTTCATATACGTATACGTCTTTTCAATTTTCACACAAGAGGCAAGAGTGTGTGCTGAACAGTATGGCAAATGCACTGTATGATGTGACAAACAACTAAACAACTTAACCAACACATTTAGCACTCTAAAACAGCACCGACAACCATATTCTGTGTGAACGTAGCCTATATAAATCCACAAAATATAATCAACCTTAAACTGTCTCTGCCCATCAATCAAACCATTCTTGGAATATAAAATATAGGCCTAGCTAAATCTATTCTTTAGGCTTTTGCAGAATCTCTGTGCAAGAGTGCAAAGCTGCACAGATGATCTCAAATCCTGGAAATCTGAGCAGAAATCAACTAGCCAAGCCTCCGGGATTACTAATGACTGGAGAATGCCTGTTTTGCTGGGCCTTAAACTTGCCAAACAGGCAAGTAATGAGGCTAAATAATTAGATGAATTGTCCTTTTTTCCATATCTCCTCTCAGGACAAAACCTATTTCAATAAACTACAAGAAGGTGCTTTCCTTTGTCCTGCGTGACTAATTCTGAAACAACACACCCATGTAGAGAAACGTTGACCTCAGATGTTGCTGTTTACTCAAGACCAAATATGTATTAACTTTACAAAATTAAAACACTATGTACATGTATGGGCAAAGATACACATATATGCTCATGAAAGCATCATGAAAGCATCATGAAGTAAATGGAAAGTATCACAAATATATTGCTGACATGTTTGTGTGAGATGAAGATGCTTTTGTAACTTCATGCTGACACAATGTTTGAGCCCAGTCCTTCATAAACTTATACAATTTACAGCCAAGTTTTCAAAAGCTATAATGTTTTTAGTTGCTTTACAAAAATCATTTTTATGTACTTATTTTGTAATATCATTTTTACCTACGTACGTCCCTCACTATTGCGTGGTATTAACATGGCAGTAAAAATTTTAATTCTCACATGTAAGACATGTTTGCAAAATCACTGCAAGGAGGTGCAAAGGGACACTTTGGGCACCATTATTTAGGTTGTGTCGAAGAAGCGACACTAGGAGTCTTTCCTGAGAGGCTCGTGCATCACTGAACTTGAGAAAAGGCCAATGACTAATTGGCAGACAGAATTTGCATGTCCTGCCACCAGACATACGGAACAGAATTTTCCTTCGGAGACGAGCGGTTGAGTGATCAGCTGTATTCATTGACTGTTCACTTCATCCCTACAGAGCGTATGCTGTTGGATCTATGGCACATATCAGCGGCTTTCTCCTTCTCTGCACAACAGTTTTATTTATTTTTTATTATTTTTCCCTAAAAAGTGTTTATTTTTTCTCTAAAAGAACAATACGCAGCAGGCGTTGAACATCCCTTTCAGGACGCATCTTTTTAAAGATGTATTTCTGCCCCTGTGTAGTTCCTGCACGCGGTCGAATTTTTCACGTGCATGGGCTGCAATCACATTCAGGCAGCGTTTTATGAATGGTTCATGTTCTCAGTGCGAGAAGAGAGAAAGCCACTTCAGCCACCCCCACGATGAAGGTGATTTGGGTGTACAGCGGGCTTGGTTTCACTGGGTAAATCCCCACGAACCACCCGTCCCCAGCATGCCCGCTTGCTTCCGTTCGGGCTAGAGGTGAGAGCGAATTGCCTCACGGCCAGTCGGTTTACTCCCTCAGACCCTGCGAGCTGGATGATTATTTCGCCATTGCATCGGAGAGCGTCACAGCGCCATCTGATGCTGATGACTCGACTGGGCTGCCACCTCCGGGTCTGCTTGTCCAGTCTGAGCCTGACGTGTAGATGTCTACTATGCTTGCCTGGACCACCATGAGTACGGGGCAGGACTGGAACCCTCTGCCCTCACCCCTCACGGCTAGACAATTGGTTCCCTAGGTTCCCAGTCTCCCGTACGTCCTCGAGGACCCGGAAGGCTCCCAAGCGTATGTGGACTGCACGCAGAGCTTTAAATGTTCTGAGCAGCTCTTTGTCTGCTTTGGTGGACAGTAGAAAGGGAACGCTGTCTCCATTCAGAGGCTTTCCCACTGGGTTGTTGATGCCATAGCATTGGCCTATCACACCCAGGCCGTGCCTGCCCCCTTGCGGGCTCGAGCACACTCTACGAGAAGTGTGGCATCCTCGTGGGCACTGGCCAATGGCACCTCCCTAGCAGACATATGCAGAGCAGCGGACTGGGAAACACCCAATACCTTTATAAAATTGTACAATCTCAGAGTTGAGTCAGTCTCGTCCCGTGTTTTCTCAGGTCCGAGTCGGTAGAACTCGGTAACGCGGAACAACTTACCAGGTGTACCGCTTGCACCTAGCACCTTTCCCCTCCACTGAGGCTATCACGTGCACTATTATCCCAAGAGATACCACAAACTCGGCTCCCTAGCCTTCTGGTCTGCGAATTCAGTGAAGGAATTCCCCGACCAGACCCACTACGAGTACTGAAACTACTCTGAACTGGAATAGGTGCTCCACAGGACGGGCCTCATGTGGATTAATACCCGTGTCTATTTTCCGCATTACGGTCCCCTTGCGAGCAGACCCACGTCTCCCTTGGGCAGTCCCGCTTCCCCCAGGTCACCGTGTTTGTAGCAACTCCTCCCTCTCAGCAGGTAGGATCTACCACTGTGCCATTTCCACATGTGGCCTGAAAACCCACGTGATGTATTCCGCCACTCTTTACCTCCCCCCAACCTGGGCAGGTGGTGGTCTCTGTGGGGTCTTTTCCCCTAAAAGAATAGGAGTTGGAAAATAACGCCTTCCCCGATGCGTGTGATAGCATTAAGATGGCCCCAGCCGCTTTGACTCTGCGAGGGAGAAAAGGCATGGCTGGCGCGGCCTGCTCCCATGCCCACGCCTTGTTCCCCCCTTTGGGGTGCCGGGAACCTAAAAGGTTTATGATGATTTTATGGGGCGTTGGGGAAGGGTACATGCAGTCTGACACTGCCTGTCACTTTGGCACGTAACTGCCTCCCGCACCTGCGTCAGCAGCGCACGTACACGGTTCAGCGCATTACGTGATTAAATATGGACCCCTAGTGTCGCTTCTTTGACACAATGTCGAAGTGAGCGACAGACGGGGAACATCTAGGTTACTATTGTAACCTCTGTTCCCTGACGGAGGGAACGAGACGTTGTGTCCTCCCGGCCACGATGCTGAACCGAGCCACTGTTATGGCCGAACCTCATTCTCGGCTCCTCAGGGCCAAATCCTGAATGGACAGATGCATTTCCCTCCCTTTATACCTGTATGTCCAGGGGCGGGACATTCAAATTCTGTCTGCCAAGTTCTCATTGGCCTTTTCTCAAGTTCAGAGATGCGTGAGGCTCTCAAGAGAAACCCCTATTGTCGCTTCTTCGACACAACGTCTCGTTCCCTCCATCAGGGAACGGAGGTTATAATAGTAACCTAGACGTTATTATGATTAACATTTCACAAGCAAAATATTGCCCTCAAATGGGTTGTTCATGTAATAAATTTACTGTTAATGACTATTTACTAGTTCAATTAAAGGATTTGCCCTAAAGAACAATGACATCTATTAGATCTTTTGGGATGGGTACCCATGGGATGGAGAACCTACCGAGTTAACGATGCCTTTGAGAGCTTGAAAGCCTCCTTTGACTGGGAACACTTGCTCTCTGGTATCAGCAATATCAGCAAGCTGTTGGAAGGCAAACAGAGAGATAATAATAACAGGGCAAAGAGCCAAGCAAGATAGAAAAGAAAACTTGATGACATTTCCTCTTTTTTAACTCCAGAGACAGGAAGAGAGCCGCAGACCTATAATTACATTCAACTCTGCAACACCCCATGCATTTAGTGAAACACAGACAAGCTTTGTAGAGCTTTCCAAACACTAGAATCTCCAAAAATGGACACAAGAAGTGTAACATATAAATATGAAATTTAAACTGTAAATATGAAATTTGATACTTTAAAGTAATATTCAGCGTTCAATACAAGTAAAGCTCAATCGACAGCATTTATGGCAAAATGCTGATTACCACAAAAATAATTTTGACTTGTCCCTCCTTTTCTTTTAAAAAAGAAAACCTTTAGGTTACAGTGGGCACATACAGTGGAAGTGAAAGGGGAAAATGTTTGTAGGGTTTAAAAGCAGAAACTTGAAGCTTATAATTTTATAAAAGCACATTCATTCCTCTGTTAAAAACTCATTGTGACAGAGCGGAGGAAAATCAAGCTTCCGAGAGGGATAAAGGCCGTCTGGAGGCTGCAGTGCGAGAGAAAGAGATTTACGGGCTGTCGTCCCCTAGAGGGTGGAGGAATGGCCGCGGACCAAGCTACGGCGTATCGGAGAACGTATCAGAGAATCTTCTCTCTCTCTCCTCTCTCTCTCCTGCTGCCGCTACACGTTGGCCTTTCCCTCTCTTTTAAATTTTACTTTGGTTTTTAGGGGGTACTGCACTGTTACAGGGAGTATTCCCTGTGTTTTTAATTATTGTTGTTTTCCTCCCCCTGTCCCCGCCCAGATTCAGGAAGGCGGGGATGACCTGCCACCAGATGGGTCAGAAGGAACACCCCCCTCCCCCCCAAGGGAAGGGGGGGGGGGTACGTCATGCCTGAGAGAATGAGGGAGGAATGTGACAGGGTGGAGGGCGGGGCCGGGTCGTGATTATACACACCTGGCCCCTAATCAGGCTAATCAAGCCTCCGAGAGGGATAAAGGCCGACTGGAGGCTGCAGTGCGAGAGAGAGAGAAATTTACGGGCAGCTGTCTGACACCTTTGTGTGTTTGTTCTTCATTAAAATATTATTTATATTGTCAAGCCGGTTCTCGCCTCCTCCTTTCCATTAATCCCTTTACACTCATATATTATTTGAGCTGTTCATTTGTATAAGTCGTCATTTTTACAGTAGTTTTAAGGGTTTGATGATATTACTTCATTGTTAAGTTGTAAAATTGGCTATAACTTTACACAGAAAATTTATTTTATCACACTAAAATCATGTTTACAGGAATATTGTTTATGTCTTGTGGATTTACATTTGAAAAAGTGAGTATTTTAACGTTTATGGTTTATCCCCATTCACTTCTATCGAAAGTGCCTCACTGGAACCCAGATTTGCTGTCAATGCTCTCAATTGACCTTAACTATACTGAACCTGTGTATATATATATATATATATATATATATATATATATATATATCCTTTAAACACTGATGTAATGGCAATATTACCTGTTCTTCGTCAAAATCTTTAACGCCAACACAATACACACGAGCCCCATACTTCCTTGCAATATCAGCCTGTGTCCAGAACATTCAGTCATTATAACAGAATTGTTTGTGCTATAATGTTACAAAATAGGCTTCAAATACTAAATACCAGCTCACCTGCTCCTTAGTAAGTTCATGGATATATGGTTCAAGCTTTCCATCAGTCAAGGCCACAATGATACTAGAGGATTTTTTTACCTGTACTTTTATTTGTTCAGTTGCCTGCGAAGAGTAAGAAATAGTTTCATAAAGCTGTGTGAAAATAAAAGTCATCTGTTTTCTTAAAAACTGCAGGGACAAAAAAGACCAGGCTTATACAGAACTTGTCTCAAGTCCAAATCCAGGATGTTTAATGTTGTACGTTTATGCAAAAAGATAAATATGCAATTATGACTTATCTGGTCATGAGTGGATCAAAACTACAGTAACGGTTGGCCTAGTTAGATTTTCAAATACATTTCAGATCATAGACTCCACATGTGCATAAAACTATCTGTAAAACATGACAGTTTTATGCATTTTATAAATTTATTTTGGAATACCATGCAAATTCCATTTTGCTGTTCACGTGAAGTAATTTTTTCTTTACCATTTTCATTCCTTCATGCATGTAGGTTTCACCTGTTGGTTTGACCTCACTTAAGATCCTCAGGCCATCTTTAATTTTTGCTCTGATAATAAAAAGCAAGGAATTTTCTGTTCAGAATGAGCTAGAGAGATAATTTTGTTATGCAATGTATACTGTATGTAATGGTCATATCAGAGGGAAAAAAGATGAAGGCAGCCAAAAAAGATGAATGACATCATAAATACATTACTCCTACATGTATACATAAACACATGGTGTATTACTAGCTTTCTTACACTGGGGACTGCAAGCAATTCACAAAAGCCTGATACTGTACCTGTCTCCAGTAAGTTGTAACAAACACTCTGCGCTGGCTGAAAACACTATGAAGGATACTCTCATGTTTGGACTGCAATGGGAGAAAAGGAACTATGAAAAACATTTTAAATGAGTGACAAATCATGGTAAATAAATGGAGATTCCAACATAAATTTATCCATTATCATTCTTTTTAGTGTAAACACGCCTTCTTTCTATGTAAATTATTCTTATTATGGATTATGCCTCATTAACAAAAGCCAGCACTATTTGCCTGACACAATTAAAGCATGATTATGTTTTCAATGTTCAAATGTCAAAATTATTATATCCCAGCCTAATAGAAGTAAAGGTCTCTGAGGAACAATAATGGGTGTTCCCAATCTGGGAAACTTTTCAAGCTGGTGAAAGTAGGGAATCTCAATTTAGTAATTAGTAGGCATTTCCAAACCAGGATGGGCATTTTTAAACTATCAAATGAAAGTTGGGCATCTCAAAGTAGTAGGCAAATCGTTAAAAAGCGGTTGATAAATGCTCATCCAGGTTTGAAAACACCCACTGCTTGGGAAAAGCAGAGACAAGTCTCGTCTAATATGCAGAGTCAACTTTAAGTAAGCCTGGCTCTAGTGCTTTCAAAGCTCTGTTTGTTTTTTTGTTTTTGAGTGGCCCATCAAGCCCAACACAGCAACATTAGCTCAACCAATGATGTGAGTTTGGGATGGGACTATCTGCTTGAACAAGCAATAGATGAAAGGGGTAGCTTTCTAAAATCTGATTTAAAACAGTTATTTCAATTCCGTTTGGTGATGCTGGTGTTGCCGAAATCACAGACTTCAGCTTTAACATTGTGCAAGTATTGCCAGGGGAAAACCGTTAATAAACTGAATTTTGTTTAACAGAGATATTGATGTACTTTATATTTTATAACAATCAAAGCAACAGTAATTCCTCAAATTATTACTGATTCAATGATGGGGAAGACCATTATAGTGCCGCATATATCCAAACACTGTGCACTTTCAGCATTTTAAAGAGCCGTCTGGAATGCAGTAGTGGAGCGATGCTATACAGTCCCACCAAAGTATGCCAGCACTTACAATCTGGTTGCAAGATAGGAGATTGCACAGTGCAGATTGTGGAAGGGTTTTTCAAAAAATGTTGGGTGCATGTTTGTGCCGTTATCTGATTTGCATAATTCCTTTAGTGAATCGCAAGCAATTAATTGACTCAAGCAGTGGATGCAAATCATTCTTTGTGAATTCCCCCCACATTAGTATTAATACAAATTATTAGTAAAGATAAAGATAAGCATCAATGCAAAGGATCTGGTTAAGTGACTTCACAACAATCATGTGATGTTGCATGAGGACAGCAAGAGTTTCAAAACGCTCATCTCACAATCATCAGAGTTTGTTTATGAGTAAGCTGCAAAAGATCCCTTCAGCTTAAAGTGATTCATTGATATTCAGACGAGAAACAGGTTTTCATGTGTGAGTCATGTAGACATCCTGTTGGTGATTATATTTATACCTATCACTTCCTGTATTTATTCCAGCTACACTATTAAATATTTTCTCGTCTAAAAAACATTAAAGAACTGGCAGCAGGGTTGCCAGCATGTTACTGTAAAATTAACGGTGTCTTGCTGTTGCTGAAATGAGCAGCTAGATTCTGTTTATACAGCTACAATATACAACTGTAATTTAGCAGCATATAGCGGTCCAATTACATACTATCTACTGTTGTTGACTTTAACAGCTATGTTCTGAGCATGCACTGTGGCATGAAGAAATTACTTCTGGTTTATTTTTATGTTGTTTTTGCTGTAGTCTAAATTACTTGTATATTAATGTTCAGCTTTTACTTTTTACGTATAAGTACTGTTGCATTTTGTATGCTGAGAGTTTATTTCTGTGTGTGAATATACATTTTAATATACGTAAAATATACATTTCAAAATGTCACTATAGCTTTCACCAAGATGATATCATGATTTGAAATGTTCATTTTCCCCTAATGCCTTGCATAGAACAGCTATTTACCTTAAAACTAGTCACTTCACAATGAGCCTGCTCTTGAACTCCCAGAATGCAACATTTTTAACAGCAAACTACTGTATTTAAGAATCACAGTAGATTGCTGTAGGAATTTGGCCGTAAATTTACAGCAATTAACAGTAGGGCAAACAAGCCATATAACTTTTCTGGAAAGCATTGGTGCCATAAAGATGCACATTTTTGGAGCTACATGAAATTTAGAAAGTAAAATAAAAACATGTAGTTATACTAGTGTTTCTTTGTTAATTTTATGTATGAAGTTATCAAATTGATCAAAAATGTACAAAACTAGGGAATTTCTATCTTCTAAAGATCTTGGTACAGCTTCTTGTTTCAGAGAGAACTGACACATAATTTGACCAAAAATATATGGATTATGAGAAGTACATTTCAATGAAGCAGTTGGTCTTTTTCACAACCTTCTTTCATGAAAGCTGATACAGCACAGGAACATGTTGGGTTCTTCTACATATTTGAAGTCAGGTCTCTGGACTTTGAGCATAAGGAGAGGTGCTGCTTTTCTCACATAATGATATCCAATTCACAACCATCCCCCATATGAAATACTCAGGGAGAACATCCAAATAAGTTCAAGCAGCCAAATTGTGGTAACAAAAAGCAAATGCGATATTGGAACATTTTATGTTTGAAAAATACTAAATACTGCAACTCACCAAATGGTGCTACAAATAATCACTAAATTATCTACTCATACAGCTTGTCCATTCAATGCTTAACAAATGACCCTAAATAGAGCCAGTGCAGACCACATGGCACAACAGAAGCACATCAAAGTCCATGGCAGACAACAGGTCTTCCTGCACTCATGACTTAAAGTACATTGGCTGCATTCTCTCTTTTCATATGTGAGGGATAAGTGTAATGTTGGATGGTTGCAGTGCAAATGGCCATTCTCACAGCCCATAAGACAGAGCCTCTTTGCCACCCACTCCCACCTGCTCCCTTTGCTATTTTCTCAAGCAGACTGCTTCTGGCTAGGTCGCTACCGTCTGTACTGGCACATACATTGAGTCAACGTTACATAAGTTCACATTCATCTAGCGAATTATAATTTTTTTCTTCTTCTTTCTACAGGCCATCTCAGAACCGGATATATAGCTACTGTGTAGCCAAGTTAGCATTAAGCTTAGATTCGAGCTGTGATGAAGTTGTGACTTCATCTGATGAGGGGGATTGGGAGTTACATTCACAACCATTGCTGTAAAAATGACTTTTTTGGTATCATAAATTACACATAAAGTGCAATCAGAAAGTATTCAGACCCCCTAATTTTTTTTCACATTTTTATTATGTTGCAGCCTTTTGCTAAATTGCTTTACATGAACAAAAACATGATTAAATAAACAGAACATACACACACAGAATCAAATTATATAAAATTATATGTCCATCTACCTAAACACCCCCCCACCAATCCCCCACTACAAACATTTTCCATTCCAAAATGAAGGACTTAAGAGAAGGGGACATCTATAGGAAGAGATTGTAGCAGGTAGTTGAATTTTGGAATAAAATTAATTTTAATAACATTAACCTTCCCAGTCATGGATAAATGTAACAAAGCCCACCTGCCCACATCACTCGAAAACCTTTTTATTAAAGGGACAAAATTAACACACAAAACTTAATTTTTAACTAAATCACACAAATTTGCTGGGAATAAAATATAAAAATATTAAACCAGTACCATCCCAACCGTTCAAAAGACGACGCCATCGCCACAACCCTCCATCTTGCCCTCACCCACCTGGATAAAAAAGACTCATACGTTCGAATGCTGTTCATAGACTTCAGCTCAGCATTCAACACAATCATTCCTCAGCACCTGATTGGAAAGCTGAACCTGCTGGGCCTGGACACCTCTCTCTGAAACTGGATCCTTGACTTCCTGACTGGGAGACCTCAGTCAGTCCGGATTGGGAACAGCCTCTCCACCGCCACCACACTGAGCACTGGGGCCCCCCAGGGTTCCTCAACTCCATCTCTATTACAAAGCACATCTCCCACCCCCCATCCTCACCACATTCTATTGGGACTATTGAGAGCATCCTGAGCAGCTGCATCACTGCCTGGTTTGGGACTTACACAGTTTCCGAAACGCAAAGCCCTGCAGAGAATAGTGAGGACAGCTGAGAAGATCATCGGGGTCTCTCTTCCCTCCATCAAAGACATTTACACCAAACAGTGCATCCGCAAAGCAACCAGCATTGTGGATGACACCACACACCCCTCACACAAACTCTTCACCCTCCTGCCATCTGGCAAGAGGTACCGAAGCATTTGGGCCCTCACGGCCAGACTGTGTAACAGCTTCTTCCCCCAAGCCATTAGACTCCTCAATACTCAGAGACTGGACTGACACACACACACACACCTATACACCATCCAACTTTTGCACATGTCAAGAGTTGCACTTAATTCATTGTCACTTTATACCTGGCTGCTACCTCAATAACTGCTATGTCCATAGAACACTATTTCATAGTATGTTATGTTTACGTTCAGCATTTGGAAATGTGTACTGTTTGGCGCTACACTATCTCTCACTGTCTCTTACTGTGCCTATTGTCCTGTTCCTTTTTAGATCCTTTTTATTGGACTGTCCAGTACTTTTTGCACACGTTTGCACGTGCACTTTATGTAGGAATGTGTAGGTTTTATTTAGTCTGTGTAGTCTCATGTGGTTCTGTGTTTGTCCTATGTTGATTTATGAAGCACCATGGTCCTGGAAGAATGTTGTCTCGTTTCGCTGTGTATTGTAATATCTGTATATGGTTGAATGACAATAAAAACCTTGACATAACTTGACTAAAAAGTTTCGGATTTAGACCAACTCACTCTGTATCCTGACAACTTAGAAAAGGAATTAATAAATCTGTGGAGACAAGGCATAGATCTAGTAAGGTTGCAGACAAATAATAAAATATCACCTGCATAAACAAAAGCTTATGCGCCACACCTCCTGTCACCACCCCTGGAAAATCATCCTCCTTTCTTACTGTGGCTGCTAATGGTTCCAGTGCATGATGCAAAAATTAGGGAAAAGAGGGCAACCCTGCCAGGTGTCCCCAATAATCTAAAATTAATTTTAAAAAATTCTAATCGAATCTCACCAGTTTATGTCATTAAAAGTATTAAAACTAGCAATAATGCTAGTTTAGAGCAGAGCTCGCCCTTCACACATCTTGTCATGTTCACTGTTGTCTTTTGTTTTTGTGCTTTTATGTTGAAGTTTAGTTTAGTTCCTGTTTCCTGTTTGGTTTTTGTAGTCCTTTTGTAGTTTCTTTTTATGATTGGTTTTCCCCTGATTGTTTCTCCTTCTCTGATTGTTGCCCCAGGTGTCCCTCATTCCCTTGTTTGTTCCTTTGTGTATTTAAACCCTACTGTTTCTCCATTCCCCTGTCGGTTGTTAATGTTTGTGGATGCGTGTTTCCGTGCGCTCCGTCTATGTTTATCCTACCTGTGAACCCATCGTATGTCTGCCGTGTTTTTGCTTTCTTTTCCCCATTGCGGATATTTCCTTTGTTCCTGTTTTGTCTGTTTCCATTTTTGTTGCAATAAAGACCACTGCAAATAGATCCTCACCCCTCGTCTGCCTTCACCTACATTCGTAACACATCTAATCCTCATATGGTGTCATGTGACTCTCATATGTCTTCAAGTGTGTATGAAAATGAATAACCCCACATGGTGAAAACCAGATGGAAAGTAATCTTAATCTAATGATCTATACAAGTTATCAAATTCACACAGAATAATTATCCCCTTCATAACCAGAGGTAGGGAGGGAGGTTTTATTCTATTGGAAGGGCTTGAGACTTCTAGTGGGAGTAAAGTGGATAGCGGCCTACTGGCGGTTGTATTAAAATTATAACAGGTAGCCCGCCTGTAAAAAGGAGCTTCGGCTCATCCGCTGGGTGAAGGAATAGTAGCTCTCTAGAAAGAGAGGACATGCAAAGCGATGGACGCCACATCTAGGTTATAAAACCTTGCAAACGTGATCTGTGAAGACCATCCTGCTGCAAAACATATATCCAGTAGGGATATATACTGTATATACCATTTGTCCATGCCCATGAGGAAGCCATGCCTCTAGTTGAATGCGCCTTTCCGCCAATAGGGCATCTAATGCCCTGAGACTCATAAGCGAGGGCGATCGCACCAATGATCCAGTGAGAGAGTCTTTGTTTGGAGAAGGACATGCCTTTTGCGCGTCCTTCATTACAAATTAAGTGCTGATCTGACAGTCTAAACTAGTGAGTACGCTCCACATAAGTGCGCAATGTTCGCAAGGGGCAAATTAAATGCACTAACTGCTCCTCATCCGAATTAGACGGTGGACAAGAGAAAGCTTGTAGGTGCACTAACTGAGCCCTGAAGGGTGTGGAAAGCACCTTAGGCACATAGCCTTTTTTTGGTTTTGAGTGTGGCTTTTGAAATCCCCAGAGCGAATTCCAGACATGAACAGCCAACTGACAGCACCTGTATATCACCAACCCATTTTACTGAGGCCAGAGCCAATAGCAATGCAGTATTTTAAGAGAGCACCCGCAACTTGTAAGAAAGTATTAGTAAGTCCCCTTTTTGCTGGACAGAGTGGTATGTGAGGGAGGTTAATACTCTTGGTGACCTATATGAGAATGGAGTGTGAGAACCTTAGCAGGGCAAGGAGGTTAAAAAGCAGGGTTTCAAACACATCACTCTCCTAAGGAAATGATCAGATCATGTCTGCCTATAGAGGAACCAGCCTCTGGGGTGTGAAATGCTGATATGGTCGCTACATAGACCTTAAAACTACACTATGTAACTTTTTTTGTTAAAAAATAACAAAAAGTTATTAATGAGAGTGTGCAACAAAAATCCATCTTCCAAACCATGTCTTTACTTTACCCAAATACACTTTGATAAACCTGAGCTGTTGGGATGGATTTCACATGAAAATGCATACATAAGTAATTCGTCCATGTGTGTTCAAGTCAAATCTATACACCCAGAATAAAATAAGCTATGGCTACTGCAGCGCATGTATGGTGTGGGAGTTGCGTGAAGCTGAAAGTTTGTTGTCACAACGAACAACATTTTTTTACCATGGATCATTCAAAGCGGCAAACGTCCGGGGTATCACCGGTTGAAAAAACAAAAAACTCAGAACAGAGGAGAGTCTACAAGCAAAAAGGGAAAGTGACAGAGTTCAGATGGCCCTGAACATTTGAATGCCTATGAATGGTGTAATGCTTTCTTGTGTGGAGTGCACGCTATCTCCTCTCCCTACACGTGCTCCACACGAAGAGGCATTGTGCCAGGTTTATCATTGGTAGTGATCGAGTGCCGCCCTGGCGATTTATCTACACCACTACTGACATATTGTCTGAACTATCAGAATGTGATTATATATGTGAGAAGACGGCTAGCATTTCCAACCAGTTGATGTGCCACTCCCATTTAGCACTCATCCAAGTGCCAAAAGCGGGCGCCCATCACACAGCGCACCCGAACCCGTGTTGGATGCATCCGTGGTCACCACTTTCCACCTGAAAACCTGACCCAGGTTACACCCTGCTGATAAAGGTTTGGAGCTGTCAATGGTGGTAGAGCAGCCAGGCAGCGGCGAGTCACAGTGATGCACATGCGATATACAAGGCATGACTCGGTACATGGTGTTTCAGCCAGCACTGGAGAGGTGTCATGTCTAAAAGACCTAACGGTATGGCGGTGGATGCTGCCACCATAAAACCTAGCATATTCTGAAAAGACTACAGTGGAAATGATTTCCCCAGATTGAACTGGTGAATGGCTGGATGCGTCACTTGTGAGGTGTGCATGCATGCTCATGGAGTCGAGTTGAACCCCCAAAACGGAGATTTGTTGGCTCTGAGAAAGTGTGCTCTTTGCCCAGTTGACACTGATACCCAGGCTGTTCAAATGCCGAAGTATCAAGTCCCTGTGCTCGCATATCTGAGCCTCTGATAACGGCAGTAATAGCCAATAATTCTTAATGTGCACACCATTCATCTTCAAAGGGGCGAGCACCGCATCAACACATTTTTGTGAATGTGCAAGGGGCCAGAGACTATCCGAAGGGAAGGACTTTGAATTGATATGTCATCCCCTCAAACCCAAATCTCAAGAAAAGCCTGTGATGTGGTTCGGATGTGAAAAGAACGTGTCCTTTAGATCTATTGACGCAAACCAGTCCCGTGGGTGGATGTGCGTTAATATCTATTTCTTAATTAACATTCTGAATGGTTATTTTGCCAACGCGCGATTCAAGTGTCACAGATCTAAGAACAGCCGCAGCCCGCCATCTTTTTTCATTATGAAAAATAGAGGCTGTAAAACTGTAACAATCTCTATAGGGTCTTTCGCGAGGAGATTGTGATTCTTTGCCTGTAACAACGAGAACATAGCTCTGCTATGCTATGGAGCGCCGAACCAGCCTGGTCTGCCACTGTGTAAGCTCTTCCAGCCAGTGTGGATGTCAGTCGGCATGGCTTGAAAGGGTGGGCAGTGTGAGATTTTTCTGTTCTTCCACAGCTGTAGAAGAACAGAGATGAGCTGCAACTGCCTCTTCAATAGGGGGAAGCATAGCATATCCCTTATCCTCAGTGTAGTCCACTTTTGTGAGGACCGTAGCTCCTCCGATCTGGACACGGGGCGAATAGAGCATGAGTCACGTCTTTGTAAGCTCGTCAACTTCCAGGAAATAAGTGCAGTTCTCCCGGCCACAGACTGCTGGCTGCGGCCATCTGCAGGAACCACTCGTCTAGGCGAGTTATTACTGGCTCCTCTGGAGGGGACCACTCAAGACCGAGCTACTCAACCGCCCATGTGAGGATGCAAAGAAGCTCTCTTTCAGTGGCCAATGACAATGCAGCATCCTCCATGGACCAATCTCCCATGTCCGATGCCATGAGGGACACAGCATCATTATCATCGTCAGTCCAGCCAAATACGACAACACCGAGCTCATTCACAGAGGGCCAGAGGTCATCACGTGCGTACTGCACTGGCAAAGACGCTGCGTGGGAAGTCTGAGGGGCTTGTGAGGCTTGTACCGGTGTGAGATTCTCCTCGGGTTCTTCCATCTCTACCTCACGGCCATGCTGTGCTTCCTTGTGTGGTCCCCCTAGACAGAGGGAGCGGTAGGGAGTGCGTAGGAGGCGGAATCATCCCTCAGAATGAGGGCGACCCTAGAGCGGAGCTTCTTGAGACACATGTCCTCACTGTGAGGGCAGTCTGTACCCATGACAGCTACTTCAGTGTGAGTGCAGCCCAGGCAGCGACCGCTGCTCTAAAGATGTTCTGATGGAACGATGTGTCGCACACAAGAACTCTTGCAATATGACATCTTTAAAAAGATGCATACACACAAGCAGCTCTTTTAGTGTGTTTTACACCACTTGGACGGAATTATATTATATATATTAAAAGGATAAAACTCCTGCCTGGATACTGCTTACAGTGGTTAGATGTCTTGCTGAGCAAAAAACACAATCCGGCAGCAAAGCAGAGAGACTTCTTCGCCGGAACACTAGAGGGAGCGGGTGAATCTTCACTGCTCAGGCGAAAAACATCCTGATGCGTCTGCAGGGAATCCCATCCACTGATGGATGTCTGTCGATGGCAAAGAGAGTGATGATCAAGATGAGATGATCCGTCGTAATCAAGACGAGAGGATGTCGGTTTTGTAGGAAGAAAAATCTGAAGAAATTATGTTTGAGCCTCCACTTGTATAGGGCAAATGTGCGCCTAAAGGGGAGGGCTCAAACATCCTTGCCAATCAAAAAAATGCCGTTATGATACAAGAGCTTTAACTAGGTTGTTGAAAAGGGATTTTTCCCCATAGCATTCATTGCAATGTCAAGTGAACTGAATCGATACAGAACTAATTTTTATTTGGGCACATCTAACTTGCGCTGACTGACAGGATGACAAAGAGTTTGATCACAAAGAGCATGCCGTCATTGCCATGGTAACCAGATATATTTCAGCGGATTTGCTGAAAGGCTAGACTGAAAGTATTGTCAAATCAACATTTGATGCATCAAAACTGCTTATCTTCTCTGCAAATGATGCCAAAGAAAAAAGCAAGAAGGAAAATGTTTATGTTAAATGTAGTTAGAAAAAAAATCTGTGAGCCTACCAGCTGAAACCGGGACATAATTACATTGTTTAGAGAATTTCTCGGGACACACCTTTTAAAAACGGGACATCTGGCCACCCTGCTTATACGTAAAAAGAAAACAATCCGTAATACAATATTTAATGCCATGACCATATGAAGACTTGTTGTTGCTCCAATTTAAGACCTTTTTAAGGCCTTAATTTGCAGAAGGGAGAATTGAGACATTTTAAGACCTTTTTAAGACCAGCAGAAACCTGGAGGAAAAACAAAGCCATGACATCAAAGGAACTGCCTTCAGAGCATAGAGACAGGATTGTGTAAGGGCACAGATCTGGGGAAGGCTACAAAAACATTTCGGCTGTATTAAAAGTTTCCAAGAGCACAGTGGCCTGCATAATTCTTAAATGGAAGAAGTTTGGAACAACTAGGACACTTCCTAGAGCTCGTCACTCCAAACTGAGCAAACAAGGGAGAAGGGCCTTGGTAAGAGAGGTGACCAAGAACCCAATGGTCACTCTGGTCGAGCTCCAGAGATCATGTGTGGAGATAGGAGAAACTTGCAGAAGGTGAAGCATAGTGGTGGTATAATCATGCTATGGGTGTGTTTTTCTGTGGCAGGGACTGGGGGCCTGGTCAGGGTTGAAGGAAAGCAGAACACAGCAAAATAAAGAGAGCACTCAATAAAGAGAGCACTCAGAACCTCAGATTGGGACATTCCAACAGGACAATGACCCTAAGCACACAGCCAAGACCATGCAAGAGTGGCTTAGGGACTACTCTGTGAATGTCCTTGAGTGGCCCAGCCAGAGCCCGGACTTCAACTCAATCGAACATCTCATGAGAGACCTGAAAATGACAGAGCTGAGAGGATCTGCAGAGAATAATGGCAGAAAATCCCTTCAACTGAGTTAAGGGTCTGAATACTTATGTCAATGTGATATTTCAGTTTTTTCTTTTTAATAAATTTGCAAAGTTATAAAAATTCTGCTTTTTTCTTTGTCATTATGGGGTATGGAGTGTAGATTGATGTAAAAAAGAATATTTTAAAGCATTTTAGCATAAGACTGCAACATAAAATTTGAAAAAAAATGAAGGGGTCTGAATAATTTCTGAATGCACTGTACTTTTGTCTTGACTTTGTATGGTACCTTAAATATTTTTTCTCGTGCACCACTTAAAGCTGAAGTCTGTAATTTCTGCAGCACTAAGATTACCAAATGGAATTGTAAGAATAATCTCTGTTTTCAAACTGATTCTAGATTTTAGAAATCTCCCCCAGTCTTCCATTGGTTGGAGGTATGGGACGATATGGTTAGCTCACGATTCGGTTCAAAATAAGATATGAGGTTCAAGATGCGATATAATCTTGATTTGATATAATATAACACTTAGTTAGAAAATATTACAGAAAATTCTGTTAATTAATATTTGATTATGAAATTGTATATATACAGGTCCTTCTCAAAAAATTAGCATATTGTGATAAAGTTCATTATTTTCCATAATGTAATGATAAAAATTAAACTTTCATATATTTTAGATTCATTGCACACCAACTGAAATATTTCAGGTCTTTTATTGTTTTAATACTGATGATTTTGGCATACAGCTCATGAAAACCCAAAATTCCTATCTCAAAAAATTAGCATATCATGAAAAGGGTCTCTAAACGAGCTATTAACCTAATCATCTGAATCAACTAATTAACTCTAAACACCTGCAAAAGATTCCTGAGGCTTTTAAAAACTCCCAGCCTGTTTCAATACTCAAAACCGCAATCATGGGTAAGACTGCCGACCTGACTGCTGTCCAGAAGGCCATCATTGACACCCTCAAGCAAGAGGGTAAGACACAGAAAGAAATTTCTGAACAAATAGGCTGTTCCCAGAGTGCTGTATCAAGGCACCTCAGTGGGAAGTCTGTGGGAAGGAAAAAGTGTGGCAAAAAGCGCTGCACAACGAGAAGAGGTGACCGGACCCTGAGGAAGATTGTGGAGAAGGACCCGATTCCAGACCTTGGGGACCTGCCGAAGCAGTGGACTGAGTCTGGAGTAGAAACATCCAGAGCCACCGTGCACAGGTGTGTGCAGGAAATGGGCTACAGGTGCCGCATTCCCCAGGTCAAGCCACTTTTGAACCAGAAACAGCAGCAGAAGCGCCTGACCTGGGCTACAGAGAAGCAGCACTGGACTGTTGCTCAGTGGTCCAAAGTACTTTTTTCGGATGAAAGCAAATTTTGCATGTCATTCGAAATCAAGGTGCCAGAGTCTGGAGGAAGACTGGGGAGAAGGAATGATGGTCTGGGGTGCCATGTCAGCTGCTGGTGTTGGTCCACTGTGTTTTATCAAGGGCAGGGTCAATGCAGCTAGCTATCAGGAGATTTTGGAGCACTTCATGCTTCCATCTGCTGAAAAGCTTTATGGAGATGAAGATTTCATTTTTCAGCATGACCTGGCACCTGCTCACAGTGCCAAAACCACTGGTAAATGGTTTACTGACCATGGTATTATTGTGCTCAATTGGCCTGCCAACTCTCCTGACCTGAACCCCATAGAGAATCTGTGGGATATTGTGAAGAGAAAGTTGAGAGACGCAAGAACCAACACTCTGGATGAGCTTAAGGCCGCTATCGAAGCATCCTGGGCCTCCATAACACCTCAGCAGTGCCACAGGCTGATTGCCTCCATGCCACACCGCATTGAAGCAGTCATTTCTGCAAAAGGATTCCCGACCAAGTATTGAGTGCATAACTGAACATAATTATTTGAAGGTTGACTTTTTTTTTTTGTATTAAAAACACTTCTTTTATTGGTCGGATGAAATATGCTAATTTTTTGAGATAGGAATTTTGGGTTTTCATGAGCTGTATGCCAAAATCATCAGTATTAAAACAATAAAAGACCTGAAACATTTCAGTTGGTGTGCAATGAATCTAAAATATATGAAAGTTTAATTTTTATCATTACATTATGGAAAATAATGAACTTTATCACAATATGCTAATTTTTTGAGAAGGACCTGTAATAGTGATATGAGATATCACTGTTTGAAAGAATGTGTACAATTTACAAGTAACAGCACTGAGTTTACATCCATATGTATAAGAAATGCTAAAAAGATACTGAAACTTTAAGAGCTTGCCTCACAATGTTCTGCTTCAGTGAACATTAACACAAATCATATGATATAAGCCGTTACTAATGCTTGTAAAATTTACGTGCAACATGAAACTGGGTAAGAGGCCAAAAAAATTACTACCGATAGGTTTTTGCTCAAGACCCTAAATAATATTGGATTAATATTGGATATTGGAAAAAATTATCACGAAAAACATTGTTCATATTAGCATTTCTCATTACAATCAAACATAATAAATACAGTGCTGTTGTTTAAGTTCCATTATTATAGAGATCTACTTTTTGTTGCCCATGTCTGACACTGTTGTGTCATTTATGTTTAAAAAAATTGAATCCTACAATAAGATATGGGGGTCAATCATCTTGTTTTGTATTGTATCGTATTATATCATGAAATTTGAGTACCGTTTTATTTACCCTCATGTTATTCCAAACCCACATTACTTTATTTCTTCCATGGAACACGAAAGGAGATGTTCAGCAGAGTGTTAGACTCAGTCACCATTTACTTTCATTTCATATTTACTTTCATATTTTTTCCATACAATAAAAGTGAATGGTGACAGAGGCTGTCAGTACCTGACATTCTGCCTAACATCTCCTTTTGTATTCCACAGAGGAAAAAAAGTGTTTGGAAATGGGTTTGGAACTAGAGTTACTTTGGAATGAATGCGAGTAATTTAAAACAAATGACTAACTGGAAGAGGTAACTCTTTAAATGTTTGGTTAGAATTGCCATTTGGGTTTTAATTAAAAGTGTAATAGAAAAGAAAAACAATGAAAACAGAAAATTACCTCACAAATCTGTCTGTAAGATTTTTGACGAAGTCATAGATCTGACACCAGTCAGTCGAAACACTACCGGATCTGTAATAAAGTTAATGATACACAAGTCAGCACTAAATAAGAAAAGAAACAGGCTCCAGCTTAAATCAATTACACAAATACTTAAGTCAAATATCTGCTTTAGAATGGGACGTGTGGTTACTCTAAGAGTTGTGCTGTTGATTAGACTGTGGCAAAGAACTTGGTAAGTCAGCTAAGTTAACACATGACTGTCTATAAAGTGCGCAGAACAGACCCTGTCCATGTTCTATGATAATAACACATTGAGTCATGTCACTTCATTACAATTGATGGCCACATCAGTTCTCAGGAATGATACCACTGCAGCATTCCAACACCCAACAAACTAGTGGTCAACCGATGTAGGATTTAAATGGCCAAAGTTCATACCAGTATATAGAAACGAGAGTGGCTGATGGCCTGTATTATTTGAAATGTTACATAAATGACATGTAACAGAGAACACACAAGGTTTGCCAAGACGAACAATGAACAGCCCACAAATCAACATCAAAGAAAGTTCCTATTCTACGTATATGTTCCTACTGTATATGTGCATTCCCAGCACATCCCATAATTTTGATTATTTCTCCATAATGCGAAATTTCACAACATAAAATACATGAAACCGTTCAAATGCAATGATGATAGAAAGTAGACCTCTTAAGCCTCCGAAATGAACTTAAATGCAACCCAGTGTCTTTAAAGAAAAAAGTGTGTCAAATGTGTCCTTGAAGTAATAGCTACAAATTGAACTAAAAATTATAATCCATTGCATATGGTGTGAACATAAAACACAACCAATAGGTACCTAGAAAATCATTTTTATGCATGTCTTCTTCCTTTTCTCAAACCAAGGTCAGAGAATCTAGACAAGACCATCAGATAACACCAAACCACATTTAATGGAATGGTCTGTTGTGCAGGGAAATTTAATTTCCGGCCATGGCCACTAAAGGCCAGTTCTGTACTGCATATTTGTGCCATCATACTACATAGACAGACAGACAGACAGACAGACAGACAGACAGACAGACAGACAGACAGACAGACAGATAGATAGATAGATAGATAGATAGATAGATAGATAGATAGATAGATAGATAGATAGATAGATAGATAGATAGATAGATAGATTTACAGACTATTAGATGGATGGAGATATAAATGGATGGAAGGATATACTGTAGGTTCAAGTATATGGAGCCAGAAATATGCCAAAACAACTTGAATTTGAATTGTGTAAATTTGAATTATAGACTTTTGAATTTGAATTATAAGTGTGATTTTGCCAAATGAAATATTACATTGTATTTTAATAGGTTTGAATTTGAATTTCATATTTCATATTTAACCAAATTGAATTGGGTTTTTTATGGCACAATTTTATAAATATGTATTTTCAAACAGCAAATTTTTGGTTCTGAATTCTTACACTGTAAATATCCCGTTTTTAAAAATACAGCTTCAAGTTTTCAAGATGAAGAAGAAATTCAGAACACCAAATTCAATATTCCACGAAATTCAGATCTACAGAAAGTAGATCAGAGATCAAGCTTCCGTGTTCCACAGGGAAGAGTAGAGGGTCTCGGAAAAATCGAACTCAAAACGCACTTACAAACACTAACAAGTGTTTGAAATAACATCCGACTTGGATCTGATGTGGATTCCGATCACACAATGAAGCAGAATTACATTCATTATTGAGTTATATGTGATGCGTTCTTTTACGCATACTAATCACTTTCAAACTTAATATACTTTATACTAAAACAAATACTAGAGACCGCTTAGACAAATTTCTCATGTGCTGAGAATGTGCTAACGTGCTAACCATAAAAATATAAATCATAAAAGTTTAAGAACCACTTCATGGTCAGAATGGCGACCTTTTGAATCACGCCCGTGCCAGATAATTATTGCACCTCGACCTGTAATTGGCCAATATGCTCCTTTCGACTTTTCCAAGACCCTCTACTCTTCCCTGTGGAACACGGAAGCTTGATCTCTGACCCACGTTCTGTAGATCTGAATTTCTGAGGTTTGAATTTTAGAATATTGAATTTGGTGTTCTGAATTTCTTCTTCATCTTGAAAACTTGAAGCTGTATTTTTTTAAATGGGATATTTACAGTGTAAGAATTCAGAACCAAAAATGTGCTGTTTAAAAATACATATTTATAAAATTGTGCAATAAAAAAAAAAAAAATAAATTCAATCTGGTTAAATGTGAAATGTCCAGGATTGGAGTTTAAAAATTCAAATTCAAACCTATTTAAAATACAACGTAATATTTCATTTGGCAAAATCACACTTATAATTCAAATTAAAAAGTCTATAATTCAAATGTACACAATTCAAATTCAAATAGTTTTGGCATATTTCTGGCTCCATACAAGTAGGCTATATCAGAGAAATCAAGTCAAACTGCGGAACTGCTGACATGGACAGTTCAACTTCATCAACTTCAACGTTAACTACACACATCAGTCTAGTATTATTTAACTAATGTAAAACTATATAATATGTACCCTTTATACACTGATACATTTTGTATTCCGAATTTTGAATTTAGAACAACAGAAATAGAAGGACAGAAATTAGGGTTTCAAGTGTTCAAAGTAGGCTACCTACCGGTCCAGAACAAAGTAAAGGTCGTAAGCTCCATGACAAGATGGATGTTCTGCATTAAAAGATGAAATGCAAAAGAAGAAAAGAACCGCCGCTGTTGCCACCGTCCAGTGTTTCTTTGCGACGATACTTTTCTGTGTCATGACGGTGAGTTAGTTATGGCAACAGACGCATACGATTGGGCATAAAACTGATTTCTTAAATGATGTGAAACAAAAACAATACCAAGTAGAGAACAATAGAAAAGTATTGGCCGGTCTGGCGCAACATGGTCCAATTTATAGCTTTGCAGAAGAGCTCAATTCCTTCCTGCTGTGAAACAGAGGACATGCAACGTCACTAAATCTGATTTCTTCATCCGTTTTACGCCACCCATAAAACAACCCAGCAGTTCGGTCCAACTTTCGCGGGCAATAAACAGTTACCAAAAACGCAGAGTAATAACTGTTTTAAACGTTGCTAGCGAGTTTGGGTAATGCACTTAGTTATTCTGCGCGTGCACGTCCGCCCAGATGTGCAACAGAGGCTTTTGAGGTCAATATGCCGTTTGGCTCGCGCGCACACCCAGATTAATGAATTCTCAAACAGGATGTGTGTTATAAATAAAATTATTTAAGTTGCACTACTTATTTTTCAGTGGGATACTGTTAGGATTTATTAGGAATACTCTATTTAACAGTGATTGCATTTGAACTTTGGACTGTTTCTGTTAAGTTACAAAGAGCTCAGCCCTTTGTAAATTCATAAATGTGGCAAGATGGCTTTGAGTCATATTTCTTTGTATGATCTATGTGGGGAAATTTTATGTTCGTGCAATAAGCCCTGAAGCAAATGTATCTACATGAAACCTCCTGGTTACTTCCCTGATGGAGGGAACGAGACGTTGTGTCGATGAAGTGACACTAGGGGTCATTCTTGGGAGCCCGAAACAACTCTGAACTTTGATAAAAGGCCAATGGGAATAGGTGAGTGGTATTTGCATGCCACTCCACCAAACATATGGGTATAAAGGAGCTGGCGTGCAAACCGCTCGTTCAGGTTTTGTGCTGAGGAGCCGAGAGAGAAGGTCTCAGCTATTTCAGCGGGCAGTCCAGCGTTGTGGCAGGAGAGACCCAACGTCTCGTTCCCTCCATCAGGGAACGGAGGTTACGGAAATAACCAGGACATTCCCTATCTGTCACAAACTCAACGCTGTGTCGATGAAGTGACACTAGGGGGTCCACTACAAAAATGCCACAACTAGCTGAACTGTGTTACATGAACTTGCGGTGCGAGAAGGGCAGACTACTGTGTGCCTCATAGCCAGTGCACCAGGCTGACACGTAACCTCCCCCGATGCTGTTATGAGCATCGATCAGCCATTTGGGGACAAGTCCACTGCCCAAAAAATAGGGGCAGGCTAGCCGAGTTGTCCCCTTTCTTCTTTCTCCCCAAAAAGAGTGAACATTTGTCAACCGACTGGGACCACCAGTGTCCACGTCCTTGGGGTGTGTCACTCCCAAGGGGAAGATACCGCAGAGACCACACCCCGTCCAGAGGGGGGGGGGGGGTATTTTGAGTGTACCCCACGAGCCTTGTCGGAAGTATGTCAAGTGCAGAAGTCCCATGGTAGGTCCTACCCAAAGGGGGAGGAGTTTCTACAAACATGGTGACTGGGGCAGAGGGGCTTCTTCCCAAAGAAGATGCCGTTTACCAACAGGGAAACGATTTAGTTGAAGATATACGTCGCATGGGGTTACCTACGGGGAACCAGCACATGTGGAGCACTTACCCCAGTACAGGGCTTAGTTGGCATGTGTACTTAGCTGGCAGCGAGTTTCTCCGCAAACCTGTCTGCCACAGGGCTAGGAGGAAGTCATCCATGGAACAAATTTTGTGAACACTACTGTGAGTCAACAGTGCATGTCTTCAGCTCAGTGGAGGTGAAAGGCACTATGCGCAAGTGATACACCTGTCCAACTGTCCCGGACTTACCTGTTTGTTACTGCTAAGACACGGGACGAGACCAGCTCAACCTGGAGATTGTAGAACCTTGCAAAGGTGTTGGGTGTTGCCCAGCCCGCTACTCTGTTAATGTCTGTTAGAGAGATGGCACTGGTCAAGGCCCAGGAGGCCGCCACACTCCTAGTAGAATGGGTTCGTAGCCCTGTGGGAGGCAGCACGTGATGGGCATGATATGCCATAGCTATGGCGTCAGTGATCCAGTGGGTGATCCTCTGCTTGGAAACAGCACTTCCTTTCGGCTGTCCACCAAACCAGACAAAGAGCTGCTCAGATACTCCAAAGTGCTGTGTGTGATCCAAATATATGCTTAAAGCACGCACCGGAGACAGCAATGTCAAGGCTGGGTCTGCCTCCTCCTGGGGCTGCGCTTGCAGGTTCAAGGGGACCAAGGGGACAATGTCGTTGGACATACCGGCGGGTGGGGCCTTGTGGCGGGGCGGAGCCAGAGGCGCCACATTGAAGAGGCTTTAACCCTGTGGCCGTGCTGAGTTGAGGGACATCGAAGCACTTACCTGGCTCCTGATACCAACTAGAGGATCGGTCGGGGAGGGGGGAGTAGGTATATCGTCCCCGCAGTCTGTCGAAACCATCCGATTGTGGGCATTTTTGTGCTACATCTGGGCGCGCAGGGGCGGGGGGGGGGCCCAGTCTGAGGTCCTGAGTGCTCTGGACCGTCCACACTGGGTATGTAACCCAGGAAATTAGAAAATTGCTCTTTTGTTGAATTTTTGGGTACCACCGCCACTTGAGCGTGATTAAATGAGAATGAAACAAAAGATTCTCCTCCCAGCCCTCCACCGGGGGATGAAGTGGTCTGTCTACCAGCTCTGGTACAGCAGGTTTCCTCATCCCTGAGTAGCCTGTCTCAGGGGCGCTTCTTCTTGGCGGCCGGCCGTGAGATGGGTGGCGTCTGCTTCCTGTGGTGGGTCAATGCTGGGGCGGGGCCATGGCGGAGCCGGTGCAGCCGCCGCAGGAGGACGCTCTTGGCGACGAGCTGACGTGGTGTGGGATCTTGAGCCGCGCCGGGGCAGGATGTGTTGAATGGCCTCTCTCTGCTGCTTCACTGATGAGAACTGCTGGGCAAAGTCCTCGACAGTGACACCGAATAGGCCAGCCTGGTAAATGTGCCAGGTGGCTGCTCTCTGCAGACATAGGTGCACCGCGAGCGACTTATCCACTGGGGGTATCGCCGACTAGCCCCTGGCTGCCCCACAATCCAGGGTAGTGAGGGCGGGGGAGCTGAAAGATTGGGACCGGGCAATGAAAGGTGCCTCCCACGACCTTGTCAGCTCTTCGTGCACTTCCGGGAAGAAAGGAACTGGAGAGATAACGGCCGCAACCAGGAATAACACACAAGCGGAAAGTCATCTTTAAAAAGATGCATCTTTAAAAGACGTTTCCGTGTGTGCCGCTCTTTTAGAATATACTCTTTAAGGGAAAATACTCTTACAATATACTCTTTCAGATTTGTTCTGCCGTACCACCCAGGGGTGATCTCTGCATTGCACCAGTGCAGAGGGGGGAGAAAGCGCTGTAATGTGGAGGTGAATGGTAAGCCGTGGGAAATTCAGCTCAGTGAACATCGACCGCTCGGCTCCAAATAGAAAATCTGAAAGCTCCTTTATACCCATATGTTTGGGGGAGTGGCATGCAAATACCACTCGCCCATTCCCATTGGCCTTTTATCAAAGATCAGAGGTGTCTCAGGCTCCCAAGAGTGACCCCTCATGTCACTTCATCGACACAACTTCGAGTGAGTGACAGATAGGAATTGAGGTATTAGGCAATTCTAGAAATTAGCCTATGATAACACTGAGTTATCAATAGGCAATACAGTGAATTAAAAAGATAAATTATGGTTAAAGCAACTGAATAAAGATAAGATGCTTACATTTAGGTACAGAAATCACTTTATGTTTTATAAGTAGAGGAAGAGAAACAAAGATCCTGCCTCATCTGACTGACCAGTAGCCAAACTTACTCCATTACACAGGTTTAATTACTTAATTATTAATTTTAATATTGAGAACCTTTTTTTTTTGTAACCAGATTTTTATTTATTTATTTATGCATTCATCGTTCCAAGATTCTGCAATACAGTAATTAATCATTTAGTGGGCCAATGTCAAGTAAATTGTTTTGCTTTACTTTACAGGGGATATTCAGTGTAGTCATATTTAAAATGAATTATGGTAGTTGATTCAGAAAGATGATCCAAAGAAAGTCATGAATTCTCAAACAAAGCAGTTTGTTTTTCAAACAAGGACAGATGTTTTGAAAAGGATTTTGAGAAATATTTTGGAAATAGATCCTATCATCCAATGAAAAATACATATATATATATATATATACATATATACACATATACGACACACACACACATAGTGCATTCAGAAAGTATTCAGACCCCACGGTGCATTCAGAAAGTATTCAGATCCCTTCATTTTATTTAATATTTTATGTTGCAGTCTTATGCTAAAATTCTTTAATTTTATTTTTTTTTTTCACATCAATCTACACTACATACAGCCATGATGACAAAGCAAAAAACAGATTTTTGAGAACTTTGCAAATTTATTAGAAATATAGACAAGGCACCTTTGGCTGCGATTACAGCCTCAAGTCTTTTTGGGTATGCGACAAGCTTTGCACACCTGGCTTTGGGGATTTTCTGCTATTCTTCTCTGCATATCATCTCAAGCTCTCTCAGGTTGAATGGGGACCATCGGTGGAAAGCCATTTGGGTGGGTTGAAGTCCAGGCTCTGGCTGGGCCACTCAAGGATATTCACAGAGTTGTCCCTAAGCCAATCTTGCGTTGTCTTGGCTGTGTGCTTAGGGTCATTGTCCTGTTGGAAGGTGAACCTTCGGCCCAGTCTGAGGTCCTGAGTGCTCTGGACCAGATTTTCATGAAGGATATCTCTGTATTTTGCTGTGTTCAGCTTTCCTTCAACCCTGACCAGTCCCCCAGTCCCTGCCGCTGAAAAACACCCTCACAGCATGATGCTACCACCACTATTCTTCACCGTTGGAATGGTATTGCGCAGAAGATGAGCGGTATCTGTTTCCTCTAGGTGTAGTGCTTGGCATCAGAACAGGGAATCTTGTTTCTCCCAGACCGAGAGTCCTTTAGGTGTTTTTTTTTTTATGTTTATTGCACTTCTGTATGGCCACTCTACCATAAAGCCCAGATCGGTGGAGTGTTGCTTGATGGTTGACCTTCTGCAAGATTCTCCTATCTCCACACATCATCTCTGGAGCTCAACCAGAGTGACCATGGGTTCTTGGTCACCACTCTTACCAAGGCCCTTCTTCCCCGATTGCTCAGTTTGACCAGGCAGCCAGCTCTAGGAAGAGTCCTAGTTGTTCCAAACTTCTTCCATTTAAGAATTATGGAGGCCAATGTGCTCTTGGGAAACTTCAGTGCAGCCAAATTTTTTGGTTGCCTTCCCAAACCTGTGCATCAACACAATTCTGTCTCTGAGCTCTGCAAGCAGCTCCTTTGACCTCATGGTTTGGTTTTAGCTCTGATATGCATTTTCAGCTGTGAGACCTTATATAGACAGGTGTGTGCCTTTCCAAATCATATTCAATTAATTGAATCAAGTGGGATGCACCTGAGCTACATTTCAAGTGTCATAGCAAAGGGTCTGTATACTTAAGACAATGTGATATTTCAGTTTTTTAATTTTAATACATTTGCAAAGTTATCAAAAATCAGTTTTTTCATTGTCATTATGGTGTATGGAGTGTAGATTGATGTGAAAAAAATATATAATTTAAAGCTTTTTAGCATAAGGCTGTAATATAACAAAATGTGACAAAATGAAGGGGTCTGAATACTTACTGAATGCACCGTATATGAACACACACAAACATACACACACACACACACACACACACTGTATACTGAATAAATACATACATAAATAAATAAATAATAAACTTCCCAGAGCATTCTTTAGTAGGGTATAAAATTGCTTCACTGGTATGCTCTTCCTCTGAATCAGTGATGGGACTAATTTATTTACTTTCCATTCACTTTGTTAATTGCCATAATTACCAACATCGATGGACGTATTATTTTGCTTTTTGCTTTGATTCATGTTTTGAAAACAAATTTGATTAAAGATGGAGTTGTGTGAAATACAATGTATATAATGTCATGCTTTGAGTAGCAGAATCCATCATTATCCATCATGAATGTTTAATAAGGCCACAAAACAAACACAGTAAAATCTTCATAATTAGCATAGATTATATTGATAATTGTTATATAGGCAGATGATGGATCTGAAGTGGTGTGCTATTGTAAACACTGTTTGTGTTTACATGCTTGATTATGGTGATGTACTGAAGATTTCAACGGAATGCTGGAAGTTCTATTCTGTTAGTTTGTCATGGACATTATAGTGGTAAGAATAATTGGAAATGACAGGGGAAACAATTCAACTAATTGTGAAATGCATTGAGGTGTTGAAACTCATTATCAGGGAGTCCATAACAAAATACAAAGGTGTATCCATCATTTTCATCTCCTGTGAAACAGTAAACAACATTTAAGGAACAAATTAAATTGTATATAAAATACTCTTTTTGGTATTAAAACCCTTCTTTCTCTACTTTATTGTATGTGCAAGACTGACAACTGCACATGTGAATGTCAATACGCTGTAGGCCTATACTGTAGATAAGTGGATAAACGGCAAAATTCTGAGTCAAATCATTGCATACTTGGGTCTTGTTTCTTTCTTTCAGTGAAACTCATTCAGAAACATGTTGCACATTGATAGGACCTCAGTGCTACAGTTCGGTTGGATTTAAGAAGTATTTAACAATGCTCTATGAAACATGTGCCCAAAGCAGGTGATGGGGTCATCTTTATGGGACTTTAAATGGTCTCTAAAAGCAGAACTGTTGAGATACTAAGGATTTCAGTGCTGATACATAAACCAAAATATAATGTTGTCATGAACGTCTGTGTAACATTTCTGGACACAGGTAGTGACATAAAGATGAAGATGGTGCGATGAACCCAAGTGCAGTTTTATTTTTCAAACGTGGAATCCAATAACACTAATATTAAACATGAATCAAAACAAAATCATGTACGACTAGACTAGACCTGACTAAAGACTTGACATAAACAAAACCCGACTAAAACTAGACTTGGCGTGGCGTTACTTGGTTTGGTTTGGTTTGGTTTGGTCAAAACAAGACACATGAACAGGGGAAACACATGACGAGATCAACATGAGGGAAAACAGGAATCAAATGATATAAAACAGGAACTAGATTTTAAAAATAAAATGAACCAACAGAATAAGCATGACAGACTGTAAAAATACTTTACAGAAAATTATGCTATAACAAAAAATTAAGCTGTAATGTCTTTAAATGTTAAAAAAATTAATGTAGATTATGCCTTCAAAATGTTTTAATAATATTTGTTTTTAGATCCCCAGTGAGAAAGCCAAAGGCAACTGTGGCAAGGAACACAAAACTCCATAAGATGTTGGTTAATGGAGAAAAATAACCTTGAGGGAAAGATTGTGGATGTTCATTATGGTAAATTCCATCCTAAGTCCATGATTCAGGCAGTGGACAGTGGAGTATGTCTTAAAGTTGGAGTTGGCAGCAGTTCATCCACTGTGAGGTACATCATATTATACTGAAGTGATGTCTAACTGGCACAGACTGCAGTTAGTCATCATCACTCTGCGACACATAGCAGTGGGAGTCGGACATAAGGCAGGACCAGAGATGGTGTGATGAATTATTTTAGTGATAGTTATGGATAGTACTGACAGACAAAGGCAGAGCCCTGATGACATCACTCACCTGTACACATGCATCCTGAAAGGGAGAAAAAGAGGATAGTTTTCAACTAGGCCACACATGGGTTCTGTCGCATGTGTACTTTGTTTGTCGCCGTGGATCATCATCCCTTTAATGGACTAATGATGTCGCCTTTTCAGAAAAACTGTCACATTATAATTTTTGCTTGTACTTTTATTATCACCACCATTTAAAAATCAAACTGAACTGTATCTACGCCGTTGCTGGATTGGAAAACCTGACCTCCACACCACACGCAAACGGGCCAGAATGACACCAAGCTTACAGGTGAGTGGTTTTTCTCTGGGCAATTCCTAGATGACACATACACACACATATCCATCCATACATTTTGGTAGGACTCCCATGTTATATCGCATCAACAAGGGACAGTTCAGCTTGTACATTACAAACAGGCGGAAGCCTGTCCAGCATAGTCCCTAGACATAAGCTTTTGTAGCATGTTTGCTGACAGGGTTCATTGTCTTAACACAGGGTCTTGTAGACTGCGGTAACCTCAGGATATGTATCCTGAGGTTCATGCAGGAAAACAAATATAATTATAGTAGCGTAAATACCAGGGGCAGGGTGGAGGGCAGAGGGCGGTGCCGGGTCGTGATGCTACACACCCGGCCCCTAATCAGGCTAATTAGTAGTGATGCACCAAAATGAAAATTCTGGGTGGAAACTTATATATAAAATATATATATTTTTAAATAATTATATTAATATTATACTTTTTAATTAATTTCATGAATTTAATCAATCTGAATTTAAATATTACAAATCAATAAAATTATCACACTTTTATTGAAAGTTACACCAAAATTGGACAGAAAATATATTATAACAATATTAAATATATTATTCTTTATTCAGTTCTTTAACAATCAAATTTAACAGATATTTTTTTTTGACCAATTGTCCAATAAATGTAACGTTCTAGAAAACTCTAATGATATGCAAAACAGCAGTAATTGAACTAAAACCAATCTCAACTGTAAATGACAGATGTAGCCTCAAGTGAAGAACATAGTTTTGCAGGGCTAAACCAATTTTAATGTAATTGCTATACACAGCAAATTGGACTGCTTTCTATTTAAGAAAAAGTGACAGGTTTCTCTTCAAAAAAAAGTTACACAGCTTCCTGGCACTGAATAGTCTCCCTCTCTGTGCTGGTGCTTAGGCAGAAAAATACCTGTGTGCAATCCACGCAAGCAGTGGAAAGCGATCTTTTGTTCATGCGCCAGTAATCAAGAGGATTGTCGCAATATGAGCGTGAAGCGACCGTCTGTGTTCCGCAACTGCTTTCGGGTCCTTGAATAATGTATAACGTGTGAGGAAGGGCACCCGGTGGACTTTCTGGTGCCCTCCTAGGTAAAGATGGTGCCCTCCTAGGGAGTTGGTGCCCTATGCAGACTGCGTAGTATGCGTATAGGTTGCGGCGGTACTGCTTATAAGTATTATATAGTATTTCCACACCGCTGACATCAGCCTTTGCTTGGCAGCACCGTGATTATGATTAGATCGATCAAGAGTGAAACCTGAGCACTCTTTCGGCCAAAAAAAAAAGCAATTTTCGGCCAAAAATTTGCAGTGGCTGAAATTTCGGTGCATCCCTACTAATTAGCCCTCGAGAGGGATAAAGGCTGACCGGAGATGGCAGTGCGACAGAGAGATAGATTTGCGGGCAGCTGCCCGAGCCCTGTGTGTGTTTGTCTTTTGGTTCAGTTCTATATTAAACTATTATTTATATTATCAAGGTTCTCACCTCCTTCTTTCCATTAATTCCTTTTACACTGGTGCCGAAACCCGGGTAGGAGGAGGGATGTGCCGTAGTGGAGTTGTAGTCACTACCATTCTCCCCAAAGGAGCAGGGGATGGAGGAGCCCTGCCACGAGGGGAGGAGGGGGAGACCCCTACCGTCCACCAAAAACATACACCTAATTAAACGTACACCTTTCCCTCTTTTTTTTGTTTTACTGTATTTTTTGGCTGGTAATTCACTGTTACAGTGAGTACCTGCTGTTTTTAATTATTATTGTTGTTTCCCTCCCCCTGTCCCCTCCCAGATTCAGGAAGGCAGGGATGACCTGCTGGCAGAAGGGTCAGGGAAGGAGGAGGGACTCATCCATGAGTTTGGATAAATTAGGTGTACTGTATGCCTGGTGGAATAGTTTGAGTCTTTAGTGTAGACCTACAATGAGAGAGTGTGTCTGAGTTCCAAATAATGCTAGGAAGACTATTCGATAGGAGCCAGATATGAAAAGATTCTCCCTCCTTTTTTGGATTTATATACTCTAGGTATTATTACAGGCCAGAATTGTTTTATCTTATTGGATGTGATGGAATATAGCATGATAGAACTTCACTTAAGTACTGTGGTGCTAGACCATTCAAAGCTTTGTAAGTCATTAACAGAATTTTAAAACTAATCCAAAATTTAACAGGAAGCCAATGTAGCGACAATAAAATGGGGCTGATATGATCATATTTCTTATTTCTAGTTACTACTCAAGCTGCTGCATTTTTAATCAATTGGAGTTTATATGTTGAACCTGCAGAACATCCCCTCCAGTAATGCATTACTATAATCTAGTCTCAAGTTTTTTTTAGCATCAGACACCAAGAGCATGTGTCACAACTTAGCAATATTTCTGAGGTAAAAGAAATGTGAATTTCAAAGGACAGATTGCTATCAAATATAAGTAGAAGATGACGTAACAGTGCATAAGTTGAGAGTCAAAATATATATTATGGGCTTATTTTTAGAGGTTTTTGGTCCAATAATTAGTACCTCTGTTTTGTCAGAATTAAGTACAATGACATTTCTTGCCATCCAATTATTGATATAATTGATACACTCTGCTAATTTGGAGAATTGTGTAATGTTGTCTGGTTTTAAAGAAATACAATGTTGGGAATCATCGGCATAACAGTGAAAACTAACTCCAAGGTTTCTGATATTTCTTTCCAGGTGATGCATATATATATATATATATATATATATATATATATATATATATATATATATATATATATATATACAAGGAGGTGCCTTAAAACTGATCCCTATTGCGTCCATATTAAAGATTTATCTGGCAATTTCTCGTTTACACTGACAAAGTGTAATGGTCGAAGAAATAGGACTTAAACCAAGCTAATGCCTGTCTACAAATGCCAACATAAGTCTCAAGTCTATCCAAGAGAACATCGTTATCTATGGTATCAAAGGCAGTACTAAGATGTGATCTCAGTGATTTTGACCGTGGCATGATTGTTTGTGTCAGACAGGTTGGTTCGAGTATTTCTGTGACTGCTGGTGTCCTGGAATTTTTACACACAATTGTCTCTAGAATTACTCAGAATGGTGCCAAAAACAAAACAAAAAACATCCAGTTAGCGCCAGTTCTGCGGATGGAAACACCTTGTTGATGAGAGAGGTCAACGGAGACTGGTTCGAGCGGACAGAAAGGCTACGGTAACTCATAAAACCAGTCTGTACAATTGTAGTGAGCAGAATAGCATCTCAGAATGCACAACACGTTGAGCCTTGAGGTTGATGTGCTACAACAACTGAAAGCCACGTCTAGCACTTTATTAGGACCAAAGTGTTCTTAACAAAGTGCTGAGTGAATGTATATGGAAAATTATGATCAGGTTTAGGATAAAACTTTGAGCTAGTTTCTTATTAATTATCTTAATGCAACAAAATCTGTTATTTTGGGAGGGAAGAATAATAATTAAACAGGGTCCCAGTTTACCAAAGGAACATTGATGTCCATTATGTTGACTCCAAAATAAACCACAGATACACAAAATATAGCTTAAAATCTTATTAATTCTAAATACAATAGTAGGCCTATTTACCCATGCTTTCCAAGTATCTATAAATAAATTATTAAGGGAATTCCTTTCACAAATATTTTTACTTTATTATTATTACTGTGTAATCTTGTAGTCTCCTGGTAATATTTTACAGTACACCAAACACTTGCCAGCAAAACGTAATTCATCATACTTAATACTTCTTTCTGATGTACACCATTTCAATAAATGGCAGATGATTATCAAGAGGAATATATTTTAAATTATTGTATAAATCGTATAAATGATGATCAATGAATGTAGCACCTTGATAAATGTGAATTAAGCAGCCCATGTATATTTGTACTGTCCTACTAGACAGGTTGTGGAAAGACCTCCATCAGTGGCATTCATGACACAGTACCTCAGATTATCTTTCATAGAGTATGATAACACTCAGCTAAGTACGACCAGCACGTCTCCTTTCATCTCTTCTCTGCATCCTGAAAAGTGGGATGAATTATGTCTGAATGGAGTTAATTGTTGCCATGGTTGGGCTTGTCATCTTAATGAGAGTATTCTGCAGAGTGCCTGCTTGTCCTTCCTCTTCTGTGCGGAGCATGCACCCGTGAACATGCCCAAGTAGGACTGAATTGGAGAAGATCAAAGCAGACAGGGCTGGGTTCATGAAGACAGACCTGTAAAAAAGACTAAATTTGAGCAGGTAAAAGATGTCGAAAGAGTAGTCTGCTCTGATGTGCATGATAAGAGAATTCTACAGCACATCCTGACTGGGTTATTGTTTTTTTTTACTTTTGTTTTGGCTATATAACTTTGCCACGATAAATTAAAATGTTAAATTAAATATCATAATGCTTTCATATTTATAAAATATATAAATATGCAGTGGTGTTCAAAATTCTGTTCGCTCATGTAAATGTAATACATGTAAAAAAAGTTTTTTATTTAACATTTATTTAAAACGTCATGAAGTAAAATTAATTAAGCAATATCACACAAGCAAGAGTGCGATATGGCCCTACATCAGCACTGCTGTGATTTGACCGCAGAGCACGAGGCCGCAGGCTGAGTGCCGTAAGTAATTACACAAATCAAAATCTGCCGTTGCTGGTTCAAAACCAATGATGCGTCCAAGACTTCATTAGTAATTCAAAAAGTTCACTTGTGCTGTTTCTAACAAGTTATTGGATAAACAAGGATAGATGGTGTAAGTGTGTGTGTGTGTGTGTGTGTGTGTGTGTGTGTGTGAGAGAGAGAGAGAGAGAGAGAGCACGTGTGCAATCACCTGTTGCCACACCCAATCAGAGATGCTGTCAGCTTTAACAGTGGAAAATAGACGTCCAAGAGGGGGTGTTCCTCTCTATTTCACGGTAGCGGTCCGCAAGAGTCATTCACTATAGAAACAGCGATGTCCTCCGCCATTTTAAACAGTATGTATCCAATGTGGAAACTCAGATAAAAGGTAACCACTTCTGTTCTGTAATAAATCTGTCTGTTGTGTCTTTCAGCATGAGCCTTGATCCTGACGTTGTCCATTTAAAGCCATTTAGAGCTATTTCCTAGCTTTGGTAATGTATTAGTACTATGAGCGATCACGGATCGCAGTTCTATGTAAACAATGACTAACCAATTCACTTTACGTCAGCAACTGGCTCATATTACACAGAAAAATTATCTTTTGCCACTACCTGCTGTCTAACATATGTAATTTCAAAAATAAAGCCAGTAACTCTTAACAGATACACTTTAATTTAGGACAGCATGAACATGGAATGATACACAAACACAGTGAAGCGTCGGAGTGCTGATGGTGTCACACCATCAGTGCTCATGGAACGTCTCTCATCCAATCAGATTTGAGGACCGGAACTAACTGTGGTATATTAAGAAATATTCAAGAGTGTGCACTATTTGTAGGTCACGAATCAAATACAAATATCTGAGGTTTGAAAATCTTAACTCCTTAGCATGAAAGGTCAGATCTCCTTGCTTCCATTGAATAACACAAGATTTATACGTTTTGGGAAAATATATAAAAAAAAATACAAAATACAAAACAGAAGCATTTTTCATGAGAGGTGGCAGACATTTGGGTTCCATTGTATATTGTGTAAAAATATCTATAATATATTTGGCCACCATTGGAGGAACACTAATCCATTCCAGCCCTTAAAAGTATTTGGTGAACCATACCACCACCAGATCTGTCACTTCTCCATCTGTCCGGTGAACAGCAGTTGAAAGCATTCAGAGAACAAGCTAAATTAAAATCTGTCTCTCAGCACAATTTGAATATGTCATTCCCTTTCTCTCCTTCGCTCTCTTTCACTCTCTTTGTTTACACTTGACAAGCATCCTGTACTGGCAGCTTTGTCCATCAAATCACACCTGCTTCTCCTGATTGTTTGCTCAACTTCCTGTCCAGAGCTTTGTAGATAAATGTCAGTGTTGTACTCTAGCTGCCTTTACATCTTTACCTTTTCCCATACTTTTTGGTCCTTCTGGATAAAAAAACTGCATTAAAAATTGCATTCACAAACAAGGAGCAAAGTATTCATTCATGTATGTCTTTATTTTCCTTTACAACGAAATAAATTATCATATTAATTATCCATTACATTGCAGTAAGGTGTAGCAGCATATTTACTTTCTCAGAAGATTGAACTATTTCTGTGCCAGCAAACAAATTCTATCATGCAGTCATTCAGAGCATACTGCTTTGCTCACTCACAATATGGTACAATATTTCAGTACAGCCTAAAACAAACTTAAAATAGATGCCTTAATGTGCTGGTTGGGGTCTCAGTAAGAGGGCATTAAAATATTTTATATATTACCAAATGTCTTCTAGTTGTGCTTAATGATGGTCTCTGTGTTCAGTCTGGCACAAAACTAATTTCTGAGAGCTCTGACAATAACGTTTAAAAAAATAAGAAATAAGGCACTTGAAAATAATATAGCCTATACAGGTATGAAACACTAAATACTCTTTAATAGACACAAATGCCCAATCAATGAACAATATCCAGCTTTACACATAATAATAAATTAATTAATCATTTTGAGCATTGTTTTTGAACAAAATTTTGTTACTAATCATCAGGTATGTGCAAACATAATTTCTACACAATACCATTGACAACCATCAATGTAACCGTTCTTCTGTTCATAATTTAATGGTTGCAATTTACAGAAAACCCCTCTAAACACACATGCAATGAATGAAGTTCATGACTGACTTGCTGATGTTACACAAAACAAACAGCCATTTAACTTTTTTCTATTTGATCATGCTCTAGTTACATTTGCTCTTGGCAATTTCTGATTCTAAACAAATAAACAAAAAGTAGACACATTTTCAGAAATTTTCATGGAAAACTTTTCCAAGGTCATTATACAATCTCCCTGGTCAGGAGGCGACGCCCCTGCAGGTAACTTAAATTGTGCTTCATGTGGTAACATCTAACTTAATGGATCAAGACATATTACTTAACATCACTAAATAAATCTAAATACATTAGGTTACACCAATAAAAGTCATATTAAGGGTTAGTTTAGGATGACATTGTTTCTTAAGGAAACAATCTACTCTTACCCACGATAAGTGGGTACACGTTTTACTAAACCAATTTTTTTTTGCATAACATTACATATATACATAGAGAGAGAGAGAGAGAGAGAGAGAGAGAGATACACAAACAGACAACAATATTTATACAGCAAAATGTACACAATAGCTCCTTAAATTCTAAAATGTTTGACAAACTGGCAAAGAAATTCCTCTTAATACAATTACCTAGGTGGTCACACATGAGTTCACATGTTGGGGGAATATCTCCTTAATAAATATGACAAGCTTGCCACCATGGATCTCCTCTGATCTCCAAGAGGTTTCTACAGCATGTGACAAAGGCTTCAGACAGCAAGGGGCTGCGTGAGTTCCTCTCCCTGTCAGCTTGCCTTGACAGCTGCCATTTTCATTGGCCCAGAATCGCTCCCACCGCCTGCACAAGCACGCTCTGCATTTGTTATTTTTTCCACCTCATCCTTCACAGGAGTGCAGGATAGATATTACAACAGCCAGAAAAACAGCAGTGTCACTTTAGATTAGAGCAAACTAGAGTTTCTGAAAGCCACATCTAACTTTATGACATGCTTGAGATGGAACATTTTGTCTTTGTGCATTTTGGGACCTCTCAGTCTGCTTACAGAGAAGGGTTTCTTTATATATATATATATATATATATATATATATATGTATATATATATATATATATATATATTAGCAGATTAAAAAAAAACTTTTAGTTTTTTTTAGTTAGGTTTTTATTTAGCACACCAAGCCAAATTAAAGTCACCCAAAAAAAAAACAATGTAAAAAAATAAATAATAATGTGTCATAATTTACTCACCCCCATGTTGTTCCAAACCCATTTGATTTTCTTTCTTCCATGGAACACAGAAAAAAAATATTTAGTAGAATGTCAGGGGACTGACATTCTCAGTCCCCTTTTGCTTTCATTGCATCTTTTCACAATAATACTGAATGAAAACAAGCTGTCAGTCCCTAACATTCTGCCTTACATTTCATTTTGTGTTCCACAGAAGAAGAAAAGTAATACGGGTTCCAAACGATAGCAGAATTTTAATATTTGGGTGAATTATCCCTTTAAGTGTGATACCAAACCAGAGTGAGCAACACATCACCTGCCATTATGGCTCGTTGTGAGGATCTTTCATTCTCTCATTCATTGGAGAGAGCTGTCTGTCATGTGAGTGCATATCACAGACGATTATATCAGTCATTTCAGCCAAGCATAACACAAATGGCCAAAACAAGTAAGAGGCAGTGGTGGCTACAATGGTCACTGTTCTACCACATCAATCTCTCTAGTGTCTGGACCTACACCCAGCACTGCAAATCTTCCAGACAGATGGGCATGCACACCTGTCTGTGTTCCCTTTTTTGAGTTTCCAGTGAGATACTGGATAAATTTGTATGCATAAACAACATTTTATTGTGCTCCATTTATACACCAGATATGCACCAAAAAAGCTATTGTTGCCTTGCCAGGTGTACATGCACTGTTGAATCATAGCTGAGGGAATTAATGCACTGCAAAGCATTACTGCATTTAAAAACGTTTGTTTTGTCTTAAAGCACAAACAATTTGTGCACATAATTGTATGTTGCTTTAGTACAAAACAAACAAATATTTAATGGTAACACTTTACAATAAGGTTCCATTTGTTAACATTAGTTATGCATTTATTATCCTGAACAAATAAAAAACAATACATTGTTTACAGCATTTATTAATCTTTGTAAATGTTAGTTAATAAAAATACAATTGTTTATTGTTAGTTCATGTTAGTTCATATTGTATTAACTAATATTGTAATATACAACTTTTAATTTGAAAAATATATGACTATATTGAAATGAACATTAACTAAGATTAAAATATGCTGTAAAAGTATTGTTCATTGTCGATTCATGTTAACTAATGTTGTTAACTAATGTTATCAATAGGACCCTTATTGTAAAGTGTTACTGTTAATGTACTGCAATTAATGTCAATATAAAGTTAATAAAAGTAGCAAAGTAGCAAAAATGTCTGCCTTTATTTTCAGACTGTCATAATAAAAGTGTTTGTTTGCTGTTGGAAAAAGCTGTTTTGTGGCTTTAAAATTAATATATTAATATTTGAATACAGTGATATGTAAATTGTGAAACTAAATAAATGAACAACAGCCTAATGCAATTCCCAACTCCTATAAAAAATGTTATTGATTTTGTACCAACATAATAGCTACAATGAGCATACGCATTTGTACATGTAGGCATTTTATCAGACAGAAACAAATTATTTGTCTACCAAACATGATCATTTGCTTGATGATCATTTTTCCACTGTGCCTCTAAAGATAATCTCAGACCTTCAAGTTTAAATACAAAGTGGGATGACAAATGGCCAGGATATAATTGCTTTCTGATTTCTGGTCTCACAAAGAGCCAAGAAACAAACCCAGAATAGTCAAGCATCCATGTTCCAAAGCAAACAGTAAAGGACTACGTAGCTATTGAGCAATGTCTTCCTGAATGCCTCCCTTTTAACTACCCACTTAGAAAAGGAGTCTTCCTATGAAGTCACTAATCATCCATTAAACCTCTTTGGCATTAATAGACATTGTGGATGTGTGCTCCAGAGCACCTTAACAAGATTAAATGTGAGCACTTATGATACCAGTAAACTCTGGCCAATCTTAGCAATATTTCACTGGACATTGAGCTGCACAACCACAGCCTCAACCCATATTAGACTAATTTAAAGCACCACACTCTCTTCCGTTTTCTCGTGGATGGTGAGAAATGGACTTCACGCTTCAGGAGAACTTTGATAAAGCTTGGGACCAATAACTGACAAACACGGCAGTTGGTTACAGCTCATACAGAGTGTGGTAGGCCTGTGTCTCATTGTAAGCAGGATTCTTGATGTGAGATTAGACTTATTCCTTGAGGCCAAATTCATGGGAACAATTAGAGTATGGGAGGACGAGCCTGCCATTGATTCTAGCTGGTTTCCTGGTTACGTGTTGTATACTCTGGGCTAAGTGTTGTCTGTTTTTTCACAGGAATTCTCCGAGCACAATGACACAAAGAGTGAATCAAGAGAAGTCAGAGATGCACTATTTGAAAGAGAAACAAATAATTGCACCCTTTTAGGAATAGATCTGTTGTTTTTTTGGCTCCAGAAATACAGGGTTAAACACTTTTTGAAAAATGCATTTTGTCTTTCACTCATTTATGCTGTTATTTTGAGGTTCTACTGCCATGCAGTTTTCAATTATAGCATTGTAACCACCACAGATATTGAAAGGGATCCATTTAAAAAAAAGGAAATGCCAGTGAACACATTTGGTTACACAATCTATGCAATACAAATGACTGACAAACACTCAATGAGCACTTTATTAGAAACACCTGTACATCTACTTAATCATACGATTAACTAATCAACCGTAGGGCAGCAGTGCAATGCATTAAAACATGAAGATACAGGTCAGGAGCTCCAGTTAATGTTCACATCAACCATCACAATGGGGAAAAAAATGTAAATAAGTGATAGTGGCATGTTTGTTGGTGCCAGAGCGGCTGGTTCGAGTATTTCTGTAACTGCTGAAATCCTGGAATTTTCATGACACAGTCACAACAGTCTAGAGTTTACTTAGAATGGTGCCAAAAACAAAAAACATCCAGTGAGCTTCAGACAGATGGGCTACAACACCAGAAGACCATGTCTGGCACTTTATTATGACCAGTGTTCCTAATAAATTGCTCAGTTTATGTCAATAACCTGTAATACACTTCTCTCATCTCATTCCAAACACTGATGTTTTCTTTCTTCTGTGGCACATAACAGTGATGTTCCTATTAAAATAATGGTTAGGTTTAGGTTTGGGGTTTGGTTTAGGGGTTAAAATTAGGCGTAGTGGGCTAAGCGCATACCTTGTAATCAGAAGGTTGCTGGTTCAAACCCCACAGCCACCACCATTGTGTCCTTGAGCAAGGCACTTAACTCCAGGTTGCTCCGGGGGGATTGTCCCTGTAATAAGTGCACTGTAAGTCGCTTTGGATAAAAGCGTCTGCCAAATGCATAAATGTAAATGTAACATTGTTTGTTAGTTTGTTTATTTTTCTCTATAGGAGTAAAGTCATAAACATTTTTAAGAGCCAACTCGATTTCCTATAATTTTTGAAATCTTGTACTTTTATTAAGATTTGTCATGCAATCTATTTGGTTATATTCTTTGCACATACAGTACACTAGAATTGTTGCTCAAAAGACCACACAATTGCGATTGGGCAATTGTGTGGTCATTGCTTTGCTTTTCACATGCCCTTTGCATGTCCTCTACTCATTGTTATTTTGGCAGTTTAAACTTTGATGAGCTTTTTTCCTGAGTGCCATTACATACTCCCAATGCTGGGAATTAGAAATATAGAGGAAACACACAGAACAGGTACAGAACACTTCCTCTGTGCCATAAAACTCCCTCAAAAACACTGCTTATCTGGGGGCCAGCCTGCTGAATCCCAGTGTTCCATGGGTTTGCTGTCTGTCTTTGATTCGCTCTGCCACAGTTTACTCAGGTCAACAGGGTTTCAGAGGCAACTGGCTGTGCTGACAGCTTCTCCTAAAGGCATTCACCATCAACTTACCATCTCTCCCCTCACCTGCAACATCAAATGCACACCTTTCCAAAAAAAAAAGAAACCCTGAAACAACAGCATCAAATGTCAATACCCCTGATGGTGCTGCTGCTATCATGGCAGAGTTTAATTTATGGAGAATGACAGCTGAATTCAACGTTTATTTAGCTCTCAGGAAAATAGAAAAATCACATGACAAATACAACCAAAACAAAACTTAAAAAAACCCACATGCTTCTTTAATGAACTAACATGATTTTACAGCCATGCTAATAAAGTAACAAGAAACTTCAGAAGACGAGAAATTAACGTGCAGACTTTAGTAGATGTTGAACTGCTTATTATACCCAACCTGGTCTCATACAAAACCTAAATTTCAGCAAAATAATTTTTCAGTATCTCGTTGTATGTACCGCAGCAATTTCTAAATGAACCAGTCACTAAAACAACAGTTACTTTTATTCCCTTTAACACAAATCACAAGTAAAATGACAGATTATCGGTTCATAAACTCATATTTACTTTTCATCTGTTCCTCACACAATGCTTTCTTTTGTCTAAACACTTTTACTTCAGAAATTGACTTTTTAACATTTGCAATACATAACCAACTATCTTTACAAGCTTTTTCAAGCATGTACAAATTGCGCAGTAGCTCAACTGATAGAGTGTTGCAGTGTCAAAAGTGTCACGGAAGCACTACAAAATGACATGGTTGCTTCAGCAATTGCTTTTGTCAAGTCACATTTGCTTTTTATGACACTATCAGTAAGTTTAGGTTTAAGGTTTAAGGGTATGGAGTAGGTTTTGTTGATTTATAGCTCGACAGAGCATTAAGCAAAATCTTATATGTTTAGAATAAAATGTATCTCGCTTTTTGTGGCAATCTCTGGATATTTAAACTCAGAAATGCTGATATGAGTAAATATTTAGCAAAAATCTCTCCTCAGTCACTTAATTTTTGATATGATCAGGGTAGGGCTGGGCAACAAAACCTTATCGATATTTAAAAATAAAATAAAAACTCACTACATAGCCCTGCTGTCATATAAACCAGTAATGAGGCTAAGAAACCAGTAGCTATCACCTAGCTATCAGGCTAATATGATAAAGTTGTTTACCAAACAAGACAGCACTGGCAATGCAAGACAGCTATCGATTGAACACAACAGCAACTCTGACATGAACAATATTGTTGTTTATTTATGTACTATTTAGCTAAACATTTGATTTATGATCCATAGCACTGTAACATCCACTAATTTTTTGACACAGGCAATAAAGTATTCCTTCTTCTTGTGATTTGCTTTTGGCAGTTCAGCCTGTTTGAGCAAGCAGCATTCCAGGAGTGCTGATATTTCATTCAACAGAACTGGGATGCATCACTGTTTATATCACATCTCTTGCCTTTGTTCGCTACATTACAATCAGGCTGCCAGTCTGTGTTTTGCTCAGTGAAAAGACAAAAAAACATATTATGTCTAAAACATATAAAAACATTTCTTTATAGAGCTTGCATATAAATGTAATTGCACACAAACAAGAGTGCTGTTGTACTGAATATAAGCAGGCTGTGATCCAACCATAGGAATGAGACAGCAAGCCAATAATCACAGGTAATCACAGCCTGATACTGACATTCAGTACGAAACCACTCACTCTTGTGATTTAGTTTAAACGTATCACTTTATTATCCCATCCCTGGGTGGAGTGAATCATGAAAGGCCTGCTTATGAGAGAATCTGAAGAACTGCTGGGGCCAGGCCTAGTACTTTATTGGGGGTGGGGGGTGGGTATTGAACATATGCCCTGGGGCCGCCCAAAACCTGGAACATTAAAACTTGCCATGGTGGCTAAGCTCAGCCATGAACCCTGTCTGGCAGCTTGGCTGTGAGGGAGGATGTGAAGCCTGGATGACTGGGCCTGCAGTCAGAGCCAAGGCTGGACAGGTACAGGCGATTACATACAGCCTCCAAATCTCCAGAATTCTGGAGTGGAGAGAGGAAGACCTGAACATTAAGGCGCACATACATTTAGAGGTACACTGTAAACCCAAACAGTACTACTAACATAAACTTTATCGGTGTAGCAATCAAAACCAGTTATTTAGTTGACCCAACAATACATTTCTACATTTTCTTAACAAGTAACAATGTTTTAATTTTATTTGAGTCTATGTTGAGTAAACATTGCTTGATAAACGATGTCAGAGCTGTAGCCTAGTGGGCTGTGCTCATGACATGTTGTGCTAATGCATTGTGGGCGTCCTGAGTTCAAATCTGAGCTTATGAGGTCATTTCCTGATTCCATTTCCACTCTTCTCCCCTGTCATTTCCTGTCCCCTGTCATTTCCTGTCTCCTCTCAACTAACTCTGTAATTAAAACCCGATAAAATAGCTGAAAAATAATTGTATGTAAATTACAGTATTCTTAATTTATCGGGTTTACACTATACACTAGGGAAGACTAAATTCTGATTTTCAAAATTCATGTGACTTTCTTCTAGACATTTAACACACAATCATAACTGCCATAATCCAGCATTTCAGTTCTTTATAATACCAGAGATCCGAGGAACTACACAATAGATGCTCTGGATGCCAAACCAACATTTTCCCCCTTTTAACATGCATCAAATTTCTCTTCCACTTCTCATCAGAATAAAAAGAACACAAAAGCTGAACGGTCTAAACATGCCGAGAATGGGAGGGGAAGTGAAAGATGAGTCCCCACTATCAGTTTTTCTTTTTCAAATTCCAAACACTGATGTTTTCTTTCTTCTGTGGCACATAACAGTGATGTTCCTATTAATATAATGGTTAGGTTTAGGTTTGGGGTTTGGTTTAGGGGTTAAAATTAAGAAAATAATTATAACATTGTTTGTTAGTTTGTTTATTTTGCTCTATAGGAGTAAAGTCATAAAAATAATTTAAGAGCCAACTCGTTTTCTTATAATTTGTGCAATCTTGTACTTTTATTAAGATTTGTCATGCAATCGGGTTGGTTATATTCTTTGCACATACACACACATAGAATTTTTGCACAACCAACGATTGGGCAATTGTGTGGTCATTGCTTTGTTTTTCACATGCCCTTTGCATGTCCTCTACTCATTGTTATTTTGGCAGTTTAAACTTTGATGAGCTTTTTTTTCCTCAGTGCCATTACATACTCCCAAATTTTTTTACATTTTTCTTCTTGCCCAAATCTTTTCTCCAGCATTCACTAACTCACTCTTGATTGTGCAGTGGGAATTGCAGAAGGACACCAGTGCACTTGTCTGAGGCAATGAAGCTTCCCCCCAACCCCCACATACACCCCCCCACCCCACCCTGCACATCCCTCGCTGTGTTTTTGGCAGGCGCAACTGACCATCATGAGCCGTGGTGCCAATTTTAGTGAAAACTGGCACATATGGCAGCTGAAGTGCCATATGCCATAACAGAATATTTTTGGCGGTTTCCTCCATTTGTATGATCACTGGATACGATATAAAATGGCTCATTATTAATTGTTCCATTTACCATTTTGTACACCTTTAAAAGAACCGCTTTATGCAAGTGCAGCTCATTTCATATAAACAAGAGTATTTGATCTAGGAAGAGATTTAAGGGGGATGGATTCGAGATTTGTAATTATATCTGTAAGTTATTAATACTTTTGTAAGCATTGTAAAGGCACATGCATGTTTGGATTTCTGTGTTTGTGCATTATTTAGAGGAGAGAAAGGTAAAGAGAGGGAGAGAGAGCTCAAAGACAGTTTTCCTCTGCTCTAAACCCTAACATATCAGGGCAGCTGTTCATCTTCCTCTTTACAGGGCTTAGACTCCTTCCTTTTCCTCTTCTGCCCTCCATTGGAAACGTCAAGATAAGTTGTCAGTACAATGCTCTATCTATCTATCTATCTATCTATCTATCTATCTATCTATCTATCTATCTATCTATCTATCTATCTATCTATCTATCTATCTATCTATCTATCTATCTATCTGATTTAACTTTTTTTGTTTCCTTGCTTTTACCTTTAAGTTAAACCATATATCTATAGATAATTATAGATAACCTAAATGCATCAAAATGTAGTTAAAAGTTTCACAGACACTGAGTGCTGGAGAAATGAACAGTCTATGATGAGCTTTGTAGAAATCGGTGTCCTTTCGCCAATATAATAATGCCACACCAAGTGTAAACATTAATCAAAACACTGTTATATATATGCCTTGTTTCTCCATCAGCCTAGTGCTGACCCCTAATGTTTATTATGATATGCAGTATATTTTGTCATCCTTAATCTCTTGAAAGAAAATCAGTGCATATATAAAATAAAACTCTGGTCATTTTATTTGTGACCCGAGTTACATCTGTTTGGAGAATGTTAATGTTTCTCCTGCTCTTCGCTTATAATAAAATGGTATCATTTTTCTTAAGCACACAGCATGTCTGATTGTCCACAATAGAGTTGTTCTTAATCCCTTAAAACAGCTTACAATTCAAGACCACAATCTTTCCTTTCTCCTTCTAAAAGACGGGATTATTTTCTTACAAACAGATAATAAAGAGTTTTAATACAAAAGAATATCTTAAACTCTTGCAAGTCCCTGGTAATATTAAAAAAAAGGATTTGCGTCAAAACCTCATGTTGCACTGGCAGTTGACATCAGCATACAACAATTAGCCTTAGTAATTGTATGCCATAGAGAATTTTGGCTGCTGCTCTGTGTTTCACTTTAGACCGAGTTTGCCCCAGTAAAGCACTAGTACTAACAGGGGCTATATGCTTTAGGTCAATAAAAAAAAGGAGTAGAGATTAATTCTGTCTGCCGCAAAGCCTCTGCCAACCACTATGAACCTGCAGTTCATGAGCTAAGCAGATGGCTACTGATTGAGCAAGCATTCAGAACACTGTATGGGAAAAAGAGTTCATATGCTTGACTGGGCAAGTGTTTGGAGCAAGAAGACATTTACAATTAATAGTGTACATTTATATATATTTATTTATTTTTATTGTGAATGACTTGAGAATAGGGGGAAAAATAGCTAAAATAATAAGAAGTAAAGAGTGAGAAAAGTTACATTATTTGAAATGCATAAATTCCACTTAATATTTTATTGTTATCTATAAAGGCTCTATTTGGAAAATACATATTTTGTATGCTCAAAGTTTTGTGTGAATATGATTATTTGTGCATTTCTAAAATATAACAAGTTATTTCCAGTTAAGGCAGTGTTGAGAGCTAATTTATAATTAACCATGTAGGTCTTTTAATTTGTGAGTTTTATTATTTCACTTCAGTCTTCTCTTTATCAAAGTGAGGAGATAAAAGACAACTTAATATTAAAAAAAAATCATTTGTTGTGTATAACTGTATGTGCTATGGGGCAGACATTCTTGAAATAACTTGAAAGAGAAGAATACTTGTTGAACTGTCTGTCTAAATAGTGGCCCTGGAAACTGGAGAGACCTTTTCAATCATAGAAACAATGTTTAATGATAATATTGTTGATACAATATCAATGTCTTTGATACTTGAACTGCATCAAAAACAAAAAAAGATGGTATTGGCCTAAAAAATGACTACATATACAAATCTTTTCACAGAGCTGATGCAGGGAGTGTTTTTATTTAGGCTAGCTTTGTAATTTTGCCCATATATTCACTTAAGATTTATTTCAGACAGTATATTTTGCATTTTATTAAAAATGTGTTTTTGAATGAGTCTGATTGTAGGTAATAAATAAACTGAAACAACTTTTTGGGTGAAACAACAAAGTTATTCTCCTGATATATGCAACTACAGGAGTTGATGATGATGTCATGATTTTCCCTTTTCAATGTGACCCACAGTCGCCACGTGTGCTCATGGAACCATTACAGCTCAATTTCATTTAAGATCTTAAAACAATTCCTATGCATTATCTAAATTTCATAGGTTTGTGGAAAAAATCTTGATTTTACCATACACTTGACTAGACGATTTATAAGCAACCCGATTCCATCTACAAAACGCAACCTTATTTGTATTACTTTTTAATATTTTAATTAATTTGCAAAAACCTCCGAAATTATGTTTTAATTAAACGGCGGTGTGACGTTTAAATCGAGATAAAAGAGAGTGGCATTGCATTAGCGATTCAAAGAATACAAATCTAAAGAAGGATTAATGAAAGCCAGCAGCTATAGGCTAAATCTCTCTGATCGACCATGACAGATTATTAATTCTCAAGATTAAGGTTATGAGTTTGCACGCCGCTGGACACTGTCAAAAGTCATGGACCTACTACTCCGGCGTCCCAGTGAACCTGGCGACTGTCATAAAACGGTTGAAAAGTTTTGGTGATTTATTTAGCGGCTCTTCCGTATTGGCGCAACATGTTGAAAGAAACTCTGGTGTGTGTGCACTTGCCTGGTTGAATAACTACTCGCTGCAGATGTTAATACAGACACCATGAATCCAGCCGTGCTGCGGGTCAGGTTGAGCACGCCGAGCTCTCGCGCTTATCTCTCTTCGGGATGGAGATCCACAGCAGGTGTGCACGCGACAAGCCAGCCGCGCGATCTCGCCGTTTCTCAAGCAGCCGAGAAACACACTGTACATGCCGATAAGTATCAATACAGCGAAGTGATGATTATCAATAGACTAACCAGCACTGTGAAAAATTACTAAGATTATAATAAAAATACATAATTTAGAGGGTGATCACGTTGCAAGTGGCGATGCATAGACTACGTCCATAAGTCCACATGAAGACAGCAATCCGTCCTTGATATTTTATTAAAGCTGTCGGACAAAGAAACTCAATGTGAGTTTGTACATGGAGAAACTTTGTTACAGCCATCAACTTTAAGTCCGTATTCCAAATCAGCAGGCCTGGTTAAACAGTCAAGAGCATTTTATCAAGAGGCTTTTGCTTGACAATTAAAGCTACCTTTACATTTTTTAACAAAAAATATTTTTGCATGACAATTAAGTAATCTTAAAAAAACAACATAATCATTAACATAATCATCATCATCACCATCATCAATTGAACATTAGGTTATTAGCGCATTAAATGCATAAAAATTAAATTAAGGTTTTTCTTCTTGGATGAAAAGATAACCGAATAATATTGTATTCTGTCAAAATTGCAGATGTTTTGTGTTTCAGTATAGACACTATGCAAGTAAATCGCATCTACTAACTGTCGGCGACCGAAGAGTTAAAGGGAGGAGACGAAGCGTGTCACGCCTCATTGGGCAGATTATGTGCAGCAAACAAAAAGTGTGTTTCTGGGTGCCACTCAGTCAGTGTATCGGTCCCATCTGCACGCCTCTATACCCTCGCGAATCATAAGACGGTCGGTAACACTGTCACTTTCAACAGACGGGGAAATGTACTGACTGCACGCACATAACTGGAGACACTGAACACATACTTGAAGATATATTGACAACAATTTCAAACCCTTGTGGATTATTTTACCTTTCTGCCATGGTGAGTAAGCTCAATTTTGCAATCTAAACAGCCGGTAGCAATTGATTCATGGGGCTATGCAGCGCGCAAACAGCATCCTTGCAGCGATGTAAACCTCGTATGGCAGATGAGAGCGCGCTGATTTATAAAGCTATACGTTCAGTCATTGGCTCAGGGAAACGGGTTCAACGTTATTACACTCCCATAAAGTTGGAATAACAACAAAACCGTGGGTAACAAACCGCAATAAATTTTAGCTTGAAACAGGAGGTCAGTGGGTTCGTCTCCTCTATTTTAGAAATGCGCATATATTCGTGGCTCCATTATACTATTTAGTTAAAATGCATATTCATTGGATCCTTTGTGTGATTCTCAGTAGTGAGAGTGTGACCTCACAGCTACAAAAGGAGAAGAACGTGAGGGGAAGTGCAAAATTCACACTAAGGCTTTTTATGGATGAAGGGAACTCTGAGCATCTGTGTCCCGATAATAAGGATCCAGACGTGTCTGATTAAAATAGCATCTTCATCACAAATAAATTAGGATTTTGCAGAGTAGAAGTAGGCTACGTTTTTCCCCTCATCATCATGCGTATATGATGTATATATTTGAATGTTATGCGCGCCAGTCGATTAAGTTTGGAGATAAATGCGAAATAAAATAAGTATGAAACAGGTTCATAATCTGCTTTGTTTACAACAGAAGCCAGAAAATAATAATAATACTAGCCTATTTGTACATTTCTCAGATAGCACATCTCTGATGTGCCTTTTGTAGATTTTTCCATCTGGAAAGCATCTCAATCTGATTTACATCTGCTAAACAAAAAGATCACAATTACCAACATTCTAAATTATAAACGTCTCAACGATCTGCTGAATGCCTTGTTGGCATCAGAGAGGTACCGTCTTAGACTTATAGAAGATGAGCAAACAACCTAAAATATATGTCTTCCAGATGCAAAAACAGACATCAAATTAGAGGTTAAGATGTTTACAAAAGTGTCGGCAAAAATAGTTAGGATGCTCAGTAAAACAATGTAGTTAACACTTTCGAGCTCACTTTAGATCTGTTAAACCTCCGGCTTTAGTTACAATTTTCCTCAATGTTGTCTTTAAATACAAAGTATGTATGTGGATTTTTATCCTTTGACCTCATCAAAAAGCTGAAGAATCACTGAAAAAAATAAATATTAAGAATTAAAAATCAGTTGATTTCAATCAAGAGAGCGACACTATTACAGTATTATTACAGTCTGTTAAAATGACAATAAAACAGGCATGGACAAAAATGGCAAGTAAATAATCAATGTTTTGCATTTCATTAATATAGGACCGCGTTTACCCGACATTTTTGTAAAATGTTGCTAAAAACGTATTTATCAAGTTGCACTAATAGGCCAAACTGCAATTCACGCGCAACAAGATAAGAGAGATTCGCATAATATGTTTTTAACATTAGGGGTTTGTGGAAGAAAAAAATTATTAACTGCGCGTGCTGCCTTAATTAAAGTCTCAGAAGGAAAGTGGTGGATTATGGTAATGAGGAGACATACGTTCCTTCTTGTAGAATGGAGCTAAAGGTTAGTTGACATGAAATCAGTGACTTTGACAGTGCTCTTGAAATCCATTCGATATGCTCCACGATTGTAAATAGACCGAAGGGATGCATAAGGCCAGATTTTCACCCTTGCCAACGCCATATAAAATCTGTTTTTTATTCTTCGCTTTCAAAAGCACAAAAGAAATATATAACAGAGTTATTAGCTACTGAATTACTGTCACGGTCACGCATGCGGTTCGAATCAATTCACTGTGTAAGAAATAGTTCCTCTTCTTCCATTGAATGTTTTTGCCTTTGCTTTTACAAAATTATTGAAACGGTCTCTTCTGTGACATGTTTAAATATAGATTGTAGCCTAAGTAACAAACCTAAAAGTCAATATTATAATAGAAAATTAAATAAGTCAAGACACAGGCTTTAATGTATAAGTCTTTGTTAATACTAAATGCACTATGCACTGTAAAAGAATATATATATAATGCATATTTACAAATGAGCCAATTCTCTCTCATCTTGTTACGCGTGAATTGCAGTGTAGCCTTGATAAATACGTTTTTAGCAACATTTTACAAAAATGTCGGGGAAACGGTCCTATATTACTGATATGCAAAACATTGATTATTTACGTGGCAGTTTTGCCCATTCCTGTTTTCATTGTCATTTTAATAGACTGTAATAATACAGTAATAGTGCTGCACTATTGCTGATTTTTAATTATTGTTATTATTTTTGTTTTGTTTTTGTGACATAAATATCACAGAAATGTGACTTCAACTATGTGCATGATTATTGACTCATTATTTCACAAACATTTTTTTTATTTTAATTTTTTTATGTCTTTCAGCAGATGATGGAGGAACCCAGTTCTCATAAACTGGCTTGGGATGGCGACGCAAAGGCGATGCAGCAGTGTTTAACGGACATATTTACCAGCGTCTACACCACATGTGACATTCCGGAAAATGCCATTTTTGGCCCATGCGTTTTGAGCCACACTTCACTATATGACAGCATCGCCTTTATTGCTCTGAAGTCCACAGACAAGCGAACTGCACCTTACATTTTCAGGGTATGATCGCCATTTGTGTTTAATATTATTATTATTATGTGCCTATTATTTCTGCAGTTGTAAGAAGACAATCATTTGAAATGTTATTAGCTCAGGAAGTATGCCTTATAAGTTTTATTAACTGTCGCTAGCCTACATTCAACGCTACTGAAATATTTAGCTATTTCGTAGCTTTTATTTATGTATACATAGGCCTATTGAGGAAAAGGTGGCTTATATGGACACATTTTCTTCATGTTCTGACAACCACACGTGTGTGTTTCGACAGTGACGTTTCAGCTAAAATGCTTGAAGTAGATAGACAAGACACCATGGTCACCTGATGTTCTAACCACTTTACTGGTGCTGGATACAGGTGGACACATCAGCAGCCAACAGCTCCTCAGAAGGCCTGATGTGGCTGAGGTTGGTCCAGTCGGCAAGTGACAGGGATGAGCAGAACTTAGAGGCCTATGTGAAGAATGGCCAGCTTTTCTACAGATCACTGAGAAGAATAGAGAAGGATGAAGAGCTTCTGGTGTGGTATGGCAAAGACCTTATTGAGCTGCTGCTTCTGAGCTCAGGCAGAAGCCAAGTCAAAAGTAAAGGTACAGTTTGAAGAGGATCAATATGCTATTTGCCAATCATAGTTTTTATGTCAAAAATATCTGTGATTAAACAGGTTAAATCTATGTAGTGTTGATGACTGTTTGCTTAAAGTATTTAATTGATATATATATTTAAATTAATTTCCGTGCTTATAAAATGAAACATTTGAAAACTTTTGAATTGTTTTTTATCATTCATTTTATTTTATTTATCTACTATCATTATCGTGTGCCAGTTTGTGCACACTTCTGACATGTATCTCTTTTTTTTCCAATTTTTCTATTCTTTCAATTATCTGTTGCAGAGACATCACCCTTTTTGTGCCCAGACTGTAGCCAGCGTTTCCAGTTCGAGTTTCCTTTTATGGCTCATCTTAGATTCCGCTGCACAAAGAGACTACAAAGCATGGCCAGCCCAGAGGATGAGGCCAAGGATGCCAGTGACCAGGCTAGTCTGCCTCCTGCCAGGTCCAGTCCCAAGCTGCGCCGATCTGATGGCTTCTCAAGTTCACAGGATGGAAAACCATCCACAGACTTCCATAATCTTGCCAGGGATTTGGAGAATAATAGAACCAGTCCGCCAAGTGACAAAGAGGCTGAGATCCTCAGTGAAAACTCTGGAAAGCGCAAGTACTCTGACATGGGGGACAGCAGGAGTAGTGGATTATCTCAGCCTCTCAAATCCAAAGAGGAGTTGGCTACCTCGGCACAGCAGTACCGTGGAGCATACGGTCTGGAAGAGAGCAAACAGGCTTTCTCTCCTTCTGTTTCAGAGTCAACAGAAACCAAGAGAAGCGCCTTTACAGAGGTCAAGAAGTCACCTCAGAGCTTGAAACACAGCAGCAAAAATTCCAGCACAAACTCTGAGAACAAGGAAGTTGGCCGGCCCAGCAGCAACCCGACTGAAAAACACCTAAACATTAGACAGGTTCTTAGCGAGACTCAGCCCCCGCAGTCCCGAATGGTGACGTCGTCAATTGGCAGTGCATTCACTTCAGTGCCCCAGCAGGGCGGTGGAGGCTCGGAGAGAAAGAGTGCCTTTAGCCAGCCATCTCGTACCTTCTCACAGCTCTCACCTCTTGTCATGGCGCCCAAGATTCTTCCTGCAGTAGACTGCCATCCCGTAGTGGGTGACACCGTCTCTTCCAGTAGACTCTACCAGGCAGACCACCTTGCAGCGAAGCTCCATGGCTCAGAACTAGGTAGTAACTGCCCTGTGCCAGGTGGGATTGCAAAACAGAACCCTTTCCTGTATGCCACAGCCTTTTGGCCAAAGACCTCAGCCCCCATCCAGCTGCAGATGCCCTCTGCTCTTACACTTCTGCCACCTTCATTCACATCTCTTTGTCTACCTGCCCAGAACTGGTGTGCCAAGTGCAATGCATCCTTCCGTATGACCTCTGACCTAGTCTACCACATGCGGTCACACCACAAAAAGGAGTATTCGATGGAACCTCTTATTAAAAGAAGGAGAGAAGAAAAGTTAAAGTGTCCAATTTGTAATGAGTCTTTTAGGGAGCGGCACCACCTTTCCCGGCACATGACCTCTCACAACTGAGTTTTTGTGGATTTAATTGTTGTTCTTCCCTCCTTTCATTTTTCTGGCAAAAGGAGGTTCATTTTTTTTAATCAAGAGGGAATATGGCTACTAGAGGAGTAATGCCAACACTTTTGCTCTCACTTTCAAAAGACGTTGCTGTTTAAATGGTTTGATTTATTCAAATGTCATGTTTTTGTGTATGATAATGCATTTTGACATGAAAACATAAAGTCTATTTATTATATGAAGCACTTAGTATTTGAAAAAAGGGACAATAATAATGTAAGTGTACTTTGATATTTTGTATATATTCATGTATGATGTATATAAATGAATTTAAGATGCAGATACATTTCATTGAGATTTATTCAATGACATTTTATGTCTATATGCATTAGGATATTGAAAATATGATGTTGAAGTGTATTTAAGAGTGCATGTAAATTATAGTTATTGGTTTAAGATGCAGTCTATTCAAAAATGTAAATAATTGTTTTGTTTGAATACAAAGTGTGATATTTTGTGTCTGTGAGGAATAGATTCAGTGTTTCTTCCTTTTGCTGAAATTTACTATTTGATAGTTTATCTAATCATGTTGAATGCTTTGACAATAAAATAGCTTTATTTTTATCTGACTGTGTGATTAATTCTGCCTGACTAATTGATACGGTGTATGTTGAAGAGGTTTTCAAGAGTAGTCTTGCGTTTTAAAAAAGTACAGAGGGGTGCTTTTCTGTTGCTATAGTTCTTTCTGAACAAGAGCTAGACAAGCACTATTTTATAATTTCTCGTTCAAGCGCATGCACTTTAGGAAAGCCTACTACACTTTCCACATAGTACAATTACACGTAATCACCTTTAAATCAATTTTTATTGACAAAAAACATGTCTCGAATAAACGGGCCATATTAAATGGCAACGTTGTTGAAAAATAATGTGTGTAATTAGCGGAAGTTTAATAAATCTACGGTATTAGACAGGATCTTAAAATAGTAAATGCGCAATACATCATTCTTTACGTTTACTAAAATCCTAAAAGCTTATGTTTAGAACCCGACTATCAAAATATTGTCGGGAAATACCGTCTCTAAGCTAAACAAAACCAACTCGTTATTTGCTAATAATAATAATAATAATAATAATAATAACAACAACAACAATTCATTTTATTTATAACATTACAATAACATTTTACAAATTGTATAATATTTGATAAAATAATACAATAAAACAAATAGCATTTCCACCACGACATATCGTGCTCATTGGGGGAAAGAAGGTCTAATAAATTAGCTATAAATCTGAAAAAGCAAGACGCCTTCAGGAAACCCGATCTCTGCAATATATATATTTTTTTTATTCTCAGACTATAAATAGTATAATAATAATAATAATAATAGTAATAATTCTAATAATAATAATACACTGTAAATAAATTACTAAAAATAATTGAAATAAAACCTTAGTTGGGAGCTCTTTAATTTTAAATGACTCACTGTGTCACAATACGATACAGTTTTGTCAATTATTTCATTTACTCACAGTTTGTGTTATTGTCATCGCGTAAAGTGAACGCTTTAGGAAATCGACGATGGGTTATGGCTACTAATTGAATACGTCTTCAGTATAAAGTCCTATAAAAAGTTAAATAGAATACGGAAAATTGGACTGAATTGTTTTTTAGAAGAAGCCTGAATGTAGTGCCTAGATTAACTGTAATTTACGTTGGCCTACAAAAGAACACAAATGCCCTCTAATAATTAAAAAATTAATATTTAGTAATGTATTACTTATCTATAACACGTGCTACGGGTATGACAATAAAACACAAGCACTTACAACCTGAGCTCTGTCAGTTTATACCTGCCACAATCAGCTGTGATTTGCAACGATTGTTTTACCATAATAGACAATAAAAACACAATATGATTGTTTCCCCTGCTTTAAATTACATTCATATGTCTTTCTCAAGTATAAATTAATACTATAACTTATACCCTGGCGCTTAAAACCACTGAGCTGAGGGAGTTTCAAGAAGCTAAAATAGCTCAATAGTGACACCAAGCTTATATGATGAAAACTTCAACCAAATCAGGATTTTTACAACTGAATTGTGATGACACGCTATACTAGAGCCTTAGAGCGCCTCCTAATGGCCTATATAAGAGTCAACACAGTCAAAGTTCATTGAGATCCAGCATTCATTGAAGGGAAAAAAAACTTTTCCGCAAATAAAGGCAAAATTATTCACAAAATAATCACACACTATAAGCATGCACTAAACTTTAAATTAAAGTAATGTCAACGGAATAAAAATGTGAAATGTTATCTTCTATAAGTATGCTTTACATAGCCATCAAAGAATTCAGTTTAAGCTATGAGGTAATCGACTGGATGATGGTGGTACTCACTTATACTTAGTGGAGATATTTATTGCGTGACCCATGTTTTGCATCCGTCCCTTCATAAGCTCCAGTTACATTTATCACTCTATCACTCAGCACCAAAGGTCAGTCTCAGTTTAACTTTATACCCTTCTAACAAGTGGCCAATGTAGTCACCCTTGGCTAACCCAGCTGGCCCGCTTCTCATATTTAATGTGTGATTGTGTCCCATGGTGAACATCTCTACCCTACATCTGTCCCTTCCCTTCATCTTCCTGTTGTTCTGTAACTTCTTGGCAACAGAGCCTTGCATCAAAATAGGCCTGTGTGAACTTAGGAAACTCACCTATTTGAAAGAGTATAATGTACGAGTGATGTATTAATAGATTATTCACACTAATGATGCTGTGACTGTGACATCCGAGATCATGTCGAGAAGGAAGAGAAAGCCAAATGCATGATTTATTACTACTGATTTACTGTCTGCAATGCTGATGTATTATATATACTGATACAATATTGATGACACTGTACATCTGCAATACAGACAGTAAATCAGCAGTTCAAAATCATGCATTTGCATTTTTCATCCTTCTTGACACAATCTCGTATACTGTGTGTGTGTGTGTGTGTGTGTGTGTGTGTGTGTGTGTGTGTGTGTGTGTGTGTGTGTATACTGTGTATACATATACACTCACTGAGCATTTTATTAAGAACACTTGTATGCCTACATATTCATCTGATTATCTAATCAGCCAATCGTGTGGCAGCAGTGCAAAGCATAACATCATTCAGATAGGGGACAGGAGTTTCAGTGAATGGTCACAACAACCATCAGAATGGGGAAAAAATGTGATATTAGTGATTTCGACTGTATCATGATTGGTGCCAGATGGGCTGGTTTGAGTATTTCCGTAACTGCTGATCTGAGTCTCTAGAACTTACTCAGAATTGTGCTAAACACAAAAAACATCCGGTGAGAGGCAGTTCTGCAGACTGAAACACTTTGTTGATGAGAGAGGTCAACAGAGATTTGCCATACTGGTTCGAGCTGACAGAAAGGCTATGGTAATGCGGATAACGATTTTGTACAATTGTAGTGAGCAGAAGACCACATAGGGCACTTAATTAGGACCATAGTGTTCCTAATAAAGTGCTCAGTGAGTGTATATGCTAGAGATTAATTAGATAAATTGCAGATAAACATATATTTTGGCAAATTATCTAATTTCCCTCTAGCAGTTGTTGTTCTATTTCAAAGACCATGTTTATTGCATGGATTATCTTTGTCACAGAATTGAGTGATTCTAGTAATATCTAAGCAATATCTAAATAACAAAGATGAAACAGCCTGCTTGAGTTATTTTAAAGCACTACACATTCAATCTTCCTCTGCGCTGACATGGACAAATTTACACTTAGTGTTCAGTTCAAAGATGAATAGATCCGCTTTATAGACATGCTTTTGCACTTAGCAAGCTCTCTCTCCTCCTTAACTGTTTGTACCTGTCTTATGTGTGTCTGCCTTGCAAATTATGAGCATTGCTGAGAGTAATAGACAGATCTGAGAGCAGGCAAGTATTTAGGCTGCACCTGTCTCTCCTCTTCAAAGATCTGTCCTTCATGGCTCATACACTAAACTTTGAGAAAAGAGAAACAGCTTAATTAATCAGATAATTTTAATCATCTCAAGATCTTCTGCTGATCACAGTTCTCTGTTCTTGGTTAAATACACCAGAGTTAAGACTGTGTTTAATGTATTTTTAACCAACAATAAAAAACATTTTTGGCAGAAAATGGTTTCTACTTGGTACATTGTGTCTGGTAAACGAATGCTATAAATGCCCAGAAAAGGATATAACATTTTTATTTAAATGAATAGACTTCAAGGTAACTGGATCTTTGATGCCAATGAAGCCATACTCGATTTTTAAAAAGTAAATGTGTCTTTTGCATGCATATGGAATCAAAGCAAACTCTTGTTCACATTCCATAGTTATAGTTATACTGAGCATGCAGGTGTCAGCTGAGCTACTGAGCTACTAACAATGTCAAACACAGCTGTTGTTCACTGTACTTCTGCTACAGGGTAAAGAGCAATTGAACATAAATTATGCCATTGCACAGGAAATGTGCAAGTCATTCATGCATTACTGTTAATATAGATACCAGCACCATCACGTAACCATTGTATGTATCAGGCATCCTTTACTAAATCAGTGTATAGGTCTTATATGTGATCATGACTGCCACCAGGTTTGTTGTTGTGCCTTTTTGTCACAGTGCAAAGGGTGCTCATTTCATTTACTTCCAGAGAGAGTCTGTTCTACGCCAGAGGTAAAATATAAGCCTTTGGAAATCCACTGTAAAGCTACATGAATCTAATCTTTCAATGCTATGCAGGCATTTTGAGTGTCCAGCTCTGATTACTGCACCTCTGAGCCAGTGCAGTCAGGTAGGCCTGAAGGTGGATTTATGCCACGGGAAGTGCACAGGAAACTCTGTGTTGATTGGTGGGGGGGGGGGCTTTGTTTGTTGATTTTACTAGATAGGAATAAGGACCAGAAAGGGAGAAGATAGAGTGGAGGATGGGAAAACTTCAAAAGATAAATTTCTTTATTCCGCATTGATGGATATGGGCCTACATCAGAGAGTCCAGCAATTTCCGTTGCCTCAACTCTGGCCTGGAGGAATGAAACCTAGAGCAAAAGCTTGGCACTCAAATGAAGATGTATAGGGCCAGAAGAGAAGCAGATGTGAATGTGGATAATGTATTGGTACAGGTCTGTTGAAAATTAAAAGTTTTTCAGAGGCTAGGTGGTCAGTGAGTTGTATTTTTTAAATAAAAAAGAATGTGTTTTAATTACAAATTTTAAACAGTAAAAGGCTGTTTCATGTTTCACAGATACATTAACACTTGACAATTTTTTACTGCATCATGACATTTCTTTCCCACAGGAAAAACTCCAACAACCTACAGTAAATACATCTTTTAAATTACTTTGCTATTTCTTCAAATACATTGTACATTATTGTGCAAATGAGGTGACAGCAACCTCCATGAATAGCCTCCATTCTCAAGCTATGCATCAAAAAGCCCAGTGGATGAAATATTTAATAATTTATAATGAAATGCTACAGTAGGAGATCATACATTAATGTAAATTTCAGTGGTGACACTTGTTAACAGTAGAGTCAAAACTTAACCAGTTCTTGAGGGGGGAAAAATATCCCATATATTTTACATATGGGGCAAATAATGTCCCATATTGAATTACTCTGGTTTTACATTCTAACATTTGATATATTTCATAATATTCAATATAACTCTAACTCTGTGTTTGATTATCTCTATTCTATCGCTACTCTATTCTATGTTTGATTATTGTTGTAAAAAGGGGTACAAAATGTTCCACTTTGTACAAGGATAATTAATGGTTCACCCAAAAATGAAAATGTTGTTGTCATTTACTTACCCTAATGTTATTCCAAACCCGTATGACTTTCTTTCTTCTGTGAAATACAATGAGATGACATCATCAGTCAACATTCACTTCCATTGTATGAAAGAACATGCAATGAAAGTGAATAGTGAATCAGAATAACCTAATCTCCCTTTGTGTTCCACAGAAGAAAGAAAGTCATAGAGGTTTGGAACAACAGGTAAGTAAATAGTGACAGAATTTTTATTAATGATTTCTTTAAAAATAACTTAGCAACACTCGTTGGTGTGACCATACATAGTCAGGTTGATTTAGTCATAATAAATGATAGTTTTGACTTAATTAAAACCAGTTAATTTGGATGTTACCACATGAAGCATACTGAATGGTAGATAATATATAACAGGCAATTATAGAAAACATATTTGAGTGTTTGTTGTTTAGATTGAGAATTTCTTTTAATAAACTGATTCATTTGTAGTTCATTTCGACATGAATAGATGGCATGCTGTGTTTTATATGCTTAGAAAAAAATACAGAGTGACTATTTGCATCTAGATGTAAATAACACCTGCCAAACAGTGCTGATATGTGTGCCCCAATAGTCTATTGGAAACATAGAAATTTACAACAAACTATTTTATTAGTGTTTCTTCAGTGGCGTTGGGTTTAATACCAGTGTTATTGTGGCTTTTTGACCAGGGTTTGATTCTATGTTTATCGCACTCTTTTTCCCATTTTGTTTCCTGTCTCCTCTTCTAATATATTCTTTAATACTACTTATAATAATACATCAAAATGCATATAAAGGTAGTTTTACCATAGTAATATGGTGGTTACCATTTTTTGTATTTGGCAGAAATAATAGATTTGATGCACTTAACAATGGTGTTAAAACAATCATTTGGTGTTAATATACTGTAGTAACCATGTTTATTTTAGTGGTTACTATGATTTTACTACAAAATACCATCGTGATACTATGGAAAATGTACTAAAACCATAGTACATTTTTGTAAAGGAAGGTCAAGGTTAGGTTTAGGGGTAGTGGTTGGGGTAGTGTGTCTGTGGGATTCTAAATAAACACATTAAACACGTTGCAGTGATGCTCCTAAACTGTTAGTATTTAATTAGGGGTGCAAATAGTATCTGCCACTCTTTGCACCGGGGTGAAAACAGCATCTACAATTATTTGTACCCGGGTTGGGGTGCAAACACTATTTGCCACTATTTCCACTGGGGTGTATAGAATGTCTGCCAAAAAAAATTCCCTCATAAACTTGATAAATGCTCCTGAAAATGAGTCCTTAAGGGCAAATGTATTCTTAAAAAAGTACATTTTTGACACTGACAACTTTCAAGAGTAGATTGGTAACCTTTCATTTACCTATGGCTAGGGTGTCTTGGACAAGGGGAGAGGCAGAACATTCACTGCTTGTTTTTACCCTTGCCAAATATGTCAGTACTGTAGGTACTGATCACTGTCCACTGACAGCATCTTGTCAGCGGTTGCAGCGCTCATTGACAGGCAGCTCTATCTGTAACAAGTGAACAGGTGCTTCTTTGTTCCACACCAAATGTCCTCAGACATTTTTCAAAAACACAGCACTGGCTTTCTCACAACTGAATGGGGGACTACTTTGTCCAAAGCAAATGTTTAGATCTACGCGCAGATTAAATGCTTGGCTGAACCGTGGGCTGTTTTGAAAAGACATGTTTGAAATATGTGGCCATTTTCACGTTGCCTCATGCTTCGACTCTCAGGAATGGGAGGAGGGAATAGGGTGAGAATATTTGACCCTTGAGCAGAGCATTACAAATGTGTCTCTGGTTTGAAGAAAGCTGTAGATAGAGAGCAAAAAACGTACTATCCTGTTCCGCTTTGCTGTGGAGGAATGTTTTTGATGACTGTGGGCACTTTTGCAAGGACTTTGAGAAGTCCTGGGTCACAAAACAACTTGATTGTTGTTGCAATTGTGGAATATACACAAATCATAAGAGAAACACCCTTAATCCAATGGAAATTCCTTGGTCATGTCATGATTAAAAAATAAATATCAATGATTCCCAAATCAGTGGTCTGCTATTGGCTAGTAAAATAACAAAAATCACATGTAAAGGAAAATTGCTGAAAGTGCTGAGAAAAACTGGAATTTGAAAAAAGTTACCCAAACATATTTCAAGTTCACTCTATGTTTTATATTATATTAATTCATAAAATTATCTTTATAAAACTGATTTACAATATTCAAATAGAATTTAAAAGCATCTTCTCTTAAGAAAGACACAATGACAGTACATGCTTTTGCTTCTGTGAGCGATCAACCTTCAGCCAACAGGCAAAATTATTAAGTAGCAATTGTTAAATGGGTCAGACAATCTTAACACTGTCCAGACACTGTCATTTGTGACAGTGCCTGAAAACTCATCTCCTCTCCTTTTCTTTTTAAGCTTAATTTACAGATAATGATCACTTGTGCAAAAACTATAACAAATGACTGTTTTCCAAAGAAAGAAAGGCCTGCATGATACTACAAAGTTGTTAAAAGCCAGGATCTTTGATGAATCAATCAGGATCATCAGTGTTTATACACATCTGGGGGATTACCTCACTGCAGTTACTGGTGGGTCCAACACGAAGGAATAGACTTTACAATTTGGGAGGTAAACAGTTCTGCACTGTTTATATTAAGGTGATTAATCCATGTTTTGCAGCAATTGAAACAATGAGTAGAGAACTTTACAGTCGGTCATTTATCTAGTGATTAAGCCTGTAATGTTTTCAGGACATATTCCTTGGAAATTACTGGAGGTTGCCATCACATCTTAAAGGTACCTTAAGTTGCTGGGTGAGCAAAAATGTCAGGTTTCTTTAAAAAATCTGACAATGTCAATCTTAAATCCTGCAAATCTTGGCAATATAACACAGAATATGTTAATCTGTTGACTATATAACAAATCTGATAACAGTGCCCCAAAGTATCATAAAAGTAATCCATGTGGCTCATGCGTCATATTCATCCTTGTCTCATAGAACAAATGTTACTATGTCTGCATTTTTGCAAACTGATTTTACATGCTTTGTTCCATGTTTAGCTGCAGCTAACACTATAGGTGCTAATAACTGTGCATTTTATTAACTTTCACACAAATCACAAGTACAATGAATTATTATGTCTTCATAAACACTTATTTTTCACACTATGCTATGTTATGCAATAGAAACACTTTTACTCTAACATATCATTTGAAAAACATTACATTTCAAAGCTTGTTTAACAGACTCACTTACATTTACAAGCATTTAACATTTACTCACTTACTTAATCCATGATAGAGTGTTGGACTTTAGACTTGGAAGTCCACGGTTCGAGAACAATAAAGCACGTGAAACAAGTGTGTCAGAGAACCAACACTAGATGACGTGGTTGTTTCAGAAAATGTGCTTTTTATTTCTCATTTTGTTTTTGAACACAATAGGTTGGGTTAAGGCATTGGTTTAGGGTAAGGATGCCTGTTTTGTGTCTACTTCTCATTTAATTTTAGATCACTACTGGTTAGGTTTAGGTTAAAGTTTTAGGGTAGGGAGTTATGTTTAACTCATTAAAACCTCCATCTAATATTCACCTTAAAAACGTTGTCTGATTAAAACATCATAGCGCTCCCTTTTGGTGTCCAAAAACTACAACCTCACTCACTTATAATTTGGAATTTTATTGTCCAGTCAAGATTATATTCTAATATGATAATAAATTATTATTATAATGAAGATGTCTTATACAATAGAAATACATATATTTCCATCATATGTACTTCACAATCACCTGGAGATTTTATTTTGATTGAACTATGTAGTGCACTACAGTGTTAAACTCTATTTGACAGTTTACAATCTTCCTCATTAAACATCTGGTGAACAACTGTCACCTCCTGCATTTCTGTGATACTGTGTGACATTTTTAGATTTGTATAATACCTTTAAGGGTCTTCAAATGTTTATAATTGTGCAAATGGTTGCATCTGCAGCACCTGCTTTTCCAATGCACGTTAACCATTCAGAGAAGGCTGAAAGCAGCGAATCCACACGTGAACACTGACAAATGTATCATCCGTCACCCCTTGAGCATTTGGCTTAGCTTTACAACTGGGGCCCAGACGTCCAGGGCCCCATGCAATTGCGTAGTTTGCGTGGTGTTTAAAACTGCTAATGCATAGACACACAACAAACATCAAGATATTGACAGAAACATTTTATGTTTTGGGTTGTTCTTCACCAAAACATATTGTATGTTTTCAGAGGGCTTGGAATATGACACACAAATTGCATAGACTTCTTTTATGATACTTTTGGGTCCTTTTTAAGCTTTGAAGTGTGGCACTATCCACTGCCATTAAACTGAAAAATGGACCGAGATATTTATTAAAACATCTCCTTAAATGTTCCTCAAAAGAAAGAAAGCCAAATGGATTTGGAATTTTTTTTAAATTTTTGGGTAGATAATTCCTTCAATACCTTTAAACCAGAGTTTTCGCCCAGGGGTTCACAGACTGATATCTATAGATTTTCTTTAAAATTAGATTCAAAAAATATTCTAGCTATATTTCAAAATGTATCTCTAAATGTGGTACATTAATGATCTGATAAGCATTATAGAGGTTCAAGTATGATACAGCTATTAATGTAAGTAATTATAAAATGTTATGGAGGAAATCTAGCTTTTTTTTAAACTGGGGGTCCCTGTTGGCTGAGAGTCTGGATGGGGGGGTTGAATAATTGGTATATCCCTGCTTTAAAATAATGCTTTAAAGTTAATTCAATCTGTAAGATGTGGCATTACAACATAATATATTTCTTAAAACCCTAATCTTGTATTTAGATGCTCACCATTTAAATGAGCATAAAGGACTCATTTAATGTAGACTGCAGTAATGTAGAGGAGCACCCCTGTGCCACTATTTTTCTTTATGATGCTTTTTTTTTTTTTTTCAAACATGGACTAATAAAACTGCAAAGTATTCCATTCACTGTATTTGTGAAGGCATGGTGAAGACCCCTTAATTATGTTGAACAGACACAGGCAAGTCTACTATGTCTAACTATCCAATACAATATGTGCAGATGTTTGAGGCATTTGAAAAGGAACAGTATAATTCCCACTGTTTTATCATTTAAACAGAATCCATTACTGCTTTTCACTCATTCATGACTAAGCATGTAGCTGTACTAAAACATCTGGCCTGGACACCACTATTGTTTGGTTATAAGAGAGCCAATGAAAAATGGAGAGGCTTTCTAAAGCCCCAATGAATTTGAAACATATTGTTAATTTAAATAATACATTTTTGATTTGTCATATGTTGTCATTAACTTTTATACATGTGCAAGAAAATACATGTAAGACATTGCTTGACATTGTGCCAAAGATGCAAAGAGTATAAAATCATAACATTATTCTGCATTTATTTTATTACAGGCTATTACATATTTTCTAATAAGTAATTAGAAAAGAAAAAAAAAATCGTCTTTTCAAAAACACACTTAATAGGAATATTCCATGTTCAAGTTTAGCTCATTTGAAAGCATGTGTGGCATAATATTGATGACTTGAAAAATGTATTTCCACTTGTCCCTCCTTTTCTTAAAAAACAAAAAGCAAAAATGGCAGTTATGGTGAGGCACATACTGTACAATGAAAGTGAATCTATATACATTAAAATACTAACTGTTTGAAAAGTACAGCCGCAATATGTAAACAATATACAGGTTAACATGATAGTGTAATAAAATCGTTTACTAACTTTTTCTGGGTAAAGTTATATAACAATTTTTTTTTTTTAATTTGCCTCGTTGACGGAACCCAATAAACCCCAAAACCCTAAACTACAATTAAAATTATTATTTAAATAACTTAACAGCTCATAAAATTATCGAGTTTCAACAGATGAGTGCTTTTATAAAATTATAAGCTTCAAATTTCTGCCATTAAAACATCCAAATATTAACCCCATTCACTTCAATAGTGTCTACTTCACTGGGACCTCTGTTTTTGCTTTTTTTAAAAGAAAACGAGGGACGAGTCGAAATTAATTTTTGTGGTAATCAACATTATGCCACAAATGCTGTCGATTGAGCTTAACTTGCATTGAACCCGGAATATTCCTTTAAATACCTCAGCATATTAACAATAATGCAACTGTTTCTACTCGGTGCAGGTGTCATGAACAGTGCTTACTGAATAAATTAAAACTGTAATTCTTGACATTGGCCAATCTTGGACAGAAAGTCTCGACTATATTTTTTCATTAAGTTATACATTATTTGCATGCCCATCCAATTGTATGCTCCCTCGCGCGTAAATCGCAGCACGGTTCTGTATGTATAAAAGCATGAATGTATAAAAGTACACTCGTTTCCCTGGTCAAAGGTGCGCTTATTTGGAACTAGCTACATCTATAGTTGTTTGAATGTTTCGTCCGAGATACATTCGGGATGAGATCGCGCGTCCTTCAGAACTCAAGCACGCATCAAACAGTGAGATCATTTGTGTTATTAATATCTCTTAGCCAGCAGATCTGCCCCAGACTCTACAGCCGAGGGTAATGCCCACCAATGTTGTAGTAGCGAAGTACCTCTGCGAGCGCTGGAACGAGCGCAAAATGCTGGAACTGGCCTAGCGCGCGCACAGCCAGTTCTCTGGAAAGAATGAACGTTCCTCTCCTGCTTTTACTCCTCTCTCAGTTGCCCCGCTCTACAGCGCTAACGGGATCTCAACACGTTTCTTTGGAGCACCAACTTGTCGGCGAAGGGCGCATATCAGGGCGCAGGACTGGCAGACTGTACTGTAGAGTTGGAATAGGTTTCCACCTTCAAATTCACCCCGATGGAAGAGTCAACGGGAGTCACGAACCGAATCGGTTAAGTAAGTTATTATGTATGAATGTTTATGGACTCATTTGTTTATATGGTAATACTTTACAATAAGGTTCCATTCGTTAACATTAGTAAATGCATTTGGCATCATAAACTAACAATGAACATTATATTTAAAGCATTTATTAAACTTTGTTAATGTTAGTCAATAAAAGTACTATTGTTTCTTATTAATGCACTTACTAATGATACTGTATACAGCCTTTGTTTAAAAATGTTTTTATTACATGTGAAAATAAACAGTAAGCAAGATTAATAAATGCTGTAAAAGTATTGTTCATTGTTAGTAAATGTTAACTAATGTTGTTAACTAATGTTAACAAACCTTATTGTAAAGTGTTGTCATTTAGAGTTAAGTAAAAAAAAAAATAATTCCCTGCTTGACCCAGAAAAAATGTTGGTTGAGGCTGCAGGATATATGCAGACATTTATTTTAAATTTCAGATCTCAGTATGAATGACATTGCATTCATTTACATCCAAAACACTGTTTTCATGAAGCTACCCTTTTAAAATCATCCAATAGTAAACAAAATGCTTTATTTGAATAACTTAATAAGTGTTTGCTTCGAGAAGAATCTCCTTCCAATTAACAAATATCATCAGAGGAAAAAAATTACAAAATCAAAAATAAATATTAATGAGCTGTGCAAAAAAATGCTTGTTGATTATGTGGCTCAATCTGGCTAAGGTAACCACTGTTTCATAGTGAATTGACTCGTAATTACGTGAATGACTTGTAAATTGAAGGGCTGCCTCTGTTTGGAGTCTCTTGTTTGGAGCTGTTTGTTTATTTACAGGTATGGAGAACAGGTGCAGCAGCTAAGATCAGAATGCTGGTGGGTTGCAAGCTGAAGTGAGTGGCATCATTAACATGCCATGTACTAGATTTCTGTTAATGGTTGAAATGCTTGATGCACATACCGTAGTACTCATTCTATTTAAAGCGTCTACTGTAAAAACAGATGATGTTGCTGAAAATTAGATTAAAGTAAAAAAGGATTCTTATGAGCTGCAAATCTGGCTGTGGGTGTTAAGTCCATATGCCAGACAGAATTTGTAAGAATGCAAACAACATTCACCAGCAATTGTCTCTCTGAAAGAATATACCCTTACCAATCATGAACAAATAGTATGCTCTAAAAAATGCTGGGTTAAAAATAACCATTGCTGGGTCATATATGGCTAATTAACAACAAAAACAAATTAAAAGCAAAAAGATGAGCATTGCATTAAAATACCATTCAGAGTTTACATACTATATCAAACAGAACTCTTTTGTGGCCGTATGGCACAGTTCACTCCAGTGTAAACAACACAAGATTACAACCAATTTAATTTACAGTAACAAAACATGGGCTCTTTAAAATCAGTAAAGAGCCTGTACGTGGGCCCTGTGAGGTCTGTATTTCTGCACACTAGCTGAAGGAAGAAAACCCCAAACTTGTAGTTTTGACATTAGAAAAACATTGTTGAATAAACATACAAAAAGTCAAACTCTTACACACTTTGGATGACTCTTCAATGAACATGTTTTTATCATGTGGTTGTACTTATATGTGTGTTTTGTTTTTGTATATTGTTTAAATACATACAGAACTAATCTAATAGTTTCTTTAAAAAATATCTTACATCCAATCTAACCAGAATGAAAAATAATTCACAACAAACAGTTTGACCTTTGACGTTTCGGACCTAAAGATCATCAGTTATCACTTAGATCAGTGTGTCTTTCTCAATGTGAAGGTGTGCTGGAGCTGTTTGCCGTGTCTCAAGGGGTCATAGGAATCCGGGGAGTTTTCAGCAATCGATTTCTAGCCATGAACAAGAGGGGGAGGCTTCTTGCGACTGTAAGTCTGATCCAGCACTGTTTTAACATAACATAAAATCATACATCCACTTTAAAAAACAGTATCATTGAATGCACAACCAGCAAACCAACACAGATGTATTACATTTCCTATTCAGGAAAATAGGGAGATGTTGGCTATTTGTGAGCCTTTGCCAATTCTCTCTACAAAGAAGTACAGCACACAACAGTGGAGAGCCACATTGCCGTTTCAGAGCAATCTGGCTTTGTGGGGGGCTGGGTTGTCTGAGAGAATGCAGAGCTTATTAACATGTTAATGGAAATAGCAGAATATAACGAGTCTGGGGTAGTTGATAATCTTGCAAGAAGGGGATGGGAAGAAATACTGTATGTGTGTAAACAAAGTCGGGGAGCTGTAGGGGTAGTAAGCTTATAAACAATAAAATAGGGACTTGCTGTGTCAACCCAAATAATGCATATTAATAAGTACAGTCATTCTAGTTGTGAGTTTAGTTAAATGCAATGAGAATTGTTTACTCCCATAACATAGTTGTGCAAGTAATGTGCAGAAATTGCCTTTTTCTGTCCTGATAACTTAGGTCTAGGAAACACATATCAGCTTATTGATAACCAAAGTTTTTCAACATACAACACTGATCTATCGGTAATGATAATAGTATGTTGTTAAATTTGTAAATTAGTACTCAGCTTTCAGCTCACATGGATTACATATATTTATCTCAGGCACAAGTGCATTTCTTCTCAGTCATACCAGATCATAAAATCACTTTGGAAAGGAGGTACCTCCCAAAAAATCTAATCAAAACAAAACAAAACAAAAGACAGAACAAACTCAAAAACATAAAATAAATACAAAAAACCTTTCAGCACTATTCCAAAAGACATATTATACTCTAAAAATGTTTTGCCAGGTAACCTAAAATGTGCTACATGTGGTAAAATCTAAATTAACTGATTCAAAAATGTTATTTAAATGGAAAGTTCACCCAAAAATGAAAATTCTCTCATCATTTACTCACCCTCATGCCATCTCAGATGTGTGACTTTCTTTCTTATGCTTAAGACATACGAAGATTTTTAGAAGAATATCTCAGATCTGTTTGTCCTTAAAATGCATGTAAATGGTGACCAGACCTTTGAAGCTCCAAAAATCACATAAAAGCAGCATAAAAGTACTCCATAAGGATAAGGTTAAATCCATGTCTTCAGAAGTGATATGATAGATGTGGTTGAGAAACAGATCAATATTTAAGTCCTTTTTCACCATAAATCTCTAATTTCACTTTCAAAATGTAAAAGAATGTGAAGGTGAACGTGGAGATTTATAGCAAAAAAACGACTTCAATAATTATCTGTTTCTCACCCACATCTATCATATCACTTCTGAAGATTTAAACACTAGATTACTTTTGTGTGGCCATTGTGTGAATTTTTTACCTACAAAGATCTGGTCACCATTTACTTGCATTGTAAGGACCTACAGAGATGAGATATCTTCTACAAACCTTCGTTTGTGTTTAGCAGAAGAGAAAAAGACTATCCCCTTAATATGACTGCATCAACCTCCATACAATAAACCAACAAACATAATTTTAAGGTTTAGATCAAGTGTAAATGCAACCTTGTAAGGATGCACTCTATTGCTTTTTAGAAAAAATCTCCACAAGAGCATAAATGGATGGATGATAAAAAAATATATATATAATAATAAAAGTCAGATAAATCTGTGGATTAGCCTCCAAAATGCTGCAGACATCATCTGTAATTAAAGCAGCTGCAGAGGCTCTGTCTGAGTTGAATTGGGTTTCATCCTCAGAGCAGTTACAGTTGCACTGGGTTATTTAATAGGCCTGTCAGCCTGGGTTTTAAACCCCAAGCTCTGCACTCCATAGACAAGGCGGCCCAACCAAAGGAGTATCAAATGACTTGGTGTCTGATTTTGTTGCACTGTCTGTCATATTTAATATTTAGAAGTTTTCATAGTGGCAATTTATTGCTATGATAATGGCAAGGAAGACAGATGTACATTATGCGGTGTGACCTACCCAGCAAGCCAATACTAACATAATCTTTTCAAAGCTTAAAAGGATTTATTGAGAAAACAATAAATCAACCTCCATACGTTACACCAACAAACATAATTTGAAGGTTTAGGTCAAGTGGAAATACAACCTTGTAAGGAAATACTGTAATTGCAAGATTTTCTTTAAAACCAAGTGAGAAAAACAGACAACAATTTCCCATTTCATGACATGCAGATTGCTCAAGAACCTAAGGTGTGTCTCAAATTCTGTCTGCAAGATTGTAAATCTCATACTGTACAATGTGAAAAATGTCCGCAATTTTAATTGTAAAAGACTGTAAAAATACTACAGTAAAAAAAAAAACATAAATTGTTAATGAGTAGTTACCGTAAAATATACATAATTTTTTACAAATATATTCAAAAAGACAATACATGTAAATATATAAAATGGTGTAAAAATTACATTGTTTAGATGTAAAACATTATTTGCTGTTTATAATTAATGGTTACAATGTATATTATGTTTAACAAGAGAGTACATGTACTTTTTACAGTAAATTAATGTTAAAATTACAGTAAAAAACAGTAATTGGGCATTCCCAGAATTCCCTCCGTGAACCATTACATTTTATCATATTTTATTGGAATAGTTATGTATCTTCTTATTTTTAATATTAGTTATATATTTTGGGGTGTTCTGTGTTATATTTGATGTAGTTTAGTTCATGCATATAACATTATTTAAATTTCCCATGTCTTATCCTGATGGTGTTAAGTGTTTGTGTGAGGGACACTGAGCACTGTCACTACATGTTTACTGGTCATAGCTCCTGAAAGGGTCACTATTGATGAACTTCATGTCATCATGTGCCCTTCTGTAGTTACTACAGTGATTAAAAATACATTATAAAGTGAAAAGCAGACTTTTGCAGTTTCAGAAGGTTAATATATTAAGTTTCCATCCATCCATCCATCCATCGTCAACCGCTTATCCTGTGTACAGGGTCGCGGGGGGCTGGAGCCTATCCCAGCTAACATTGGACGAAAGGCGGGGGACACCCTGGACAGGTCGCCAGTCCATATATTAAGTTTATGATTTAATAATATAAACAATGGTACTGCACCTTAAAATATACAGTAAAAACTAGTTATAAACTGTAAAATGTACAGTTTGTTCTGTAAAGTTGTTTACATATTTATTGTATTTTTTACATAATTTTTCTGGCAACCACAGCTGATATTTATTTATTTTTTGTAAAAACAACAAGATTTTTAAAAATGTATTTATAGTGCAAAGGAAACAACTGAATAATACAGTAACATTCACTGCGTTGAATAATAACATTCAATTGTTGGGATCAAATTTGACATGCCAGTAATGGAATTACTGTAATTTAGCACAATTTAGCTATGCCAGTGGTGTAAGGGTGCGCAAAGCACGCACCGGACAAAGCGAGCGATAAGGCTGGGTCTGCCTCCTCCTGGGGCAGTCGCTTGGAGGTTCACAGGCATGTAGCCTGGTCGGGGTCTTAGGATGACGTGAGTGTCTGCCGGACCGGGTTTCAGGCAAGTGTCGCTGGCAGAGGGTGCTTGCAGGTCCCTGACCCTCTTGATGGAAGCAAGCGGAAGCAGGAAGGCCATCTTCAGAGGAGGGCACATAGCTCGACTGACTCTAGCGGCTCAAAGGGGGTTTTCAGAGGGCCCACATGGAGCATGGAGAGAACCCGTGAGGGGAACAGGCATGGTATAGGAGGATTCAGCCTCCTGGCGCCTCCTAAGGGTCCTGATGACCAGGTCGTGCTCCCCCAAGGGCTTAGCGCTCACTGCATCATGGTGGGCCGGTATAGTGGCTACAACACTTTCAGGGTGGAGGGGAACAGCCGCCCCTCCAACCTCCTGTGCAGAAATGAGAGCACTGACTCGGCTGTGCATTTCTGCGGGTCTTCTGATCAAGAAGACCACCAGTTGCGAACAGACGCCTCTTGAGGATAGAGGGAGCTCTGGCTTGGTGGATTGTGTCCACGACAGCAGTTGTTAGAACACTTTCAGATCTTCCGTGACCCAAGGGCCAGACGTGGAGGTTCCAGTGGTCTGGGCAGATGCCAGAGGGTGCCTCGTCCCTGAGAAAGGAGGTCCTTCGCAGAGGAATGCGCCATGGAGGTGCTGTCGCGAGGAGCGTAAGGTCCGAGAACCAAGTCCGAGTGGGCCAGTAGGGGGCTACTATGAGGACCTGTTCTTCATCCTCCCTGACCTTGCACAGCACCAGTAGGCTCACTGGGGGAAATGCGTATTTGCGCAGCCCCCGAAGCCAGCTGTGTGCCAGCATGTCTGTCCCGAGGGGAGCCTCCGACAGTGAGTACCAGAGCAGGTAGTGGGAGTTATCCTGGGAAGCAAACAGGTCTACCTGTGCTTTGCTGAATTGGTCCCAAATCAGCTGGACCACCTGGGGGTGGAGCCTCCACTCTCCACTGAGCATGGCCTGTCGTGACAGCGTGTCCACTGTTATGTTGTGGCTGCCTGAGATATGAGTGGTGCTGTCGGAACGGATCAAGACATGCTTGCCCTGAATCAAGCGGGAGAAACCTGCAGAGGGCAAGATATACAGACAGCAACTCTAGGCAGTAGATGTGCCAAGTAGTCATGGTCCATTGCACATGGCACCCCAACCCAGTTTGGAGGCATCTGTTGTGACCACAACACGTCTGGACACCTGCTGTAGGGGGACTCCTGTCCGAAGAAAACAGAGCTCTGTCCAATGGCTGAATAAGTGACGGCAGAGAGGGGTGAAAATCTCACGGTATGTGCCGTAGCACCATGCCCATCTCGGGACTCAAGTCAGCGCCGCAGATGGCCACCTCTGTGTGGAGCTCTCCAATTCTTTTGTTTGTCCTGTGTTTAGTAATCTTTTACCAGTCAGTTTTACCAGGGACGAACTGCTGAACATTTGGTAGCACATACCAGATAATCTTTTCCCAGTTTTTGAATATTCGGACGTTTTGCTGGACATTTTAGTTGGAGGCACGGCTGTGTTGTTTAGACGCGCTACGAGACACAGGCAAGGGAGACGAGCTGGCGCGCTGGTTAAACTCTGTCAGTGCGGCGTTCGAACAGCACTGCCGAGCATTTATCTCGCTAATCTCCGCTCTCTTCCCAACAAAACTGACGAACTACATCTCCTCACACATACAAATAAGGACTTTTCAAACTATGCTGCACTGTGCTTCACTGAAACCTGGCTGAGTGAAGCCATTCCAGACAGCGCATTACATCTACCAGGCTTTCAGTTGTTCAGAGCGGATCGCAGAGTTAACAGGGAAAACAAGAGGCGGTGGAACATGCTTTTACATCAACTAAAGTTGGTGTACAGATGTAACAACGTTAAACAGGATGTGCTGTCCTAATCTGTAAGCGCTCTTTATTAACTGTAAGCAATTCTACTCACTGCGGGAGTTTTCTTCGTTTATTCTGGTGAGTGTTTACATTCCTCCAAACGCATCTGGGAACATAGCACTGCAACAGCTGGCTGATCAAATCTCAGACACAGAACAACAATACCCGGACTCAGTTATTATTATTCTTGGGGACTTTAACAAAGCAAATCTCACACGCGAACTGCCCAAATACAGACAGCACATTACATGCCCCACCGGAGACAGGAATATATTGGATCACTGCTATACAACAATAAAGGATGCATATCGCTCTGTCCCACATGCAGCTTTGGGACTCTGATCACTGTCTGGTTCATATTCTTCCGACCTACATGCAGAAATTTAAATCAACAAAGCCAGTAGTAAGGACTGTAAGGAGTTTTCAGCTAACGACCCTGCATCAGTGTGGAGTGGCCTGAAACAACTTACTAATTACAGGACTCCTACCCCCAACCCTGCGGTGGACCAGCGACTGGCTGACGACCTGAATGTGTTCTATTGCAGATTCGAAAGACCCAATTACATCCCACACGCACTCAGACCTTCATTTCACACAAACATTAACACCTCCTGCAATCCCCCCTCCTCCCCCCTCCTGATACACAACCTGCTCTCAAGATATGTGAAGATGATGTGTGCCACATCTTTCAGAAGCAAAGGTCAAGGAAGGCTCCAGGCCCAGATGGCATCTCACCAGCGTGCCTTCGTTCCTGTGCTAACCAACTGGCCCCCATCTTCACTCAGATCTTCAATAGATCACTGGAGCAGTGTGAAGTCCCATGCTGCTTCAAACGCTCAGTTATTATCCCTGTCCCTAAGAAACCTAAAATCACAGGACTTAATTACTACAGACCTGTCGCCCTGACATCTGTGGTCATGAAGTCATTTGAGAGACTGGTGTTGGCCCACCTGAAGGACATCACTGGATCCTTTCTGGATCGCCTTCAATTTGCTTATCGAGCAAACAGTTCTGTGGATGATGCAGTCAACAGCATGGGATTGCATCACGTCCTGCAACATCTGGACAGACCGGGGACATACGCAAGGATCCTTTTTGTCGGCTTTCAACACAATCATCCCAGCTATTCTCCGGACTAAGATAAACCAACTCCCTGTTCCCACCTCTACCTGTCAGTGGATTACCAGCTTTCTGACGGACAGGCAGCAGCTTGTGAGGCAGGGAAAATTCACTTACACCACCTGTACCATCAGCACTGGTACCCCCCAGGGATGTGTGCTCTCCCCACTATTCTTCTTGCTCTACACAAATGACTGCACCACCAAGGACCCCTCTGTCAAGCTCCTGAAGTTTGCAGACGACACCGCTGTCATCTGCCTCATCCGAGATTCCTGGGCACTACCATCTCACAGGACCTGAAGTGGGAGATACACATCGACTCAGCAGAGGTTGTACTTCCTTCACCAGCTGAGGAAGTTCAACCTGCCACAGGTGCTGCTGAAACAGTTCTACTCAGCAGTCACTGAGTCTGTCCTTTGCACTTCTATAACTGTCTGGTTTGGTGCAGCTACGAAATCAGACATCAGAAGACTACAAAGGACAGTTCGGTCTGCTGAGAGGATTATTGGTTGCCCCCTGCCCCCCCTTCAAGAACTATACACTTCCAGAGTGAAGAAAAAGACTGGGAAAATCACTCTGGATCCCACTCACCCTGCCCAGTACCTTTTTGAACTGTTGCCTTCTTCACTTACATTGCTCTGTACATAATATACTGTATTTTTGTTCTTTATATAACAGATTGTAATAGATTTGCAATACGTGTGTGTATGTGGGTATGTATGAAGGTGAGTGTATGTACTTATATGTATAATTATTTTTTTTGTATTATTTTTTTTGTATTATTATTTTCTAATTACCTATGTGTTGCTGCTGTTTTTGGTATTGTTTGTATTGTTGTACACTGGAAGCTCCTGTCACCAAGACAAATTTCTTGTATATGTAAGCATACTTGCCAATAAAGCTGATTCTGATTCTGATTCTATGCATCAACCTGGGCGGCGCAGCCGCTGCAGAGGATGCCATATGCCCCAGGAGCCTCTGGAACTGCTCACTTTCTGCATGTATCTCACTTTCATCTATATTTTAACCTGTAATTTTCAGAGCAATTTTGGAACTATGTACTTCAGCACTTCTCATAGTACTGCCTCTTTACATTGTAAAAAATAGTAACCTGCAGTACCTTAAAGGGAGAGTTCAAAAAGAACTGAAAATTATCACATCATTTAAGATTAAACTTTTATTGTCATTGTGCAGAGTACAGAGCCAATGATATGCAGTTGTTTTTGCATGTTCCAACTAAGCTGGGGTCAGAGCGCAGGGTCAGCCATGAAACAGCTGGGGTCAGAGCACAGGGTCAGCCATGAAACAGCACCCCTGGAGCAGATAGGGTCAAGGGCCTTGCTCAAGGGCCCACCAGTGGTATCTTGGCAGTGCTGGGGCTTGAACCCCCGACCTTTCAGTCAGTAACCCAGAGCCTTAACCGCTGAGCCACCACTGGCCCATTTACTCACCTTCATACCATCCCAGATGTGTGACATTCTTTCTTTTGCTGAGCACAAACAAAGACTTTTAGAAAAATATCAGTGGGTAAATCTATATCTTCTGAAGCAATATAATAGGTGTGGGTGTGAAAATTATCAATATTTTGGTACTTTTTTTACTGTAAATTCTCCTCCCTGACCAGTAGGTGGCGATATGCACAAAGAATGTGATTCACCAAAAACAAAAGAAGAAGAATGTGAAAGTGGAGACTTATAGTAAAAAAGGACTAAACATTTATCTGTTTCTCACTCACACATATCATATATCTCAATAGATATGTCAGGGGTGCGCACTTTGACGATCTAGTGCGTCAGTCGACTTTGAAGGGTTAAGACCTGGATTTAACCACTGGAGTCTTATGGATTACTTTTACTCTACCTTTATGCGCTTTTTGGACCTTCAAAATTCTGGCCACCATTCACTTACATTGTATGGACCTACAGAGCTGAAATATTTTTCTAAAGATCTTTGTGTTTAGAAGAAGAAAGTCATACACATCTGAGATGGCATGAGGGTGAGTAAATTATAAGATAATTTTAATTTTGGGTTGAACTATCCCTTTAAGGAGCTATTGCTGCCTCCTCTAATCCTTAAAATTTGTTTTGTTGGTGCAACCTAATGTATTAAGGTAGATTCAGTGAAGTTAAATAATAATTTTGAATTGAATAAAACCAGTTAATTTAGATGCTACCACAAGAAGCACATTTATTCCATTGTAAGATGGATTGCTTATGTTGTAGTCCTCATTTGTAAGTTGTTTTGATTTAAAACACCTGCTAAATTAATACGTGTAAGTGTAAATCACACAGATTAAAACAACCCAAAAATTGGTCATAAAAGGGTGTAGCCTATCCTCAAAAGCTGACTGCTGCTGTTGAGGTCATCAGCCACTTCCATAAGACAAAAACCATGCACCCTAATCAAACAAACACCCAGATGTTTTGGGGCAAATTACAGCATTTAAGGCGGTGTCCCTGTGAAGTTATGGTGGGTCTAGTTGTGACTGGCATGTTTAGAAAATATTGTAATGGCATCATTTTCTGCTTTGCTGCACTCTTCAGCAAACCAGAACAGTTTTATTATTTCAATGTTTCCTCTTGCTTGGGACTTTCCCTCATTAAATTCATGATATAGTTTCCCACCAAATGTATTTTTAGAAAATTAGGCCAAAATTCATAATGGTGGCCATATAGAGTACACTTTACATGCTACTTCCATAGAGGCTCATTGACGGTAAATATATTAATTTACTCTAGAGTTCATAAACTTAGAAAGATATGAGTGCCTATTTGATTATGACAAGCAAACAATCAAATAGCTGTTAAAGAAGAAGTCAGATATACACTTATTTGAGTTCAAAGTTACATTCATTTAAGAGCAGCTTGGTAAATGTACATGATCAGCTTGAAGAATGAATAATAGACCGTTGAGTAGCCTTATCTGTATGCGTCATCATAACTGCTATCTAGAGTTGATTTGATCAAATTATTATGATTGTCTGAACTGTCTGAGCTTCAGATGTTTTAAAATATGAACTAGAGATAGATCAAATGAAGGTCTTTTCTTTTCAGGATATGACAGCATTTGTGAAACCCTACCCAATAAGAAGGGTTTGCACAGTACATAACCAAAGATTGCCTACAAAACAGCATCTGTCCTGCTTTCCTGTGCCCTAGATGGATAAAGTTATTTCATAGCCTAATGAGTTTTCAGCCCACACAAAAGAAGCTCTGCTTCTATCAGTCACCGCAGTCTTTGATTGGAAAGTCTGTTTTGATGACTTTGAGCTGGGAGATAAAAGTAAGACTAGCAATTATTCTGTAACCCCCTCAATGCTTCTTTCCATGGCTTGGTGTCTGTCATCTGCGTGCTGCTTTTCATTAACTCTCTTTATGAGGGGCTAATTCATTATGTGTTAACATTAGTGAAGACCAGGGGCAATTCTAGGATTCAAATCGCATGTTGGCTCAGACTCCAATTAAACCAGAAGATGTGCACATTTAATGCATTACACTCTGTTGCATAGATAGTTTTTTTGGTTTCTTTTTTTACTGGGTTTACAGCATTCAAGATAGCAAGCTAATAGTTCTTTAGAATTCTTATAAAAATTGTAGAACATGAATAATACATTTTGCAAATTAAAATATTTGAAAATAATAACAAGTTCCCTTTCAAAAAGCTACACTTATGATTCTGCGCTGAATTAGCACTTTGGGAACAACTTTAAGTGTGACCAGCTGTGAATATGTGTGCAACACGTCAATGAAAATTTACCAGAATTTATAGCCTCTGCTGGTGACATCATTGGATGCACCTGTAGCAGGGCTATAAATAGATGCGTCACAGGTGCATCATCAGATATTTTGTCTTTAGATCAATCTGTGTGTGTTGTTCTAAATGAGAATTTTCTCTGTTAGGAGTTAGAATTGTTAGGCAGTGCGCAGAAACCTTTCTCTTTTCTTAAAAAAAAAAAAAAGGAAAAGAAGGAAAAGAATGACTGATAAACAAAGCAAGCAGTGTGTGTTCTCATGTTTACACTCTATGGCTGAAACGGACACACACCAGTTTTGCTTTGTGTGTTTGGGGAAGAGCATGCTGCTCTTGCATTGCGGCAGGGCGGGTGCAGGCGTTGCGATCTGTTTACAGTATAAAATGCTTCACACTCGTCTCGCTTACTTCCAAGAGCCAGCGCCCACTCTTTCATCGTGGGGCTCTCACATAGATCTGGCTGAGGAGCAAGAGACGGGTCCGTCCCTATCGCTCGCTCTCTTAGCTGATCCTTCTCGTAAGCCTGAAGCACCTCGGCCCCTCTTCGGTTTACGAGAGGGACGCTGAAACTCTGTACATTCCACGCACAATAATAAAGCGGCTGAAGAATTACTCGAGGTGGTTACTTGGGCTGTGACCAGACTATAGTTAGACTGACCATGCGAACAAGAGACCCCCCCCCCAAATGCTCCAATCTAGAAGACTTCTGTCTGGTGGCCAAAAAAAAAAAAAAAGTAAAAAAAATAAAGGGAAGGGAACGCTATATCAGTCCCTTCCTTTCTTCAATGACCTCCATAATGAGCGTTCTCATTCATGGAGGAATCCTTATACTTCCCGTGTCTTCATGCCCTCGACGACGACATATTCGACTATTGTGGGTGCTGAGGCTCGGGGGTATTCGATGATGCCACCGGTAGAAGAGACACTTGCGGGTTATCTCTCGGCTGGCTCTGCATCATTGCTAAGGAGACCCACACTCCCCACAAAGCTGTGCAGGACCACCTCCATGCTTGTGGGGAAGGCTTATCAGGCTGCAGGTCAGGCTGGTGCTGCCCTGCACACTATGGCAGTGTTACAGGTTTATTAGGCTAATCTGTTGAAGTATTCAGTGATGCCGCCGGTAGAGGAGACACTTGTGGGTTATCTCTCGCCTGGCTCGGCATCAACGCTAAAGAGACCCACTCTTCCCACAAAGCTGTGCAGGACCACCTCCACGCTTGTGGGGAAGGTTTATCAGGCAGCAGGTCAGGCTGGTGCTGCCCTGCACACTTTGGCAGTGTTACAGGTGTACTAGGCTAATCTATTGAAGGACCTGAAGGACCGCACCATTGGCCGGTCTATGTCTGCTTTAGTCAGCATGGAGAGACACTTATGACTTAACCTATCGGGCATCAGAGACAAGGACAAAACTTTCCTTCTCGATTCCCCGGTTTTGCCTTCTGGCTTATTTGGTGATGCTATGAATATAGTCCAGGTTCCAGGAGGCAAAAAGTCACGAGGAAGCTTTCGGGCAATTCCATCCTCGACCTAATGGGTCGTCAATTGACACATTAACTGTCTCGAATTGATGGCTGTATTTATGGCCCTGAAATACTTCCTCCAGAGGCTGCCATGTCTCTTACATAAACCATCAAGTAGGTCTACGTTCACGCCAGCTGAACAGACTGGCACGGCAGATTCTCCTTTAGGCCCAGGGCAAGCTCTTGTTAATCAGAGCAGCTTGTATCCCTGAATGCCTGAATGGGAGCAGATTTACTGTCCAGGCAGAAAATACCGACGGGGAGTGGAAACTCTGAATCTGGGTGAGATTTTACAGGGCAGAAGTGGACCTCTTTGCCTCTCAACAGACAGCGCAATGTCCCCTCTACTTCTCTCTGAGTGACCTAGCCCACCTGGGTCTGGACGCGATGGTGCATACATAGCCCATAATGCATCTGTATGCGTTCCCCCCGGTTTCTCTGCTCCCAGGAGTCTTGGCCAGAGTTCACCAGCAAGGGTCCTGCCTCTTACTGATAGCGGCGCGTTGGCCGAACAGGGTATGGTTCTCGGAGATAATATCTCTCCTCGACAGCTCGTCTTGTGCGATTCCGGACAGGAGGGACCTTCTGTCTCAAGCTCAGCGGACAATATTTCATCCCCGGCCTGAGTTGTGGAACCTTCATGTTTGGCCCCTGAAGGATACCAACTGAGGGACACTGGGTTTTCACCTGAGGTTATCGAGACCATTTTAAGTGCTAGGGCTCCCTCTACCAGAAGAATCTACACCAATAAATGGGGTGTCTTTGAAAGATGGTGCAGTGCACATAATGCAGATCCAGATAACTGCCAGATTGCTTCAGTTCTGGACTTTCTGCAGGGAAAAATTGTCAGCAGGCATATGCCCCGCCACTCTCAGGGTCTATGTGGGCGCCATTTCGGCTTGCCACGCCTTGATGGACGGGGTGCCGTTGGGGAGACATCCTCTAATCGTAGCTTCATTCATGGAGCTATGCAACTGAGGCCTCCTGCTAGGACCAGGACCCCTTCATGGGACTTAGCAATTGTCCTTGAGGGTCTGGTTGAGACCCCCTTCGAACCTCTAGAGTCAGTGTCTGATAAACTTCTGACTCTCAAGATGGTTTTTCTTATGGCAATTACCTCTCTAAAGAGAATTGGGAATCTACAGGCTCTGTCTGTCTTGCCAGCCTGCTTATATTTTGCCCCAGGAATGGCTAAAGAAATTTTGAACCCTCATCCTGACTACCTGACTAAGGTGCCTTTCTCGACCTTACATCCGGTCTCTCTCGAAGCCTTCTGCTCCCCACCGTTTACAATGCTGGAGCAGGAAAGACTTCACAGACTTTGTCCAGTCCATGCCCTGCAGACTTATGTCCACCACACTAGCCAGTGGCATAAGTCAGGCCAACTATTCGTTTGCCATGGGGGCTGCAACAGGGGGCGGCCGCCACCAAGCAGACTATGTCGCATTGGGTGAGGGACGCTATTTCCCTGGCCTACGAGGCACACGGTCAAGCTTCGCCAGTAGGTATCAGGGCTCACTCTACCAGAGGGGTTGCCTCCTCTAAAGCCTTGGCTAGAGGTGTCCCTCTGCAGCATGTTTGTGATTCGGCAGGCTGGTCCTCTCTACACACATTCATTAGATTTTATAGTTTGGATGTTCATGCCACTCCGGGCTCTTATGTCCTTGAGTCGACATCACAAGCTCATTTCTGAGACCTCTCGTGCTCTTGTGAGCACACTAAACAACTGTTAGGGGTCCGGACATCCACAGTGTGGCGGCGTGGGTATTCTCGTTCCCAAAGTGCTAATTCAGCACAGCATCATAAGTGTAGCTTTTTGAAAGGGAATGTCTCGTGTTACTCGACTGTAACCCTTGTTCCCTAATAAAAGCAGAACGAGATGCAGCACTTCATTGCTGCACTGGGATGCCCCAGGAATGCTCTTCAGACAAAATACCTGACAATGCACCTGTGACGCATCTATTGATAGCCCTGCTACAGGTGCATCCAATGATGTCACCGGCAGAGGCTATAAATTCTGGTCAATTTTCATTGACGTGTTGCACACATATTCAGAACTGGTCACACCTAAACTTGTTCCCAAAGCGCTAATTCAGCAGAGCATCTCGTTCCGCTTTTTTCAAGGAACAAGGGTTACAGTAAAAGTAACCCAAGAATTTTTAATAACATCCTGATGTCATTGTAATGTCATTAGTCACTTTAACTCTTAATTAATCTAGCAACTTTCTCTCCTTTTTAAGCATGTTTGCAAAAAATTACATGCTTCTCTCCTTCAGTCGATCAACAGATGCTGAATGAGGGAATGGGGCATAAATGGGGCTAAAACCCTCCTAAATTGTGTCTAGCAATGCCTAGGGTTAAATGTGCAGTCAGTAATTGTTTTCTTCATTCCTCAAAAGTTGAACTCCTAAAGACATGAATTGTAATTGTGCAATATATGTAGGAAATCATGACCACTCTTTAAAATGAAGATGTGCATGACCCACTCTACATGGAGTGGGTCTGCACATGGGGGCTGCCATGTTATAATCACATGACCAGCCGAATACTACTCACTTAATCTCAGTAACCGTCCTGTTATTTGACACTTTCTCCTAATGGCCAGTCCACGCCCGATCATCTTTGAGATACAAAAAAAATTCTAATAAAAAATTTAAAATAACAACTAAAATGACAAACTGGTGAATATTTTAAATATTAGATGAGACATTTACCCTGGTATTTATTATTTCATAACTTTTGATAGCAATGAATTGGAATAAAATATGTGCCTCCATATGTTTTGACTGATACACTGAACTTGTCCTAATTTTACATCTGCTGTTATACAATACAAAAAGGCTTGTATACTCACAATCCTGCTAAATAGTGGATCCAAAGTGTAAATACATTTTTATATAATGGGGGGATCTTCCAGAAAAGCATTTATGGGGATTAATATTTCTAAAGTACAAAAGTTTTATCTAATTATGAAGCAATGTGAAAAAATAAGTAAACTCCATTCCATGTGGGCTCCAGCTGAAGTAGACATAGAGATCACTGCAGGGTTCTAGTATCACTCACTTGCTGTGTTGAATGCCAAGACTCAAGACATATCTGGGTGATGATTAACATACATGGGGGTGTAAGTATCAGACTGATCAACTTGTTGATCTTTCTATCATTTACCTCTTATTCTCCAGGAAAGCTTCACAGATGACTGCAAGTTCAGGGAGCGGTTTCAGGAGAACAGCTACAACACGTATGCTTCAGTGATCCACAAGAACCATCGCACTGGTAGAGAGTGGTTTGTGGCACTAAACAAGAGAGGTAAAGCAAAAATGGGATCCAGTCCGAGAGTGAAGTCACAACATGTGTCTACACATTTTCTTCCCAGGATGAGCTTGAATAAGAGGACTGAGCAAGGGTTCACAATAACAGACAAAGAAAAGGACAAAGAACCACCTCCACAGCCATCAAAAACCTCAATAACAAAAGTTACCCTGAACAGTGGAAAGAGGAATCAGCAAATAGTCAAGTATTGGCCAAAGTTTAGATTTGGATAGACCGATGCCACCAAAAACATGGACTGATCTTGAAAAAAAGACTAGCACGGAAATACTGATTTCCTAAATTGGCCAAAGTCTTCTCATAAAGGTGAAATGTTTGCTTAACTCTGACATGAGCATTCCAGTTATCATGTACATCACATAAAAGGGCTGAATTTCCCAAACATGAGACATTTTCAGATGTGGAAAAACAGAATGAACATCTGCTCACTTAAATCTAATTTCATGAAGATCTTCCCACGCATCCCAAAAATCATGAATATTTTAACTATATTTGCTCCACTATAGGATTAGAAATTTTTTTTCATTGATTTTTACAAAATATTACACATTTTTTATATAATACCTCATTGTATTTATACAATATATGTATGTCTGTATGTACAAGCTTTTTTTGCACAAACGGTTTTCTAACTTCAAAGATAATAATGTTTGTGATGGTAATTTGTGATTTAAGATGTTTTTAATGTCTGTTAAGTCAACAACTATACAAGAAAATCCTCATCATAATGAATATTTTGAATGTTTCTAAATTGAAATTGAGCACATGGATAGTTGCCCGAGAAAGGTCCATATTTCTCCTTTTTGTACCACTAGCCCAACATCTAGTCTTTGAATACTGCACATCAAAACTATTAGTCTAGCTGCTGACTGTCACAGAATAAAAATCCTGTCATGACCCCAGTGCATTCCACAGAATAAAGATTTCTCACAAGGATAAACATCCTTGCAAGACTGCTAAGTGTCTTTAAAGAGCTCTAGTCATAAGTGTATCAAATGGCAGACAGTCGTGATAAGACCCTTAACAAAATATTCCTGTAACCATGTCAAGTAGTACTGAAACTGTGTGGAATCCCTTTTATAGGGGAAAGCTGCATTATTACCAATCAGCTTTAATCTATTTCTAAAAACATTTCACAATTACATTCACTAGTGTGACATTATAATCAACTTAATAATATTTATGTCTCTAAATGACAAAATGTTTGTACGATGATATTAAAAACGCCCTGTTTACTAATTGTTAAATTTGCTCTGAGGTCATATCTGTCATGAAACTACAATTTTCAATTGTGTGTGATTGTTTGGAACACTAGTTATAAGACTCAGTGCAGGCCCCTGGGCTTTTGTATTAGGGATAGGAATATTTAGGATACACTGAATACTCCTGGCACAAATAGCATTATGTCCAACATCTCTTGTGCTCCATATGGTGTATGTACATTTGTTGGAATGAAGGTTAGGGGATCTGATGCCGCATTCCAGACAAACTCGGAGGTGGGAATTACCAAGTTGAAATTTCCCATTTCTAACCTTAATGCATTCCAGTCAATCACACATCATGGTCACATGCACAAGATGGCACATGTTAACTTAACAAGTACATTTGGGTTCTAATGCCAGTTATGGCAAAAACATAAAAGTTATGAACACAAAATGCATGTGTTCTTCTGTATTGCATCTTCAAACATAAATAAAACTCTACTCTGTGTTATGCTCCTTGGTCACTACCATCTTGGAAATTACATTGACGCCTCACACTGAAGTCAGGGTTGATCGATCTATTATATAAGAACCAAGTTGTCTGAAACAAACCGTGAGTCTGAAGATTTACCCATTACAATGGACATAACAGCTGGCTTCTACCATCTCTCCGCTGAGATGTTAAAATTGGTAAAGTCTTGGTTCGGTGGAGGTCACACATTCCACTGAAAACTGGTTTAGAAAAGGTTAAAAAAACAGGCTCAAGACATTAAGGAATCCAACTGAAACAGTGTCTGCATAATCCATAATCCTGAACAGTGCTATGATTCCAAAGCTTTCTTTCTTCATACTACAATGATACAAGGGAGTTGCATGATATCTATTGGCAAGACTTTGAACTATTTTGCTAAAAGTGGGCATACAATAGTATCCATTTCTATCTCTTAAAACGAACAGCTATTTTAACAAATTTAGACTGGGAAGTTTCAGTGTGAAGGCCCACGGAATGCTCTTATACAAAAATGTCACACAGAAAGAACAGTTAGATTAAAAAAATAAATAAATAAAGTTAAGAGTTCTGCCATCTAGTGGTTCATTATGATTTAACTCAGCCCAATGTACACCTTGGGCCTGACTTACCAAAGCATCTAACAGACCTGTTTTACCATCTTATGTTGTAAATAATTTTTTGATGCAAATAACAAAGCAATACACAAGCTGCAACAGAACACAACAAAAACAGCACTTAATAAATAATAATACAAAAATGTATTGTATAATCAATCATTAAAATAATGCATATTTCAGGTTTGTTGTTCCTTATTTATCACTCTCACTGTTTTAATAACCATTATGATTCTAGAAGAGGGATTTTGGGGTCTTCACAAGCCTAAAATGTGTGATATCATCAAGTATGGATTTCAATAAGTGATGTTAACCATGAAAGCAACTGAAAGAGATCAACAGTACCTTTAGGAGGAAATGTAAGTATTGAATGGAAAGCCTACAGCAGATTTAATGGAATAGTTCACTCAAAATCATTTACTCACTCTCATGCCATCCAATATGTGTATGCTTTTATTTCTTCTGCTGAAAATGCCACCTACTGGGCAGGGAGGAGAATTTATAGTTAACATTGACTTAAATATTGATCTGTTTCTCAATCACAGCCATCATATCGCTTCTGAAGATATGGATTTAACCACTGGAGTCATATGGATTACATTTATATGCTTTTAGGGGCTTCAATATGTTGTAACTCATTCACTTGCATTGTATGGACCTACAGAGCTGACATATTCTTCTAAATATCTTTGATAGTGTTCAGCAGAAGAATGAAGGTCATACACATCTGGGATGGCATAAGGGTGAGTAAATGAGAGAAGTTTTATTTTTGGGTGAACTAACCCATTTAGTGCAAGACCACATTAAGCAATTAAAGGTTACATGCTGAAACAGATGGGCATCCATTCATCTACCATTTGCAATGCTTCCCCTCAAATCCTTTTAAAATAGCCTTTGCACTCAACCTCTTTTGTAGCTTGAGTTTTAAGATTTTCAAAAAACATACATTTCAAAAACCAAAACTGTCACTTTTTATTGTGAGATGAGAGATAAAGGGACAACATTAGTAACATTTGTCCCTTTGCAGAAAAACAAAATGATATATGAAAATGGTTTACCATTATTGATGCATAACCATCTGCCTTTTTGAGGTTGCATGTTGCTAGCCGTTATTGTTTTGTGGAGTAAAATAAATAATACTTTGGTGTCGGTAAAACGTCTCGGGTTACATGTGTAACCCTTATTCCCTGAAAAAAGCGGAACGAGATGCTGCGCTTTTGCTAAGCGCTATGAGGAACAATCCTAGTTGTGACCGAGCTGAAATAATGTGTGTAACACGTCAATGAACATTGACTGGAATTTATAGCCTCGGCTGATGTAATCATTAGATGCACCTGCGGCCAGGCCATAAATGGATACGTCACCAGGTGTTGTCAGATACTTCTTTTTGAAGAGCAGTCCTGGGACGTCCCAGTGCGGCAAAGAAGCGCAGCATCTCGTTCCGCTTTTTTCACGTTACACATGTAACCCGAGACATTCCCTTTACGAAAAGCTTCACTATGATGCTGCACTTTTGCTAAGCGCTATGGGGAACGCAATACCCACGCCACCGCACTGGGGGCTGTCCGGACCCCTACGGTTGTGCAGTGTACTCACAAAAACGCGAGAGGTCTCAGACATGAGCTTGAGATGTCAACTCAAGGGCATAAGAGCCCGGAGTAGCAAAACATCTAAACCATTAAATTTTGATGAACGTGTGCGGAGAGGACCAGCCTGCCGCATCACAAAATTGTTCAAGCATGAGCTGAGATGTCGACTCAAGGGCATAAGAGCCCAGAGTGCAGAACATCCAGACTATAAAAGTCCAATGAATGTGTGCAGAGAGGACAACCTGCCGCATCACAAACTTGTTTAGGCATGGGCTGAGATGTCGACTCAAGGACATAAGAGTCCGGAGTAGCAAAGCATCTAACCCATAAAGTTTGATGAATGTGTACGAAGAGAACCCTATCGCAAGACAAACTTGTCATAAAAACTGATGAATGTGAGCGGAGAGGACCAGCCTGCCACATCACAAACTTGTTCAGGCATGAGCTGAGATGTCAACTCAAGGGCATAAGAGCCCGGAGTGCAGAACATCCAAACTAAAAAAGTCCAATGAATGTGTAGAGAGGACAACCTGCCGCATCACAAACTTGTTTAGGCATGGGCTGAGATGTCGACTCAAGGACAAAAGAGTCCAGAGTAGCAAAGCATCTAACCCATAATGTTCGATGAATGTGTACGAAGAGAACCCTATCGCAACACAAACTTGTCATAAAAACTGATGAATGTGAGCGGAGAGGACCAGCCTGCCGCATCACAAACTTGTTCAGGCATGAGCTGAGATGTCGACTCAAGGACATAAGAGCCTGGAGTGCAGAACATCCAAACTATAAAAGTCCAATGAATGTGTGCGGAGAGGACAACCTGCCGCATCACAAACTTGCTGCAGAGGGAGACCTCTAGCCAAGGTTTTAGAGGAGGAGAGCCCTCTGGTAGAGTGCGCCCTAAAACCTACTGGCGAAGCTTGACCGCACGCCTCATAGGCCCAGGAAATAATGAGGATGCCTCTTTGAGGGCACCCCGCCCACCAAGCCATGGCAAACCGCAGTGGCCACATATAACCTGGCAGTGGCGAGGCAAGTGCCCGCTGACAGTTCTTTCTACAGAAAATCCAGAACTGAAGCAAACTGGCAGTTAGCTGGTTCTGTAATATTAACTTTATTAGAAGGAAACGCATGCAGGCGCATTTGTGCTATGTATGCGTTACTACGATCAGCCCAAGGGGGGTGGGGGGGGACTGGGCGACTCAGGGAGAAGTAGAGGAGACATTGTGCTATCAACAGAGGCTCCTCTTCTGCCCTGTAAAATCTACCCAGATCAGTTCCAAGTGGAGGGAGCCCTAGCACTTGAAATGGTCTCGATAACCTCAAGAGAAAACCCTGTGAACCTCATTTGGTACCCTTAGGGGCCAGACATGAAAGGTTTCACAATTCGGGCTAAGGATGAGAAGGTCCTCCCTGTTCGGAATCGCCCAAGGCGAGCTGTCAAGGAGAGGTATTAACTACGAGAAACATATCCTGTTCGGCCAGCGCAGCGCCATTAATAGGAGGTAAGACCCTTGCTGGTGAACATTGCCAAGACTCCCGGGAGCAGAGAAACCGGAGAAAGAAACGCATACAGACGCATTCTGGGTCATGTATGTGTCTTAACGTCCACACCCAAGGGGGCTGGGTGATTTCAGGGAGAAGTAGAGGAGACATTGCGCTATTCATAGAGGCGAAGAGGTCCTCTTCTGCCCTAAGATTTCACCCAAACTTGTTCCAAGTGGAAAAAGCCCGGCATTTAAAAAGGTCTCGATAACCTTAGGAGAAAGCCCTGTGTCCCTCAGTTGGTACCCTTAGGGGCCAAACATGAAATATTCCACAATTCGGGGCAGGGATGAAATATTGTCCTGTGCCTGAGATAGAAGATCCTTCCTGTTTGGAATTGCCCAAGGCGAGCTGTCGAGGGAAGAATTTAGCTCTGAGAAACAAGCCCTGTTCGGCCAGCACGGTGCTATCAGTAAGAGGCGAAAACCCTTGCTGGCGAACTCTGGGCAACTACTACCTTAGGGTGGAGTTCTTAACTCCCCCGTTGGTATTTTCTGTCTGGACAGTAAATCTGCTCCCACACATGGGCATCCAGGGATATAACTGACCTGAGTGACAGGAGCTTGCCCTGGGCCCTAAGGAGAATCCGACGCATCAGAAATAAAGCTGACAAGAACGTGGGTCTCCTTGATGATTTATGTAAGAGGCTACCGCTGTATTGTCCACCCGCACCAAGACATGGCAGCCTCAGGAGGAGGTATTTCAGGGCCAGAAATACAGCCGTCAACCCGAGACAGTGACTGTGACAACCGAGCTGACGACCCTCCTATCCCCTTAAGCTGGATGACCACTTAAGGCTGCTACCCCGCCCATCAGGGAGGAGTCTGTAGTTAGTAGCTTGCGACAACAAGACGCACCTAGATTTGGACCCAAGGCAGAAAACCGGGGTCTGAACCACATAGAAAGGGAACGAAGCCTGAGGCGTGTAACCCTTATTAGCCTAGGGTTTTGGCCCTTGGAAGAAATCCCCTGGCTTTGGGCCACAACAAAAAAGGTCTCATGAGCAGAAGGTCCAGAGTGATCACCGTGGACGCGGTCACCCTGAGACCTGGAAATCGTTGATACTGATAACAGTGCAACCTTGACCTATCCTGACTTTGCTCAGGGTGATCTGAATGGACTCAATCCTAGTGGGAGACAGTTGTGCCTGCATTGTGATTGAACTCCATACGATGCCCCGATAGACAGTGTTCTGAGTGGGAGAGAGGATGCTTTTCTTAGCGTTGAGCCTCAACCCCAGAGAAACAGATGAGCTAAGACGATGTCCCTGTGCTGAATTGACAGTTCCTGGAACTGCGCTAGGATCAGCCAGTCGTCTACATAATTCAGAATGCAGATGCCGAGTTGCAAGTAGCCAGCGCTACATCATGCATTGTGAATGTGCGGGTAAAAAGGGCTAGGCCGAGTGAAAGAACCTGACACTGGAAGACTTCACCCCCGGAAGCGAACCTCAGGAACTTTCCATGTTGTGGCAGAACTTATAAATGAAGTACAGAAGTGCATCATAAGATCGATGGTGACCAGCCAAACGAGTTGTAGGGCTTGAGACACGACCGTCTTGACAGGCATCATCTTGGACTTGAACACCCACAGGCAGTTCAAGCTTTAAGATCTAAGCCAGACGCCACCCCTCACCCACCATAGGAAACGAGAAGTATTTAGTGTAATAACCTAACTCTCTCTCTGGAAGGGGAACACATACCATGGCCCCTTTAACCAGAAGATTGAGCTTTTTACATAAAAAATAAATCCGGTTTACGGTAGTGAGAACACGCCGTTGAAACACGGAAAAGCGGCGAGTGAATTAAATTCTGACACCCTTATGAGACCCACAGAAAAAATATATCTGGCAGAAGTTTCCACGCTGCCAGGATCTCTGAGATGGGTATTATATTTTAACACTTCCTGGTGAGGGGTTGACGAGTGTTTTGCGTCCTGAATAAAATGCAGGAAAAGCGAAAACACCCAATTTTGACAGAAGCCTCTGCAACCCAAAACACCAAGAGGTGGCGGGAATGGAGGGGCTTTGAGGGGGTACCGGTAGGGGTGAAGTGAAGCACGCGCCCCGTCCCGAGGGGAGCTACCCCCTAATCTAGGTGCAAGACCATCAGGGTTTTCTCTTACTAGAAATTATAGTCCTGAGGTCTTGCTTCGGGGCTGGCGAGGGTGGCGAGACTGTCCCCAATCCCTCAGAGGAGGAGCATGACTCGCCACGCTTTGCTTTTGAGCCTCCCTTCAGACAGGCCCGAGGCGGGTCTGAGGCTTGCTCGTCAAGCGCAGAACCCACACTCAGGTCGTCCAGGAGGTCAGCCTGGTACGCCTGTAAAACAGCATAGTGTGCAGAGCAGCACCAGCCTGACCTGCTGCTTGATAAGCCCTTCCCACTAAAGGCTTTGAGGGGAGAGTGGGCCTCTTAAGTGACGATGCCGAGCCCAGCGAGAGATAGCCCGCAAGCGTCTCTCCGACCGGCGGCATCACTGAATACCCCCATGCCTCAGCACCTACAATAGTCGAATATAATGACGTCGAGGGTATGTGAACACGGGAAGAAAATATATATATATTTTATATTTTTAGGGGTTCCTCCATGAGCGAAAAAGCTCTTCATGGAGGTTATCAAAGAAGGGAAGGGACTCATTCTTAGACTGGAAGATAAAATCTATCCCCTAATTTGGAGGGTTTGGGGGTCTCTTTTTCGCGTGGCCAGTCCAATCTGGCAACCGCACGAGTAACAACATCGAGCAATTCCTCTGTAGATTTTTATTGCAGACGGAAAGCTCGGAGGCGGGAAGAGAATCGCGATGCTCCTCATGATCCGAAGAAACATCGGAACGCGCTTCGAGATCATGTGAAGGACCAGCTTGGTTTGGGGAGAGAGCGAGAGAAAGGGATCAACCCATCTCTTGCTCCTCAGCCAAATCCATGCAAGAGCCCCATGAACTATTTTTTTTTTTGTGAGTGCTGACTCCCGGAAGCAAGCGAGGCGAGCGCGAAGCACTTTGCCTGTTAAAGCAAATCGCAGTGCTCGCACCTGCCCTGCTGCAATCCGAGAGCAGCGTCCATTTCCCCCAAACAAACAGCAAAAACTGATGCGTCGTTTGTGGCTTTCAGTCATTCTCTCTTTTTTTTCTTTTCTTTTTTAGAAATATATATATATAATATTTTCTAAACAGAAGAGAAAAGAGAAAAAGTTTCACTGCACACTGCCTAACCAATTCTAACTCCTAACAGAGGAAAGAAAGTTTTGACAGGGTTTGTAAAACACACAGAAACAGAATTCAGAATTCTGAAAACAGAGTTTCTGACGACACCTGGTGACGTATCCATTTATAGCCTGGCCGCAGGTGCATCTAATGATTACATCAGCCAAGGCTATAAATTCCGGTCAATGTTCATTGACGTGTTACACACATTATTTCAGCTCGGTCACAACTAGGATTGTTCCCCATAGCGCTTAGCAAAAGCGCAGCATCATAGTGAAGCTTTTTGTAAAGGGAACTGCATTGTAGACATACAATGAATCTTCTTAGCCTACACTAAGAATGGGTCATGTTGCTTCCCTCAGTCGATGTGAGCTGATGGGCACAGGAAGGGTATACCGACAAACACATGAGGAGGAGTTACAGAAATGCAATTTACAGAGAGATAAGTGCGAACAACATGGGTGATAGTTCTATGGAGATGGAATTGTTTCATATTAACATACAAATGGAAAGAGATTCACAAATAGAAAGTTAACCACAAATAAATTGAATGAGATCCACAATAAAAGTTTCATTAAATTTAAATGAATTCACAAATAAAAAGAATGAGATTTATAAATATATGTTAGGAGTTTCACAAAAAAAAAGTGAATTCACAAATAAATAAAATGTTTTGCAAATATATAACTCACAAACACAACTCGAGCATTCATTTGTAAATCGCGCGCATTTATTTGTGGATCACTTCCTGTGCATTTGCGGATCACTACATGCCTTTTTTTGATTTTGAAACAAATTTTGCATCTAAATGTGCACACAAATCTACAAATAGGTGGACTCTACACATCGTTTACTCAAACCAATCAGATAATGGCCACATTACTCAGACCAATCATAGCATGTTCTATCTTCAACCAGTCACGTTTCATTTTATTGGGACCAGAGTTATAGCACTCTCATGAAAATGGAATCAAGCACAGTCAGATAAGCTCCAAGGCCACTTACTTTTTAAGAAACGGACATCAGAGGAATACTGTGACTTAAAGTTCCTATAATTTTCACCTGGTTATAAACATGTGTAGTGTCTTGTTAAATGTCGACAGCTGAAAATTGCCAATTTGTAGAGTGTCTTGATCATTAGCTTTATAGCTAACCTGGCTGTCTGTATGAGTCTGCTCTTCTAATTTTAACCAAGTTTCTTGACTGAAATGTATCGTAAAACCATTTACCTTACTTGGTAGATCCAAACAGACACAATTCTAGACACTACAAAATATCAGTAGTACAGATAGTATCTTTATAAAATACAAATCATATTAGATTATCTTAGGAGCACAAACCATAAATTAATACCATATATTACACAGTGTACAATATCTGCTATGGCATTAATTTGGTATTAAAAAAATAATTGAAGTAATATTTCAAAAGATTTATATTTTTAGCACTTAGTGTTATGGCAGACCAGTCAATTGTTACTCACAAGAAATAATTATGTTAACCTTGTAAAACAATGCATGTTTAACTTATTTACGCAGGAAGTATATGGGCTGTTAGTTACAGAAGGACAATAATAATAATAATAAAAGAGTTGCAAGGATACTGGAGAACTGGTGCTCTCTGCCACCTCCACATCACAAAAAGACTTTTGTACTACTGGTGTTAAGACATCACAATGCTCCATGGCCCAATCTTGATTGTGTAACATGTTCTTTTGTACTTTAATAATGGACTTGTTTATCCACCTTATTTTGCAACAGGGAAGTAAGCAGCGGCTGCATTTCCGGCGAATGTGTAAAAGTTCTGTTGTTATTGACCGTAATGTCAATAAAAAGAAGGATCATAATACCAGAATTTAGTGTTATAGGTTTATAAACTATCAAACAACCACAGGACGTACAGCAGAATGATGGCCTAAGGTTGGATAATTTTCTAACTTCAGCATTTATAGTAAAAGAGTAAGTAAATAATTAACTTGTTGCTGTGTGTTGTTGTATTGAAGAGACGGTAATAAAATGGTCTGCACTTATAAATTGGGAGCAACTTGGGGTTCAGTGTCTTGCCCAAGGGCACTTCGGCATGTGGAGTCGTGTGGGCCGGGATTCGAACCACCAACCCTGCGATTAGCAGCCGACCCGCTCTACCACCTGAGCCACAGCCGCCCCAAAAGCAAAATCTGCTTTTTACTTTACCGAGATCATAAAGATGCAGTGTTTCTTGTCTCCATTTTTACCTCCATTCATATGTACCTGCATAACCTCCAATTATGCCTTTATGTGTTTATTTTCAAAGGTGATGTTTCATAAACCATGCTGAATGTGAGATCTGCATATCTGTTTACTATACACCGCTAAGAAAGAGACCATGCTGTCTGACAAGAACTGAGAGTAAAATGCCTTTAATTTGCCAAGATGAACAAAGATGCAGTTTTGTTGCAAAGAAAGTTAAAGCAGCATTTGCACAGTGGCTTTCTGCTCTCTGCTGGTTGTGTGTTTGTGGAGGCATGTCAGATGGTGCGGAGGACTGTCCGTGTAAGCACCTGATCTCTCATTCATTCTGAATGTGCAACAATGTGGATTAAACTATGGTAAAATTTGATAAACTGTAAAACTTTATGCATTCAAAACTAATGAGTTTATGAAAATCATAATTAATGATAATATATAATGATGTGTCAGAAGAAAGCATTCATAACCTACTGATGCATTCTGCTAATGAGGAAGCTTCTCAGATGTCTTAGTATAATGGCGCTAAACAACTTACAATTGAACATTAGAAGTATCTTTGCCAACGGACAAGATCTTAAAAGGCGCATTAATGATGTAAATAGTAAGCCAGGTATAATATGTCTTCAAGAAACATGGTTGAAACCACAATTTGATTTTATAATGAATGGATATAGTGCTGTCAGAAAGGATAGAAGTCAAGGAAGAGGAGGAATGATTATATTTATCAGAAATAACTATTTTATAATAATTAAATAATAATAATTATTATAGAGAAGAATTAGAATCTAAGGAAACAGTGTGCATTTCTGTGGATATATAGGGAAGAAGAAAGTACTATGTATTCAACCTATATAATCCATGTAAGTCTTTGTCAATTAATTTTTTTGAGAAAATCAATAAATCTAAGTGGCTGGAAATATGGTGTGGGGATTTTAATGCACATAACACACTATGGGGTAGTATAAACACTGACACAAATGGGGAAGTAGTTGAGAACTTTATGGAAGATCGAACATTAGTACTGTATGTCTAAATTATGGAACAGGCACAAGAATAAATATACCGACAGATAAGATTTCAACTCTAGATCCAACACTAGTGTCTGCCTCCCTAGCAAACAGAAGTGAATGACATACACTATAAAATTCCATGGGTAGTGATCACTTCCCAGTGTGTTGCACAATATATGTAAGGGTATTACAATATAACCAAATATATGAGGAGAAATGGTGCTTTAATAAAGCAAACTGGGAGTTATTTAAATCATTATGTATAACAAATAGTAATATAAATGAAAATGGATCTATAGATGAACAGGCTGAACGTATGATAGCATGTATATATAATGCTGCTGAAAACAGCATCCACAGAAGCAAAGGTAAAAGAAAATGTCTCGGTTACTGTCATAACCTCCGTTCCCTGATGGAGGGAATGAGGCATTGTGTTGATGTAGTGACACTAGGGGTCGCTCTTGAGAAAAGGCCAATGAGAATTGGCGAGTAGAATTTGCATGCCACTCCCCCAGACATATGGGTCTAAAAGGAGCTGGAATGCCCATTCCATTCAGGTTTTGTGCTGAGGAGACTAGATATGGTTCCGGCCATTTCAGCATTGTACAGCATTGTGGCAAGAGGGACACAACGTCTCGTTCCCTCCATCAGGGAACGGAGGTTACGTGGTTATGTAGTGACACTAGGGGTCCCTATGGAAAAACGGCACAACAGCTGAACCGTGTTACGTGAACTGCAGATGCAGGTACAAGTAGCTGCTGTGCGCGTAATAGCAGGTGTGGGGGGGGGGGCATAACTAGCATGGAAGCAGGCGGTGCCATCCGCACGCGTTTTCTCTCCACAGAGTATTAGATTCGGCTGGGGCCATCTAACACTATCATATGCATCGGGGAAGGTGTTCTTTTCCTTTCCTATTCTTTCAGGGGAAAAGACCCCGCGGAGACCACATCCTGCACAAAACAGGAGGTCAACATATGGCAATATGACACATGGGTTCAGCAGCCACACATGGAAGAGTCGTGGTGGTAGGTCCTGCCACGAAAAGGGGGGTAACTCTATAAACACAGCGACCGGGGGCAGAGAGAGCTCTGTCCAAGGGAAATGCGGGTCCACCGACAGGGAGACCATACCTCGTAAAATACATCACAGGGGTTACTAGAGTAATCGGCTCCTGTGAATCACCTATCCCAGAACAGAGCATATTAGACCCCATAGTGGGGCTGGCTGTGAACTCCTCCGCCGAGTTCGTGAATCATAGGGCTTGAGAGGAAGGACATCCGGGGTCCACTACTTCGTGAACTCGACTGGGGTAAAAGCACACGTTTTCACCTCAGGGGAGGGGAAAGGTGCTATACGCAAGAAATACACACAGCCAGATGTTCCGTATTACCGAATTCTACCTGTTCGTACCTGAAAGAACACGGTATGAAACCGGCTCAACCCGGAGATTGTAAAATCTTGCGAAGGTATTGGGTGTTGCCCAGCCTGCTGGTCTGCAGATATCTGTTAGACAGATTCCATTGGCCAATGCCCATGCGGATGCCACACTCCTTGTAGAGTGTGCTCGAACCTGCAAGGGGGCAGTCACTGCCTGTGTCTGGAAGGCCAGTGCAATGGCATCCACAATCCAGTGGGCTAGCCTCTGTTTAGAGATGCTGTTCCCTTTCCGCTGTCCACCAAAGCAGATAAAGAGCTGCTCAGAGCATCTAAATCTCCGATATTAGGTGCGAAAAGCATGCACCGGACACAGCAACAACAGGGCTGGGTCTGCCTCCTCCCAGGGCAGCGCTTGCAGGTTCACCACCTGATCCCTGAAGGGGGTCGTGGGAAATTTGGGCACATAGCCCGGTCGCGGTCTCAGGATCACTTGAGAATCTGCCGGACTGAACTCCAGGTAAGAGTCGCTGACAGAGTATGCTTGTAGGTCCCCCACCCTCTTGATGGAGGTGAGCGCAATCAGGAGGGCCGTCTTTAAGTAGAAGGCTTTCAGCTCGACCTCAACCGCATCTGACTCCAGAGGAGGAAGAGATTGTGGACATACGCCACCTTGGCGATTTATATATGCTACTGTCACTGTGTTGTCGGACCAGACCAACACATGCTTGCCCTGAATCAATGGCAATAGCCTTCACAGGGCAAGTAGCATAGTCAGCAGCAGCCAGCAGCCGGCAGTTGATGTGCCAACATAGTCGCAGTCCTGACCAGGAACCGGTGGTTGCGTGCCCGTAGAAACGCAAGGTCTGTACAAGGGCTGAATAAGTGCCGGCAGAGCAGCGTGATATCTACGCGATGTGTAGACGGGATGTGGGATCTTGATGCGTGCCAGGGCAAGATGTGCTGGATGACCTCCGTCTGCTTCTTCACCGCCGAGACCTGCTGGGCGAAGTCCTCAATAGTGTCGCCGAAAATTCCGATCTGGGAGATGGGTACATTGAGAAAGTGGGCTTTGTCGGTGTCCATCACCTCGACCAGATTCAGCCACAGGTGGCACTCCTGGACCACCAAGGTGGACATCGCCTGCTTGCACTGTGTGGTCACTGAGTGCATCTCCTGCAGCACATCGGGATCAGGACTACCCATGTGCAGTTCTTTGAGTGCCTTGGCCTCGTGTACCTTATGGAACATGCTAAAGAGAATGAGTGGTAAAGGAAAGTATACACCTATACCAGTTATGACAGAAAATGGATCTGTATATACACTCACCTAAAGGATTATTAGGAACACCATACTAATACTGTGTTTGACCCCCTTTCGCCTTCAGAACTGCCTTAATTCTACGTGGCATTGATTCAACAAGGTGCTGAAAGCATTCTTTAGAAATGTTGGCCCATATTGATAGGATAGCATCTTGCAGTTGATGGAGATTTGTGGGATGCACATCCAGGGCACGAAGCTCCCGTTCCACCACATCCCAAAGATGCTCTATTGGGTTGAGATCTGGTGACTGTGGGGGCCATTTTAGTACAGTGAACTCATTGTCATGTTCAAGAAACTGATTCGAGCTTTGTGACATGGTGCATTATCCTGCTGGAAGTAGCCATCAGAGGATGGGTACATGGTGGCCATAAAGGGATGGACATGGTCAGAAACAATGCTCAGGTAGGCCGTGGCATTTAAACGATGCCCAATTGGCACTAAGGGGCCTAAAGTGTGCCAAGAAAACATCCTCCACACCATTACACCACCACCACCAGCCTGCACAGTGGTAACAAGGCATGATGGATCCATGTTCTCATTCTGTTTACGCCAAATTCTGACTCTACCATCTGAATGTCTCAACTGAAATCGAGACTCATCAGACCAGGCAACATTTTCCAGTCTTCAACTGTCCAATTTTGGTGAGCTCTTGAAAATTGTAGCCTCTTTTTCCTATTTGTAGTGGAGATGAGTGGTACCCGGTGGGGTCTTCTGCTGTTGTAGCCATCCGCCTCAAGGTTGTGCGTGTTGTGGCTTCACAAATGCTTTGCTGCATACCTCGGTTGTAACGAGTGGTTATTTCAGGCAAAGTTGCTCTTCTATCAGCTTGAATCAGTCGGCCCATTCTCCTCTGACCTCTAGCATCAACAAGGCATTTTCGCCCACAGGACTGCCGCATACTGGATGTTTTCCCTTTTCACACCATTCTTTGTAAACCCTAGAAATGGTTTTGCCTGAAAATCCCAGTAACTGAGCAGATTGTGAAATACTCAGACCGGCCCGTCTGGCACCAACAACCATGCCACGCTCAAAATTGCTTAAATCACCTTTCTTTCCCATTCTGACATTCAGTTTGGAGTTCAGGAGATTGTCTTGACCAGGACCACACCCCTAAATGCATTGAAGCAACTGCCATGTGATTGGTTGATTAGATAATTGCATTAATGAGAAATTGAACAGGTGTTCCTAATAATCCTTTAGGTGAGTGTATGCAAATGAAAGGACAAAGCTATTTTAATTGTACAGACATTTGCTGAAGTATACACACTGAATAAGGACAGTATTAAAAAAGATATCCAGGTGTTAATATGCCAAGGAAACCATCCGAGGACACTATAAATGTTGATTTTAGAAGGGAGAGAGACAGATCAGAGTTTACATATCTGTTACCAAAGAAAGTGTTTTTGATTTCAGCTGAAAAGCAGACTTTTGTTTAAGTTGATAATAAAGACTGACATTGAACCTGTTTCGTTGTCTTCTGACTCCTCCATGGCCCACAAATTCAATTGTATCACAGTAAGTCCCAAAAGTGACAGACCGTTAGCCCTAACATCCAATTTGTGGAAGTTGATACATGAAAAATGTATAGTATATAGAATATAATTTTATCTAGAATGTAATAGAAAGTATATAAAGTGTGTACTGAACTTGAAGCATTGTGCCTGTTGGCTCTTCCGCAATATTTACAGATGATCATGGTTGCTGTAGCTACCGCAACTGTCCAATAACAGAGCGCTTCAAAGCAGCTCCTAATAGCCAATCCTGATGTAGGAGGCAGGACTTGTCAGAATACATGTGTAAAAGCGAGCACCCAGCTAACACATGACGTACCAGTTAGGTAATTTGTCTGTACTTTCTGCTAATTTCATGACTTACTAACACTGTAACGTAACTACAACGTCGCAGGCCCGTAATTTCATTACCATTAAATGACCAATTCACAACGTTGTCTTACGGGCTCCTAATGTTGCAAGATAACCAAGAACGTTCCAGTTACTTAATATATTTGTAATTTTGTGTGCAATTGTATGACTTACTGGCAATGAGACTGCAATGTCCCAGGCCCGTAATTATACCACCTTTCATGTAATAACTCAAGACAAATTGCATTTGTTTGTTTGTTTTTGTTGCTGTAGCAGTTGCAGTTGCATAACACCAAGTGTTGTACATCTGGAAGACAGTTAAATTTTACAAAAAGGGGTAATATGAAATAAAATGTTAATAGTAATGTATTTCATGCATCCTTTGTTTTGTGTCCGTTTGCTTTAAAGTCTCAGATATTAATTATTTGGACATTACATTTTTGAATCCTCTGCAACAGAATACAAACCACAATTTGGGAGCCTGACATGTTAAATTCCTATACTATGTGGAGGTCCTCTGGATAAAGACAACACACACACATATTAAACTTTATAAAGGCACTTTATTTAGACCAGGATACAAAATTTCTGTATCAAACAGTCTTCTTAAAGGTTGCAATATATTTAACACTTGATATGATCCACATATTAATTTGCTACAGTTGTGTAATGCTTTGTAGTAACTTGTAAAAAGCTCAACTCACAAAAATGGCCAACTTAACCCCCTATTATCTGACCTAAATTTAGACAATGTATATGGTCTTCCACTGAGTGCCACTGACATTTTTGTGCATTCCCACACATTAATGTTTAAAGAAAGTAAAGATTTGACTCCCATTTGGAAGACACAGGGACCATCACACCAACAAATAGTAAATAAATTAGGCCTACTAGGACAAAACAAGTGTACAACTATCAAAGTCCTTAGAGGTATTATATCCATAGGTGATTCACAAATATAAATAATGATATTTTTGGTTTCATACAATTTAAATAGCTTTACATTGGATTGGGCCAATAACCAAATTCAATTACTGATCCATCAACTAATGGGTATTTGCACATCACCACATCATATTTATTTATTTATTTTTTCTAGCCAAAATGTATTTGAAATATATGGCAAATATATATTGTACCTGTGAAGCTCAATAAAATATATTTTTGAAATCGAAAATATATATAATTTCAACCATAATTTCACAAAATATATTACGAAATGTATTTCAGGGTCAAGAAAATAAATTTCCAATCTTACAGAATGTGGATGGAGATCAAAAGTATCCATTATTTAAAATGAAAAAAAAAAAAAGTGTGTTAGAAGAATTACATTCTAAAAAAGTTTACAGTAGAGTAATAGGAATATATCTTATGTAGGCTAGTATTTTGGCGACAAATAAAAACAGAGCCAAAGGTTTAGCAAGAATTAGATAACAGATCAAGTTTATTTATTTGTTAGTCACATTACAGAATACCTCACTACTAATGTAGTGTAACCTACAGTTGACTTTGACATTAACTGTCAGGGATACAGTAGGACATTTAATGATAACAAGGCAGTAAGTGTACTGTATGATACGACATTTTGAAAAGGAACCACGATGCACAAAATTGCTATACACACTTACATTTTTGACATTAATTAATTAAGGGATCCGTAAGTTAATGCTCGCACGCAGCACAGTCTGCGCATGCGCATGTCTTGTGAAGTTTGAGACATAATTCGATTTTAAAAATAAAAATTCAAATACTTAAAGAATCTTAAAAAAAAACAAATAAATAATGTAAGTGCAAAGGAAAAAAAATATATCAACGTTTCTGGTCATTAAAACAAGCAGCTTGATTACGTCGTTTAACTTTTTCTTTTTTTTTTTTAATAACCTTGACCGCACGGAAACAATTCTCAATTCTGCCCGCTGAACATATTAGAAAATTTGATGAGTACTCAGCGGGTATGGAGGAAAATTATACTAACTTGCACTGGGCCCCGCACCATGCTTGGGACGTCCCTGATTGTTCTTGTACACTGCATCTGAACAACGAATGAGTAAAATAAGATCTGTGGTAAAAATGTATTGACGACACGTGGACGTTTTGTTCTACAACATAAATTACAAACAGACAAACATCAAACTTGAATTTTGAATCCGTATTGGGGGAAAAACGCACGGTGGATTCAAAATTCACGTTTGAGATATGCCTGTGTTTAATTTATGTTGTAGAACAAAACGTCTACGTATCGTCAAGAAATGTTTACCACAGACCTTATTTTACTCATAAGTTCACACACCCCGTTATAAAACCCCACAAGAAAATCCCGAGGGAACCCATGGCGAATTCTCCTCCGGGTTTATGGACTACCAGCTGAACAGCTCTATCCCACCACAACTGTATATCTCTGTTACCATGGAAGCCACCCTATGTAAACAAGATGGAGAAAGACAGCAGTGCAGCCTTTCCGGGTGAAATCGCGGAAGAATTTCGCACGTATGAAGACTTCTTAGATTCTCAGATAAATCATTCGGATCTATATTACCTTGAGGTAACGTATAACAATTAATTCATGTTGTTCTGATAGGGGCGCAAATACTGTCGATTTAACCAGCTAACCATAAACGTTACGTTACAACGTTAACCGACTAATTCGTTAGTTATTAATTTTATATGACGTCGTGCAATTCATCTTATATGTAAAACGTGACCAAGTGTTATGGGAAGAAAGTTATTAACATACAACATCCTTCTTCGACCGGTAAAGACAGACATCGCGTAATCGAATCAGATTGAATGCACTAGGAACCTGTTTTATGTATATTTTAATTATTAGCATGTTTGTATTATTCGATGTGAAAAGGCTGAAAGTGTGCAGGAAAATGCTTAATGTTTACAGACAGACTGACAGAGGGTGATGGAGTCTCAAATTACACAATTTCTCTGTGAAATTGTGTATCAGTGTAACGGTAGATGGCGACGTGGTACTTCTGTCCTGCATGTCAGCAGGTTAAACACGTGTTTCTAAAAAAGGCACAGTACTGTCTACAGCAATTATGGATAATCAAGCATTTTCTCGAATGTTACATGCTTATTCTATTTATGTATGTATTTTATAAGCCAATTTTAGAGACTTTCTATAATTCCTCATGCAATGGGAAACAGAACAGCATGTTCACTTTTTGAGTGAGGTAAGTCACAGAACAAATATTCAACACATAGAACTAGAGTGTAAGAGCCATGGAAAACTGACTTTGGTCCCTGATGGACCTAAGCAACATTTCCAATTAACATATTTCAATCTAATTGCTTGCTTGCTTGGGATTTGTTGGTGTGGTTTTTAGAAGATGTTTTCAATAAGCAAACCTGTGTTGTCAGTCATGATCTAGCCTTGCAGTCTATGAGAGAAGCAGTTTTACTTTTCTTTTTGACTCTATGTTTGTATTTGCCAATGCACTGTCATCATTTACTCACCCGCATGGCATTCTTAATCGACTCATTTCTGCTGAACACAAAAGGAGATGTCAGTATTTACTTTCATTTTGAAAAAAAAAAAAAGATACAATGATAACGAATGGTGACTGAAGTTGTCAGTCCTTAACATTCTTCCTAACATCTCCTATTGTGTTGCATTAAAGAAGGGTTTGCAACAACATGAGGGGTGGTAAATGATGATAGAATTTTTAATTTTGGGTCAACTATTCCCTTAACAGTCAGTTTAATGACTTTAGAGGCTACACATTAAAATAAAAGCCTTCCAGGCTTTTTCTAGCTGGCACTTCTTGTCAAACCCAATGCCACATGAAAGCAGCTCCTTTTTTAGGGCATATGGAATCTCACTAAATCATATGGAAATGGTGCTATCCAATCTAACTTGGCTACAGTGACATGTGGCAAAAATCCTTGATCCTTCGAACCACAAAACTGTCAATAAAGTTCACTGTCATTTTGTCACATAAATGGCATGCATACTAAAATCAGATTGATATAAATAGAACTTGAGCACAAAACTAATACAAATGTGCCATAAATACACTGATCTGTTAGTACAGAAATGTCACAGCAGATTGTTGAACTGCAAATATTTTCTTATTATTCAGCCAGTTTCAGCCACCTTGTCCCTCCCTATCCAGCTCAGCAGATCTGTGTTATTGCTCCTCCAGGGTCAGGATCTGGCCCGCCAGCTGGTGGAGCTGGGCCACAAGGGTAGCAGTTTGGAGAGGGAGGAATTTGAGACAAGGAAAGCAGCTGCCGAGGCCTCCAGGCTTGCTTCAAGGAGCCAACAGAAGTAAGGTTTTGTGTAGTGACCATGTTAAGGGGACAGATATCACACTCGTTTGTGACCTTGAAAATGTGAATTTGCATTTTTCAGTAAATGCAATGGGCCTCAGTCATGATATATGAGAATTAATTTCTGTGTAAATTGTTCATAAAAACATTCTAACGTAAATTGTCGCATTAATGTTACACAGGGTCTGAAATTGGTAGATAAAAACTATTACCAGTCAGTTAGATTACTTACTGGCCAATATTTTAAGTGGATTTTAAAGACATGAGGGACAACCAAACAATACTGTAAGCATGTTTAAAATCAAATTGCTTTTTTAAAGAATTGTATTGTTTTATTTTATTATTTATGAAATATTGAATTTTCAGATTATTTCCTTTTTACAACAAAACTAAATTTGTATTTTAAACTACATTTTGTCATATGAACAACCAATAAGTAACATTCATGAGTCTCCTGAGCCTTAAGTACACACATAACACAGTAACGGTTCTTGATTTATTTGGAGTGAGTAATTAAATTCAGTCAGCTCCAACTGATTCTTTGATTCACTAAAAAGAGCCGGCTCAAAAGAATACTTTCTTTGGGAATCAGAGTACACTGTTGCGTGTTATGTCTCACGCTGAAGATACACAGAAGCAGTGAAGTGTGCTGCGGCGCTTAGTGATAGTACAGGAAACACTGTGAGTATTTTATTCCGGTTTCCTGTCCACATCGCTGGAAGGATGCACGTTCTAGAACCGTTAAAGTAACTGAACATCGTGAAAATCATTCGGTTCCTGTATTATAATGCAAACATTAGCTGTGTCTCATTTCGAAGGCTGCGCGTTAGGTAGGACGCATCCTTTGAAGGTTGCAGTATACCGAGCATCCTCCTTTTAGCAAGCCTCATTTAAACAAGATGGCCTTCGTAGGACAAACGGAAACAGAACGTAACATGGTTGCTATGACAGCACGCCACTCTTTAACAAGCGCTTTGAGTGAGAAGGGAGCATCCTCCTTTTAGCAAGCCTCATTTAAACAAGATGGCCTTCATAGGACAAACGGAAACAGAACGTAACATGGTTGCTATGACAGCACGCCACTCTTTAACAAGCGCTTTGAGTGAGAAGGGAACAATGTCCGTTTGGAAGGGAGTGTATGAGGAACATTTTAGGAGAGTTATAATGATGTAGAGAGAAAATAAATTGATTTTACAGGTGTACTTTTAGTCTGTAATACTTTATTTTAATAATATATTACTATAAGTATACATATTATATACTCTGCACCCGTCTACTGAGGTACTTCAACTTGTGAATTAACATTACTTGCATTTGAACATCATATTTTGAGCAAATTGGCATCATTTTATTTAGACAAATTATGTTAATTTCCATTGAAGCAAAGAATTGTGGGTTGTGAGACAACATTACTGGTTGTAAGCAAATTAAAAGGTGATATTGATTTTAATTGCACTTTTTGTGACAGTTGTCCTGAAACTGTGGTTCATTTATTCTGGCACTGCCCATTTGTAAGACCGTTTTTTCAAATGTTTGCGATATTATCACAAAAAACATTGATGGGCAATTTGTTCTGTTTTGGAAACATTTATTATTTGGTCTTCTGGAGAATTGTAGAGACAAGCACGTTCAGATTTATGTAATACATTTTATTATTTTAATGGCAAAAGTCCATGTTCTCAAAGTTTCCTATAAAAAAAAATGTTTTACATCATTCATGAAAGAAATTGAACTTTATATTGACTCAATTCGATTTTCTATTAAGCAAAAAGCAGTTAAAACGTAGAAAATTTGTAAATGTTGGAATATTTTATGTAAATGTACATTAAGCCCCACTAGCGTGCATCTATATGTTACATTTATGTTGTATTTTCTTGTATACTCTAATTATTGTAACACTTTTTTTGTTGTTAATAAAAAATAATTGACTGGTTGTAGGCCAACAGAGCCCCATTGAGAGCAAAACTGGAACATGTTAAATTATTTTACAATAACCTGCCAGAATGGCATGTGACAATGTGAAATTCACCGGCCAAATAGAGAATTTAAACGCATTAGGCGATTGGCGGGTGTTCATTTCGGACCCTGATGCTACAGATCACGCAAGTATGGTTTTTCCAACAAGTTACATAGAAATACGTTCTTCTCGTGTTTCATGAATGAGGCCCATTGAGTTTAAACACTCATCATAAATATAAAAGGCATTCAATAACAGTGACCGTAACACTGTGTCCCCCCAGAGATGATGTGATAATATTCCAATCACAAACAATTTGTCTGTCCAAGTCTGAGAAGCTGTTTTTTTAGACCAATGAGTTTTCACAGTGGGCGGGGCTACCCAGCACAAAGTGGCAGGATAGAAAGCAAGCGATTGTTAGGGTATCCTGCCACATGTCATGGTTGAGGATGGTTAGGACAAAAACTTAGTAAACAAAGAAGATGTTCATTTTATAATTTGTCGCTTTATTGCACTACATCTGGTTACTAATTTACCAAAAATATAATTTTTGGATGACATGAATACACTTTAAAGACGCACCTGATGGCTCGTGTGTTACCTAAACACGAGGCCTAGAGTTAGATATGAGATCTTTCATCTGTAGCGAATCTAGCTTGTGTTTTCTTGGGCTGGTTGTGGCAGCTCCCCTGAATAACCACCTGTAAACGTTAAAATACTCCCTGTTTCAAAAGTATAACCACAAGACATAAACAATATTTGTGTTAACATGATTTTAGTTTGATAAAATCTCTTACTTAGCTTTTCTCTTTAAAGTTATAGCAAATTTTAAAACTTCTTTGCCATGACGATGTAATGTTAACAAACCCTAAAAATGTTGACTGGTAATACATGAGTTTTAACAGAAAAATTTATGTAAATGCTTTTATAAAATGATAAGCTTCGCATTTATGCCTTTTTTAAACCCTCAAAAACATTGCTACGTTCACTTCCATTGTAAGTGCCTCACGAATTTTGCTTTTTAAAGAAAAGGCATAAGGCATTTGTTGTAATCAACATTATGCCAGAGATGCTCTCGATTGAGCTTAACTTTTATTGAACGTGGAATATTTCTTTAACTTTGATTTTAGTAAGCAGTCTTCCAAACCACTTCAGCACATAATGGCATGTAAGAAAACCTCATACATCAATAATGACCAACATTGAACCAGCTAATTTATTATATATATATATATACACATACATCACTCCCAACACCTTATCCTTGAACAATCATGCTAAATTGCTAATTTGTTTCTAGAAAATCACTTATATCAAACAAAGTTGAAAGCTATTTTGGTTCGTTAAATGAAGCTTAACATTGTCTTAGTATTTGTTTTTGAGTTGCCACAGTATGCAATTGACTGGCATGCCTTAAGTTCAAAATTAGGTCAAAAATGGCAAAAAAAGAAACGTCAGTCAATCATTATTTTGAGGAATGAAGGCTATACAATGCATGAATTGCCAAAAAACTGAAGCTTTCATACAAAGGTGTACACTACAGTTTTTCTATATTATTAATGTAATGACGATAAATTGTGATCAGTTGAATGCCACTTTGGTTAATAAAAGTACCTATTTATTTCTATAAGAGAAAAATCTGTACATTATTTCAAAATTTTGGCTGCCAGTGTGTGTGAGCGTGTATTTATCACTTTGTGGGGACCAAATGTCCCCATAAGGATAGTAAAACCCGAAATGTTTGACCTTGTGGGGACATTTTGTCGGTCCCCATGAGGAAAACAGCTTATAAATCATACTAAATTATGTTTTATTGAAAATGTAAAAATGCAGAAAGTTTTCTGTGATGATAAGGTTTAGGGGTAGGGTTAGGTTTAGGGGATAGAATATAAAGTTTGTACAGTATAAAAACCATTATGTCTATGGAAAGTCCCCATAAAACATGGAAACACAACATGTGTGTGTGTGTGTGTGTGTGTGTGTGTGTGTATGTGTATATATATATATATATATATATATATATATATATATATATATATATATATATATATATATATATGTACATGCCAGTGTGTGTGTGTGTGTGTGTGTGTGTGTATAGATGTGTACATAAATATATATATACACATATACACATATACACACACACACACTGGCAGCCAAAAGTTAGAAATAATGTACAAACTCAATTTTAGGCATCAGATTTTGTTAGATCAGGGATTTAGACAGCATAACAAGATAAATAGGTCATCATGTTATAAGATGGCACTGTGGATGGCAGCCTTGGTGTTGAGCTCTCCAATTCTTTTGTAGTTTTAGTTTGTTTGTCCTGCGTTAAGTAATATTTTTCCAATCAGTTTTACCAGAGACAAACCGCTAAACATTTGGCAGCACATACCAGACAATCTTTTCCCAGTTTTTGACTCTTTGGACATCTTGCTATACATATTAGTCGGAGGCACAGGTGTGTTATTCAAGCATGCTATGAGACGCAAGCGAGGGAAGCGAGCCGGCACGCTGGTCAAGCTCCGACATGGCAGCCATTAAATTGTTTAACTTGGTTCAAACGTTTTAGGTAGCCTTCCACAAGCTTCTCACAATAAGTTGCTGGAATTTTGGCCCATTCTTCCAGACATAACTGGTTTAACTGAGTCAGGTTTTTAGCCCTCCTTGCTCGTACATGCTTTTTCAGTTCTGCCCACAAATCGGATTCAGGTCAGGGCTTTGTGATGGCCACTCCATTACCTTGACCCATTTTTCCTCAACTTTGGAGGAATGCTTGGGGTCATTGTCCATTTGGAAGACCCATTTGCAACCGAGATTTAACTCCATGGCTGATGTCTTGAGAGTTTTCTTCAATATATCCACATAATTTTCCTTCCTCATGATGCCATCTATTTTGTGAAGTACACCAGTCCCTCAAAGCACCCCAACAACATGATGCTACCACCCCCATGCTTCACTGTTGTGTGGTGTTCTTCAGCTTGCAAGCCTCACACTTTTTCCTTCAAACATAACGATGGTCATTATGGCCAAAAAGTTATAGTTTTATTTCATTAGACCAGAGGACATCTTTGTCACCATGTGCACATGCAAACTGTAGTCTGGCTTTTTTTATGGTGGTTTTGGAGCAGTGGATTCTTCCTCACTGAGTAGCCTTTCAGGTTGTGTCAATTAGGACTCATTTTACTGTGGCTATAGATACTTGTCTACCTGTTTCCTCCAGCATCTTCACAAGGTCCTATGCTGTTGTTCTGGGTTTGATTTGCACTTTTCGCACCAAACTACATTCATCTCCAGGAGACAAAGTGACCTGAGCGGTATGATGGCTGCGTGGTCTCATGGTGTTTATACTTGCATACTATTGTTTGTATAGATATGAACATGGTACCTTCAGGCATTTGGAAATTGCTCCCAAGGATAAACCAGACTTGTGGAGGTCTGCAATTATTTTCTGAGGTCATGGCTGATTTCTTTTGATTTTCCCTGGATGTCAAGCAAAGAGTCACTGAGTTTGTTGGAATTTTACAAGCTGCTTAAAGGCACAGTTCATTTAATGTATGTAAACTTTGTTCCTATCCACTGGAATTTTGATATAGTCAATTAAAAGTGAAACAATCTGTCTGTAAACAATTGCTGGAAATATTACTTGTGTCAATCACAAAGTAGATGTCCTAAACAACTTGCCAAAACTATAGTTTGCTCAAATTAAATCACTTCAACCTAAGTGTATGTAAATTTAACTTGAACTGTATATATAATTTCTTTTCCATATTGTGTATTTCTATATATAGCTTTTTATGTTTATTCTATTTTTTTATTATCTCTGTCTTGTTGTTGTATTGTTTGTGCACTGGAAGCTTCTGTCACCAAGATGCATTCCTTGTATGTGTAAACATACTTGGCAATAAAGCTCATTCTGATTCTGATTCTAAATGACTACTCAATGGCTGAAAGAAACAAAGACTGATTTTGCTAACCCACTTGGCTGACTTGTCAACCTGTCCTGTTTGACCTGTCCTTGTACAACGTACTGTTCACTTACCACTTCAGGGCAATTCCAGAATTATGGATGTCACATTTTCAGTGAAAATTTGAAATTAAACTTAATACTGTGTATAAAGTATTCATTACCAGGATATCAAATAATTTTATGTATAATCATAGACCCTTGCAGATAGAGTCCCGACATCACAAACGTTTCAGGCTGGACAAGTTTTTTCCAGTTTAAATCGGGAAATGAGCTTTGACAAAAATGGACACAAGTTTTTGAGAGACCACACACTTTGTAAAAATTCTGTGAATTTAAATGCACACTCTAGAAATAATAATAACCACATAATTTAAAAGGGTTGGCACTCCTTATAACATGTAATATACATTTTTTATTCATTGTAGTTTTCAAATAAATAGTCAAAAGTTAGCGTTACGTATGTGTGGTGGTGGTGTAGTGGGCTAAAGCACATCTGTAATCTGAAGGTCGTTGGTTCGACCCCCACAGCCACCACCATTGTGTCCTTGAGCAAGGCACTTAACTCCAGGTTGCTCCGGGGGGATTGTCCTTGTAATAAGTGCACTGTAAGTCACTTTGTTCTAAAAGTGGATAAAAGCGTCTGCCAAATGCATAAATGTAAATGGATGTGGCATCTCTTAGTTATGGACTTGAGAGTTGTGAAAGCAGCACTTACATAATGAGGGGAACCATTCAAAACACTTTGAAATCTGCAGACTTCAACATTTGAGATATGTTATATTACATTATAACACCCATAAAGGCTGCAAGATGAGTTGAAATAAAATTGAAATTGCCAAGGTATGGACATTTTTGTAGAATTGCCCTTCAGCTGGTGTTCAGGTGGCACAATGTGAATTTACAGTAGTGTATGTAGTAAAGAAGTTCATGCAGTAATGTTGCAAAGTAGTTCATGCAGCTTGTGTGCCATATTTCAAATCTTCTGAAGGCATATGAGAACTTGCGTTGTTTTTTGCACAAAACAACGCATGTTCTCATATATCTTCAGAAGACTTGGAATATTGCACACAAGCTGCTAAGTTCTCGTGTGAACACGTGTGCCACTGAGAACGTGCATCTCTCATAGTTTGCATAAACGTCACGTCAAGATTTTTACTGAAATATTACTGATAGAGTGTTTCGGATTGATTCACACCAAAACCAATCATATGTCTTCGGAAGACTTGGAAAATTGTAGCATCCAAATTGACTTACATATGAGGAACATAAGCAATTTGTCATACAAATTCAACAATATATTCAGTGTCACACTACCAAGTGGCTGGAGTAGTAAAGATCTAGTGCAGAAGAAAGGGATAGACAATGAATATGAATATATACAGTATATATATATATATATATATATATATATATATATATATATATATATATATATATATATTCATCCAAATTTTCCTTTTGTGTTTTACATAAGAATAAACTTTTGAAATGACATGAGGGTGAGTAAATCTTGACATAATTTCCATTGTTGGGTGAAATATTCCTTTAATATATTACTACTGATAATATTTTTTAGTTATTGTAATAAAAATTTTGGCACTTATATATTTGGCACAATACACTACTTCAAAACTTTATTAAAAACTTTTTTCAACTCATGTTAGAATGTGAAAGACATGTGACTTACATTTTGTTTCATTCAAAATCTCTGATTGAATTGCTGTTACCTTCAGCTCAGCAAAACAAACTTTTAATCTCTTTATTTTAGTGGCTCCCTCTTAGTTTCCTTCTTCAAACATGTTTCCCCTCTCTCCCTCTCTCCCTCTCTCCCTCTCTCTCTCTCTCTCTCTCTCTCTCCCTCCCTCTCTTCCTCTCTTTCTCTGCCTTTTCAGCCCTCCTTGTGCTCTTTAAGACCTTTAGTGCCTGCAGGTGTATAAATAGAGATGTTTTCAATTAGGACAAGCTTTGCCTGTAGCGTGCATCTGATCAGTGAATGCTCTTGCACCTGTGGTAATAAAATACCAAAGGATGAGGGAGACTGTGCTGTGAATGCTAATCAGATGTTGCCCTTTTGTTGCCCTTTTTATAGGCTAGTACATACCATGCTTCATTTGACATATAGACATAGTGGTATCCTGCCAACAAGTTACAATTGAACAAATGAAGGGATTTTGCACTGAGAGGACTTGTGTGAAACTCGATACTCAACATAATGGGAAAAACTTGAATGAAAGAGATGATTGGCTGAAAGATGGCCATTGTGGTAAAAAAGAGGCTCCACAATGACTTATGGCTGCATTGAATAATGGACAAAAATAAACATAAGGTTATTTTTATGTGATTAAATGTAGACTAGGGACTTATTGAATGCCTAAACCCCCCTTTCCTCACCTTCTCTCTCCCTCTCATTCGATTTCTTTCTCTCTGCATCTGTGACTTTTGAAGATGAATGTAAATTAAACAGTTGAGTGAAAGCATTACATTTTTATGCAGAAAATCAAGTCCATACATTGGGATTGGCAGTGATCTACATTTGGCTAAAATCTGAACATATGGATTGCACAAAAAAACAAAAAAGAAAAAGAAAAACACCACATACTGTAGTCACCTAATTCATTTTTCTTGTACTGACGTTTAGCATGGAGGCTATGTAGAAAACCAGCTCATGCCTTCTCAGCAAGTTTACAATTCACAGTGTCCTCATAAATGGTGCACCACTATGCCTGGATCAAAAAGTGTAAGGTCATGCAGGTTCCGAGCATTCTAGTGCGAGTTTTAAGAGAGAGACTAGGGAGCCTGGTGGTTTTACGCAGGATTGATATGAGGTGCTGGCAGGAGCCCTGAAACCTGCAGTCTGGCCCAGGCCCAGCAGTAAATGTCAGCAGATGTCCTGACCTCGCGTGCTCATGACAGGCTCTGTAGACTCAAGCTAACCCTCCCCACCTCATCTTCCCCTACCCTGAGAACAACCACAGCCATGCTCTTTGTCAATTGTTTGGCTCCTGTTTGGCTCCTTTAAAAAATGCAACTCTCCACAAATTCACTCCTTTCTAAATTGATGGTTGGAGCCATCACCCTGCAGCCAAGTAAAACCCTGCTGTGAACACACACTGTACATATGCACTTGAGTGTTAATCCCTCACTCACATAGGCTGAAATAAGAAATTCAGCCCTGTTTTTCAGGGCACAGTTGTGAAATTGTAAGGGTAGATAACTTGGCCTGTGTTGGTTGTCCCAAAAATATCCAACAGATGAGGTGCTAAATTAAACTAATTGGATAGTTGTTGCGCAAGTGTCAGCAAGTCCTATCATTCAGATACATACAGTAATTGCCAGCAACATGCCATTTGAACACAAGTATGGTCTAACAATACATCAACTTTCTATAGTTTAATCTACATTAGCCCGTATAAGCACAGTTAACAGTCCAACTCCACACTAAAGGCCTTTTCACACCAACACGATTATGAAAGGTGAATCACAGACGGATGGCCCTTTCCCATAGAAAGCTTAACAAATGCTCACCGTTCATGCCTTTACAATAGGTGACGCTAATCGACAAGCTATGTTTCCCCGGTATGGTAGGTGGCTCAAGGCACCTTTGAGCTGATCCGCCCTCCACCCATCACTGGGTGAGAATAAGTACTTTCTTTTTTCCCCTTTATTGCTTGAAAGTATTACAAAAGATGAATGCCTCAATAAACAGCAACTTAACACAATATCAAGAAATCCAAGTAGCAGCAAAGCATTGTAAAGCTCGTCTTTAAGGAGGGAAGGAGGACACTGGGAACAGGGCTTCCAAAACAGAGGTAAGGCTTTAATTGACACTCAGCAGTGCTCACAGCTTCACAATCAACAGGAATCGCTCAGCAAACATAAACTTCTTAATAACTCTCATGCAGCATACGTCAACACTGGACTGACGTGTAACACTCTCTCTCGAGGCTCTGTGGCTGCTGCCTTTTTATGCCGCTCTCCCCAGACTTACTGAAATTAGACACAGGTGTTAGACATAATCTTGCTCAGGTGTAAGCGTCCTTACCGCTTTCTTTCCCGGACGGGCGCTTGACCACGCCCCCGCTGCCACATACCCCCACCGCCCAACTCAGGCCGGGGCGTCATCCGGCCTGCCCACCACTCCCCCCCCCTTTCTGGAGAGGAAGTCAGCGACAGCCATTTGCACCCCCAGTCTGTGGACCACCTTGAACTTAAAGGGCTGGAGGGCCAGATACTAACGAGTGATCCGGGCGTTAGTATCCTTCATGCGGTGGAGCCATTGGAGTGGGGCGTGATCTGAGCAGAGGGTGAAGGCCCGCTCCAGCAGGTAATATCGGAGTGTGAGGACAGCCCATTTGATGGCTAGACACTCCTTCTCTACCATGCTGTACTTGGTCTCCCTCAAGGAGAGCTTCTGGCTGATGTACAGCACCAGGCGCTCCTCCCCCTTCACCACCTGTGAGAGTACGGCCCCCAGCCCTCCGTCTGAAGCGTCCGTATGCAATACAAAAGGGAGAGAGAAGTCAGGTGCATGTAGAAGCGGCTTTAACCCGCATAAACGCCTGTTGGCACTGCTCCGACCATTGGACCGGATCTGAAGCCCCCTTTTTAGTGAGGTCAGTCAGCGGGCTGGTGACATCCGAATAATTAGGCACAAACCTTCTATAATAGCCAGCCAGCCCCAGGAACTGCCTCACCCCCTTTTTGGTCTTGGGTCTAGAACAAGTCACAATCGCCGCGGCCATGACCCAAGTGGAACCCCAGATACCGTACCTCCACCCGCCCAATCGCGCACTTCTTAGGGCACCGTGAGCCCCGCCCGCCGCAGCAATCTCAGGACGGCCCTCAGATGTTGCATGTGCCGCTGCCAATCATTGCTATAAATAATGATATAATCTAAATAGGCAGCGGCGTGAGGTCTGAGGATCCTATCCATGAGGCGCTGAAACGTGGCTGGAGCCCCGAACAAACCGAAAGGAAGGGTCACGAATTGGTGTAATCCAAACGGCGTGGAGAAGGCTGTTTTCTCACTGGATATTGGTGTCAGGGGATCTGCCAGTAACCCTTCGTTAAATCCAAGGTCGAATAAAACTGAGCAGTACCTAACCGATCGAGCAGTTCATCAACACGGGGCATTGGGTTAGCGTCAAATTTAGACACCGCATTGACTTTTCTATAATCCACACAGAATCGTACAGACCCATCGCTCTTGGGAACAAGAACAACCGGGCTGGACCAAACACTGTGGGATTCCTCTATTACGCCCATATCGAGCATCGCATCCAATTCCTCCTGCACTATTTTCTTTTTATGTTCGGGTAAGCGATAGGAGCGGCTACGTACCACCACTCCTGGCTCGGTCTCAATGTGATGCTGTATGATGTTTGTACGGCCCGGTAGAGGGGAAACACATCTGCAAATTCCTTTTGTAATTCGGAAACCTCTGTGAGTTGACGCGGTGAGAGGTGGTCTCCACAAGTAACCGGGGTGTTAAGATTGCGGCTTTTGTTTACCTCTGGTCCGAGCTCCGCCCTCTCTGGAACTACCGTAGCCAACGTCACAGAGACCGCCTCTTCCCTCCACAATTTCAGAAGGTTGAGATGGTATTTTTGACGGGCTATTAGACAGAGCAGTGTCTTCCTTTCTCCTAGGTGACCCTCCATGGGATTATAGTGAGCCACCTGGAAAACCATTTCCCGGCGGCTCCGTGGAATCAACAGCTGTGTTACATTCTCCTTTGTTTGAGCGTCCTGCGTCACTCTATATAACCGGTCATTTATACTGGCAAAATAATTTCTAAAGCCCGGCCAATCGGTCCCCAAAATCAGCGGATGAGTGAGGCGGGAACTAACCGCTGCCTCCATTCTATTTTTTTCCAACTGGAATTTGATCACCAAGATCACCATAAGATACTTGTGAACATCCCCATGCACACACCTCACCCTCACCAGTTTAGCTGTGCCCAAAGCCCCGGGTTGAACCAAGCGTTGGTGGATGGTGGTCTGATTACACCCTATATCCAGCAATGCTTGGTAAGTACCCCCCTTGATTCTTACCAGAATCCAGTATGCTCCAGCCCGATCGGGGGCAGCCTGCTGGATATCGGGGACCCGCACCACCGTCCCAACCTCCAACAGCGGACACTCATCCCAGAAGTGGCCCGGGTCTCCGCATCTCCAAAATGCTGGCCCAGGCGCTACGCCCCTTACCTGTGTCGGCGGGCGACCCCACCTGAGGGGGAGGATGGCTGAAGGACGGGGAAGGGGAATGTGTAGACTCCCATGGCCGGGAAGCTGGTCTCTGAAACCCTCCTCGTCTGCGCAGGGCAGGAACGGGCCCTGGAGAGAGAGCAGAACGAAAGGGCAGGGGGGAGGGGGAGGGGAGGGAATAGGGGAAGACACAGGGGAAGGGGGAAGAGAAAGAGAGAGAGAGAGAGAGAGGGCTCCCCGCCCTCCAGCGATGCCGGGCAGTGGCACTGGACCCACTCCGCCGTTCTTCTGGGCAAGCATTGCGCAAACTGCTCCAGCACCACCTGGTCGATCAGTCCCTCGACGCCGCGATCCCCCACTAGCAGCCACCTCCGGCAGGCGTCCCGGAGCCGTTGGGCAAAGGCGAACGGGTGGTCGGTCTTCTCAAGCTTCATAGCCCGGAAGAGTTGATGGTTTTCTTCCGGGCTCCGACCAACCCGTTGCAGGATGGCTCTCTTCAGGTCTGTATAGGCCAGGAGGCTCGTTGCCGGCAGTTGTTGAGCCGCAAGTTGGGCTTCCCCGGACAAAAGAGGAAAGAGGCGAGCTGCCCATTGGTCGTGCGGCCAGCCCCAAATCTCTGCGGTACGTTCAAAGAGGTCCAAGAACGCTTCTGGATCGTCCGCCGCCCCCATCTTCTGTAAAGCGGGTGGGGCAAAGAGGCATGGGGGTCTATGGTCGCGGCTGTGGCTGGAGCGGCCTCCTGGCTGAGAAGACTCCGGATCACATGCCGGTCCTCTGTTGAGCCCGCATGACCTCGAAGAACCGATGATCTTGGCTCTGATGTATTGCAGCAAGGGACTGGAGGACCTCCGCCAGCTGGGAGGACTCTGCGGGGCGACTTCCTTCCATCAAGTGGATAATATGATCCCGGGTTTCGGCACCAGTGTAAAGCTCGTCTTTAAGGAGGGAAGGAGGACACTGGGAACAGGGCTTCCAAAACAGAGGTAAGGCTTTAATTGACACAGAGCAGTGCTCACAGCTTCACAATCAACAGGAATCGCTCAGCAAACATAAACTTCTTAATAACACGTAGTTCTCTCATGCAGCATACGTCAACACTGGACTGACGTGTAACACTCTCTCTCGAGGCTCTGTGGCTGCTGCCTTTTTATGCCGATCTCCCCAGGCTTACTGAAATTTTTCACAGGTGTTAGACATAATCTAGCTCAGGTGTAAGCGCCCTTACCGCTTTCTCTCCCGGATGGGCGCTTGACCACGCCCCCGCTGCCACAAGCTTATACTAAATAAATAAATTATAGCTTTAAAAAAAACAACAAATGGAAGGGAAAAGAAGACAAAAGAAAACCACACAAGGGGGTTAATCATCAAAATCATCAAAATACACCTCCAAAAGATTACACAACTTTAAGGCATTTTTGTTATGCATGCATTTCAACGATTTGTAGAAGACGCCAATTCCTTCTGGAAATGGAAGAAGATGGGAGGATTTAAAAAAAATCTTCATGTATGTATATAATGATTGGCCAAAACCACAATATTATTAATCACAAATTCAGCATTAGAATTCACTATGAAAAAAAGCATATTTTATACTTTTAAATCCAAGTCAGGTACTACTTCCAACTTAACCATGGATAACATCCCAAAATGTTTTTGAAAATGTGCTTGAATAAAATAAATGTTCCAATGACTCTATATCTGCTTCACAAAAGGTAAACTCATTTCAATCCATATTACTCTGTGTCACAGGAACTCATTACAAGGATAAATGTCATTAATAATTTTAAACTGAACTTTAGCTTTTGGTAGGAGAGGAAAATTGAGATATCTAGATCTGATTTGGACCACTTTCTCTTTAGTAAAATCGAAAACAACTACTCTCTTTCTAACTTGAGATGGAAAAGCCTGTGCATTCAACAAAGATCTTAAAACCTTATTACAATTTTTCTCCCTAAAATGAACACCAGAAATTATTAAATTACTCAGTCTTAAAATCATGGGTGAATAACACAATGCACCTTTAACCAACTGAGCCATACCCGCAGGAATGGCTTTTAACAAAGACATATATAATGTACAGGTGAAGTTTTACTTTCCACAAAAGTCATTATAATTGAGGAAATTCCCTTCTCCATTCAGTAATGTGTACAATTGACCAGACACCTTTATCCATTCAATCATGAAAGAACACAGATTTTCTATTAATGAAGATATACCTATTGTTCCACAAAGAACAACTATGTGGTGCTGTATGATGTTTGTACGGGCCGGCAGAGGGGAAAACACATCTGCAAATTCCTTTTGTAATTCGGAAACCTCTGTGAGTTGACGCGGTGAGAGGTGGTATCCACAAGTAACCGGGGTTATCCAGTACCTGAGTATGGAAGGAAGATAATTTACACTTTAACTTTGATGGCTCAAAATCACACTTCTAAAGAAAACCAATTTCAAAAGCCTAAAATATTTTAGAGGAAATATTGAACCAAATAGAATGCTCATTCCTAAGAAAGCAAAGCCTGGAGCCACTTCAGTTTAAGACTGCCATTCATAACATCAAAATCAATTACATTTAACCCACCCTCACTGACTGACTTCACTATATTTCCCATTTTTATACAAAAGGTGTTTGTTTTTCCAAATAAAATTTTACTGAATTTGGTTAAAATCCTTAATCCATCTGTCAGAAATACTTAAGAGCATGCAGGATAAATCAGTCTAGAAAGTGCTTCTGTTTTCTGTATGAGAACTCTTATCAAAAATAGAAATATCCCTTAGCCACATATTTAAGATATTTTGACTTTTTTCATATTATAGCCCAGATTCATTTTTTTATCACTGAGCTATTAATCTCTTTATGAAACATCTCTATTAATTTAACAAATTTATCACCAAAACCAAAGATATTCAGCACACGTAAGATTAATTTATGTTCTACAGTCTTTGAATTTAAAATACTCCCATTAGAATTTAAGGTGATGTCATCCTTAATCTCAATCAAATTTCTTATTTCCCTACAATAATCTATTTTCCTTAAAAGGTCTGCATTAAACTTCCAGCAGACTATTAATATTTTTTGTTGCTGGAGTCAAAATTAATGATATTAGGCAATGATATGTCAGTGGTGCTCTGGAAATAAAAAACAATAGAGACAGACTCAGTATATTCATCACTAATAAACCAAAAATCTATTTGTGACTGAGATGATCCATTAGGCTTGACCCTCGAAAACTGACTAGCATTAGGTTACTTTCGAATTTAACCTGCAGAACTCCTGTATAGTGTTATTGAAATTAATTCTAATTTAGAAGGGCATCTATCCAGCCATTTGTCAGGTGTCATGTTAAAATCACCTCTAATTAGTACAAGATGTTTATGAAATTTTGTTTTAAGAAGTGTGACAACATCTGTAATATTAGAAAATAATAGCTTGTTTTGCCCACTACTGTTATGACCATAAATATTAACCAAAATAAGAAAAACACCTTCAATATTAACCACAGCAGCAAGCCAATAACAATTACATTGAAAATTCACAACATTCCCACTGCAATTGTTGAGGCATATGGCGACACCTGCTGAACGATTGGAACATGACTAAACAAGATTGTATCTCCCCATTTCATTTTCCAAAAAGAAGTATCCTCTTCACTAGAATGAGTCTCTTGCAGAAAAACAAAATGTGACTTCTGCCCCTTACAAAATATAAATATACCTTTTCGTTTTGCTTTGTCCTTTAGTCCCTTGCGTTTAACAAACTAAAAGATAAACAAGACTTTACAGAGAACATACGTTCACTGGAAATCACAGTATATAAACAGACAACTTAGATTGTCACACAGTTGAAATTGGAAGATTGAAAATGCAACGCTTACAAAAAATTCCCTCAGAAACAAACACA